>NC_049203.1:60975584-61339334 GCF_013347855.1 Anguilla anguilla | reverse complement strand
ATGTGTGTGTATTTGTGTATGTGTGTGTGTGTGTATTTGTGTATTTGTGTGTGTGTGTTTGTGTGTGTGTGAGAGAGAGAGAGGCAGACAGACACAGATGGTACACGTGTAAGATGTGTGCGAGAGAAAGTGTGTGTCTACGCGAGTGATGTGTTGATGTGTGTGGCAGCTTTGACAGAAAGCCACCTAGTGCGTGGAAGTTCTCAGTTAGCTGCCAACAGAATTCCTACATAAGGTGTTCTTTCCTGCTGAGCTGTGAAGGCAAACTCGGATGCAATTCACTGTCTCCCTATCACCCTGAAGACATGCCCAGGCAAAGCTCTTCTGGTGGGTCCAACATTGCACTTCTACCTCCATGAGCTGGCTCACTAAAATGCAAACTCTTTCTGACTGACACCTCCACGGACACCCCCACCCCCTCTCCCTACCTACCTACCATTACCCCTTTCATCATGATCACTGACCCAGAACTTCAAAATCTTTCCATTAACGCCATGACGACAGCCGCAGTACAGTTTCCTTCTTTCAAGGGCCGATATACTCACATGTTCTCTTTGGAAAGTAATCTTCTCAATTTGACATTAATAGGAAGGCACAATCCCACGGAACAGGCCTTGTGACAGTTTTCCACAAAGAAGAGACACAGCCCCTGGAGCAGTACATGCTCCGACTCACTGTAGAGGGACATCACTGCAATCTCCTCTTTGCTCTGTGTTGCCAGCGTACCTGATTCTGAGTCCACGCAAACAACCACGTTGCTCCTTTTTTCGACAACCAAAACACCTGCTCTTTTCCTCTTCCCTATCCCTCTATCATTATCCTTTTGAGCTGGAAGTCACAAGGAAATGGACTTCATGAGAACGAGGTCATCGCTAAAAGGATGAATCGGGTGGCGCGAGATCGCACAGCCCTGGGCTTCTGGTTCATTTCCACGCGGACAAAAGGACAGGAAACGGACCGCGCAGGAGGGTTCACAGCACAGCATCCAATTAAACAGGTCCTGAGGCTCGCCGACCGCCAAACGGGCTGAGGCCGGGCGGTTGGTTACCTCACAGCTGCCTCAGAATCCCTTCCAGAGACAGGCCCATCGTTTCCACTCCTTCCAGCTCAGCGGCTGGTGTTTGATCAAGGCAGGTTCGCTTGTGATCTCAAACACCTGTCACATCGCCAGAAGGGGAAAACAAGGAGAGGCGCTGGTCAAAAGAAGGCCTAGCTGATCCCTAGCCCCTCAGCCTCCTTGAACTACCCCCCGAAATCCAGACAGATTGTTCAAGGACTTAAAATGGATCAGGGTTCCTTGCGCTCACAATTTCAGCAACTCTTTCAACAATTTCAGCAGCGCTTTCAACAACGGCTCGATGCCACGAACCTCCACAGAGTCCGCCATTTCTTTCATCTCACTGATTCACACTCGTACAGTCAGCAGCAACACTTCTGCATTACCTTGACTAAATGAATAAAATAGGAATACTAAGTGTATGGCACAGAGTGGTGATGTACATGAAAACAAAACCGCACCACAATACCGCATTGCTTATTTAACTTAAACGATAGCCTTGTTCAGAGTGCATTACTCTTCACGTAGATTAAAAAGTAATATTTCTGCTTGCACATCACCATATCCAGCTCACATAAAACCATGTATGCATCACAATTTGCTGAGGATATTTTAAGCATGAACAATTTTATACAGTCACAAGAGCAGCTTTCGTGACATCTGGTAAAGGCTACATTGTTTTCCTTAATGACGTCAATGTCCTGAACGTCTGCAGAGTAAATAGAATCGATGAAACACTCATCTGAGAAGCATCTACCAGCAAAGTGCAACCAAGGTTGAAATTGTCGACATCTTCTCGATCGTTCATTTGAGCACTGACCTCTAAAATCTGACAAAAACGTGCTAGTAAATCTAAGCATCTCAGGATTGCGTTTTCATTCATCACTGAACCCTAAATATATTTGCCTCAAAGGGCTTTTATTTGCCTTTAGAGAAGCATAAACCCTAGGGAAGCCATATCCACTCTACTGTTTCACAGGTCAATAACGGCATGTGCATGCATCACCTGGTCCGAGGTCCATTACCGGGACGGTGATTGGTGGAAGCGGCTTAGGCCCGCCCCTCCTTCCCCCAGATTTGACCCCGGACGGGAACGCGTGCGAGCAGATCTAGAGAGAGCGCACGCAGGTCCAAAGCAGAGTCTTCCGCTGCGGGCTCGCCGTGGAGGGCGGAGTGGGGGCGAATCCCACAGGCCCCGCGGCCTGCCTCTCTCTTTAATCCAGTCCGTTGGAGACCTGTCCATTGGCATGGGCCGCTAAGCTGCGCCAATGAATTATTCAGGCTTTCCTGTGAAGCTGCAAAAGGGCGTTCTTGGGAAATATAATCCCTCAGCCAGAACCCTTCGCTGATGCGAGCGCCGCTGGACTCTGCCCGTGCCACACCTGGTCGGCGTTAGGGATTTATGTGGACGGATCGGCCTCCATCATGGCGTTGGGATGAGCGCCACCTGTCCCAGAGCACGTAGCATCACCGGCGTTCTGAACGCTTTCCTTTAAATCAACACAGCGGCTACAGGTAGGAGAGGCCTGAAGATGGGCGCTGTCGCCATACGCGCGTGAATTAAGGCACGAACGCAGTTGAACGAGGGCTGAAATGTCCTTTGCGTTGGTGCAACAGCACCGTACGGCGGCAGTAGTCGATGCCAAACAAATGTGGTGGCAAAGTGGCGGCACTGACTCCACAGCCAGCCTCGTGACCTGGTGCTATCATTTCCATTTGATAGCGCATAAATGCCACTGAGGACATTAGCATGTACGACAAGAGGAACGAAGGGGATTTGCAGAGTCAATTCAGAGCATCTGAATGCGAGAGCACGTCAAACGGAAAGGCAATATTTGCATCTGTAGCCATATTTGCTCGACTCCACGGCCATGCATGCTATATTTGCAAATATCAGCCTGTTCAATGAAAATTGATTTGAGAATTCAAATACAAGTGCTTTTCTTTGCTTTTCATGTACGCTACACTGGTCGCATTTTAAACAAGAAGAGAGTATTTCAAACATTACTCGGCTTGTGATGACACATGTAAGGTAAGCATATTAACCAGGGCAAGGTTAAAAGATTTGAAATCCATTACATATACATGTGCGTGTGTGTGTGTGTGTGTGTGTGTGTGTGTGTGTGACTCAAACATTACAGGCACAACTGCAAACATGCAACAAACAAGTTTCCGTAGTGAGTAGTTTTCAGCTCAAGCATTGATTACGAAGTCGCAACAAATAAACTGCCATCTCATTTAGCCCAAACCATGCCTACTCGTAAATAAAATTAAAAACAATAAGCACCAATTAACAGGTCTGAATTAATTAATGAATCACTGCAATCAGATAGAAAGCAGGCCTTGTGGATGCTGGGCTTAGATGGAGCGTGAAAATGATTTAATTTGGTTTCCCACTGTGCGTGAAGAATGAAAAAAAAGTCCCACCAAATCTGACACAGGCATCCGCACACAGTAAAATGCCCAGGGTTAATCCAACAGCGTTAATTCCAAATGTTACCCGTTAAGAGTTATATCAACACTGTTAAGAGTTGAATTAACACCGGACGTTTTGCTGCGTACAAATGCAGATCCTAAAGCGGCCAGGGGGGGCGAGGCAGGAACCCGAGCAGAGGGTTTGGCGGTGACCCAGCAGGGACACAGAGGGACGCGTCTAACGGCACGGAAACGCGCCGCGGCGACACGCGAGAGAGCCGCCGCTGCCGCGCACCCTGCTCACTGAAATTTAAACGAGGAACAGGGCGCTCGAAAGCCTCGTTTCGTTCATCAGGAGCAGGACGTAAGGACGGACGTCTAACTCCACAGCACGTAGTCTACCGCAAGTTGCGCTCCTTTGCTATAATGTGACTCACTGCTCGCCGAGACAGAGAGAAACACTGAATTTGGCTCTAAAAATAAACACCACCAGAGATAATTAACATATCTTTACAAACTGTGCACCATAAATACTGTTACTAATGCAAGCAGGGCACCAGAGAAAACCAGAGTGATTGTTTTTTAAAAAATCACTTGCTTGAGGAACCTGGTTTGCTGTTCGTATGCCAGCATCCTAGACCCTGCCCGAAGCTTTAGAAAGCAAAACCCCAACATGGACAGAGGGATTCGGTCAATACTCTCAAGGGCTTTTTCCCCACTCCTGCCCATTGCATCCTCTTTGCATTTTCAAAGGTCAAAGTCAGCCCAGCATTAAAAGGTCAGGCCTGAGCGATAATAGCACAGCTGAATCATTTAGCCCTGCCTGTGCAAACGGCTTCCAGGCCTCCAATCACAACCTGATTGAACGTGCAGACATGAAGGTTGTGAAACACACAGTCCCGTACAGGGACTACAAAAATCAGGGCTTAACCCCATTTTGAAACGGGCAGGAATGTACTCTCAGAAGGTGGAAATGACATTACAGAAGCTTATCGTTTCTCACAGGACTGCTGGATTCGTCCAAATAACCGCTTGAACCCATGATGTCTACTGTTTCCATAGGAACAACAAGAGTGAGAATGCGGCAAGTAGCCTAATACTGATGTCCACGAAGATCACAAGCAGCCTTATTGCTATCGCTATTTTTATGCCGCCCAATTGCATAAACATCCATGCCCAAGGCAACCTGAATTTAATGAGGACTAAAATGTATAACAAAATATAGAACAAAACT
This sequence comes from Anguilla anguilla, assembly GCF_013347855.1. Lineage (NCBI taxonomy): Eukaryota > Metazoa > Chordata > Actinopteri > Anguilliformes > Anguillidae > Anguilla > Anguilla anguilla. The sequence goes on along the minus strand of NC_049203.1, from coordinate 61,334,628 downwards.
GATTAAACCGTTTCTGTTATTAATAAAAATCTTGTTAAAAACATGGCTGAACAGTAACTGCTTTGGGGGAAAAAATGATCAATAATTATTGGATATTATAAAGATTAATATAAAGGACTATTGGGTATCTGATCCCGCTGACACATGGTTTAACTGGGTTTTGATTTTCTGAATAAGGGGTTTACACATTGTCTAGATCATATCCGGAATACTTGAGTTTTCTGAATAAGATAGGAATAATGCAAACGTGGTCACTGTTTAATGTGTGGATGTGCTGAATCCTGATCAGGGTGGCCCGTGATTGGTCAAAGCGTTGCCCTGAGGGAGAAGGTTCAGTCGGTGGGACGTGGTTGTCACTAGACGGCCACCCCAGAAAGGACAGAAGTCCCGCCCTGTTAAAAATGTGTGTCGTGCTAATCCTACCATGACAACCACTCAAGGGAACATTGTGGCCAATAGGGTTCTTGTGCCCATCATGTTTAGTCTTTCTAGGGGGGCCTTCTAGTGACAACCGTGGGACGTCAGCGTCTCATCACGCGCCATCAAACCCCCACTGATCCATGGGACATGTGGTCCATTTGTGGCAACTGTGCACAAAGCGTAGTCCTCCCACGCAAGGACTGCACAGCTCAGCTGGCAGCTAGTGGTGGAGCCTGGCTGCACCCTCCTGAATTGGCAGAAGGGACTGCAGTGATGAGAAAAGCTTATCAATACGGATACAACTGAGCATTCTAAATGGGGGGAAAAAAGATTTATCTGGATAAAAATGGCTTTCAAAATAAACAGGAAAAAGGGTTACAAGGCTGAAAAAAGTACGTGCACTGAAAGCATTAAGTGCATGAGGAATAACATTAGACAGAAATATGAAATGCATGAGCACTGTTCGAGTGGTATGTATTCCTGATATGTTACTCCTTTTCTGCCTTTGAAATAATCACATAAAGCTGCAACAGTTCTCCTCCAGGCTGTGATTTGCTTGACTTCCTTTATGCTTATACATAAATTATGAGAGTGTTGGTGAAAGTCTCCATCTTACAGAATCTCTGTGTACAAGCAGTCACTTCCCAGGTTTCAAGGAAACATGACCAGCCTTCAAACATCTAAATGGATAAAAGCGTCTGCCAAATAAATGAAATGTAAATGTAATGTAATCTATGCGTTTTATCTTGAGTACATGCATTCAAGTTCAATATTATTTTCAGATATGTACAGACATTCAACACTCCAAGGATTACTGAACAGACCAAGATAATCTGGGTACAAATGTTAATTTTGAGAAATTACAGGATTTTAAAAAAATCTAGAATAGCAATTATTTCATCACATATAACCAAATTAAAGCCGGTCCAGGGTGTGTTCCTGCCTCGTGCCTGGTGCACGCTGGGATGGGCTCCAGCACCCCCCTCGACCCTGCCCAGGAGAAGCAGGTATAGATGATGGATGGATGGATGAACGGACGGACAACCAGGGTAGAAGGTTCCCTGCAGAAACGCCCAAACTGAAGACTTGGCTTGGCTCTGATGTATTCTTCAGAGCCTAACAAACTCTGACAACAAACAGAATTCTTTTAACTTAGTCTATTAAGATATGTGCTGACACGTGGAGTCCCTCAAAAGTTATTCAGAAAACTTCTCAAGGTAAGGTTGTGGGGAGTAATTTCCCTTAGCTCAGAGGAAAAAAAATATGCTTGCATTGTGTCGGCATAACTGTACAATCTCAAAAACGGCAATGGCCCGCATCCTGCACACCGAGCTTCCATCCCAAATGAATTACAGGCTGCAGATTGAAAGAGCGCTGTGCCCGCCTTAAAAAGGAGTTCGCCTCTCTCTCTCTATCTCACGGTCACGGACGGCCACCATCCACGCAGGACCCGATAAGAGAGCCTTCCACTGGAAATGAACGTTGCGTGTCCTACATTCTGCTGCACACACACAATGTAGCGACACGCGTCGGTAATGGAGGGGGGGGGTGGGGTGGGGGCGGGGGGACGCACACCTAAAAGCAGCGAATAAAAGCGCACGGAATTAATTACGGCACGGCGCCGACCTTTTCCGTTCAATAAATCACAGAGCCGAGAGGGGGAAGCAGCCGGCGTCGGTCAGGTGGGTGCGGGAAGCCGAGGTTTGATAAACGATCTCCTCCCAGGATCTGGAGCTGCATCGACCAGGACGGCACACGAGGAGCACTTTCCTTTTTTTTCCTTTTTTTTTTTTTTAGACAGCAAACTGGATTCTGCCCGAGAACGTCTGCCTCCCAACACGGGGGGCTATTTAACGATACTCCCCCTTTTTGGCCTGTCAAACATATCAACCGCCAACAGCAAAACTTTCCCCAAGACACTCAATTAAGCTGCAGCCAGCACATCACACAGTAACACAGCCATAATGCAGCTTTGTGGGTGGGCGGGTGGTTGAGGGAGGGGGTGGTGAGGGGGGGGTGGGGGGGGAGTTGGGACTCCTAAAGGCTTTTAGGGATGCAACAGCACAAAAGCAAAAGCAGCTGGGCCTTTCAACTGGAGCATTCAACGGCCACAGGGGCTTTTTATTTCATTTCATTATATCTTCAGTCTTTAAAGAGTAAGGAAAGAGGTTCAATTTAGCAAATCAGAAAACCAATTCATTGAATTAATGAGTGGCTCGAGCAGAATGGCAACCAGAAACCCTTCAGTCTCCGGGCAGAGCTGCAGCTCCAGTGTCCAAATATACACTCTGCCCTTCTCCCATGCACAGCGCAGGCAAGAGCCATGCATACAAATGTGAATTCATATCAAATTAATATGTCGCCAGAAATGAGACTTAATCATGCGTGTAATGCAGAACAGCAAATGAGCAAACACTGGCCACATAATCTGTCAATAAACATAGAGGGAATGACAGTGAATGTGCTTCCATCATCACTGTGGGACAGCTACTCTTAGTAGAGTGACATTATTTTCCAGCAGCTCTCCATCATATACACCCCCATGTAATCTGATCTGTGTGCAGTTTACCACCTCAGACATGCAAAGGCCTTTTTTCCTTTTCATTGCCTTAGCAGCTAAACAATGCCAAAATCCAACGATGGAAGAAAGAACATGCAAAAAATATATAAAATTTTAAAAAATCCATTAAATAGTTGTTCCTCCCTCTTCAGTCATAAAAAATACTTCCATACACTGAAATTATAGTTTTGGCAAAAATTGGTTACCAAAAAGTTTATCAAAGATTTGCTCATTTACAGTCAGTACTGTCCATTAGATATGCCTCCTGGATATAAAGATGGGGCTAGACGCTAGCTAACTTACCCACAATGCAAGGTGCTCACTGCAAGACGGATAACTCTCATAAGGCTAATCACTGTGCAGATGCTTAAATTATAAAACACTTGCACGTTTCACAAGATGAAAAGCAACCGACTCCGTTGATGTCTTGACCAGATCTTATTCTGACACGGCAGATACATATTAAACGAAGTGGATCGCGCAATCAAGATGGCTTAAATATTAATGTCCGTTTGCAGGCTAATGGGCCAGAGTGAACAAAGACGGGGAGGCCATTACAGAGTAAAAGGCCGCTAAACACAGTGGCCATTAAGGCGGATTAAATGGAAGCCACGACGACAGCCTGACCTGCTGTCAATTACAGTTCCTGCCGAACCCTCCGACTACAAACCGCATTCACTTGTGAAAACAGCAGCAGACACTCCTTGTTTTCTCTTCATCACGGGAGATGGCGCATCTTTTCTGACACAATGCAAATTTAACTATAACCGTAAGCTGCTGCCTAATTTAAATGACTCTTTTAAATGTCTCGCCATTTTCAGCGTTTTGCTGATAAAGAACGAGTTTTCACAACAAAATGGGGAAACCAGTCAGCCCCTTGGAAACCATTAGAGACAGCTACGTCTACAATGATTTAATTTTTTATCTTATCGTTCTGGTGTAGGCCTATAACTGACACTGCGGCAATATTTTCTGTTTAAAAAAAGACTAGACTCAATACCACCCACTGTGCACAAGCAATGCACACAAGACTAGAGACCCAAATACATTTGTTGCAACAGGCTACAGGATGACAGTGAGATACAAGTGTTAAAAAAAAAAAAAAAAAAACCCTTTATTGAATACTCAGTCCGGGAGCTCAAAGTGCCAATGATTCCAGATGTGTGGCCTCCTTCTGGGCAGGCTACATTCCTCCGATGGCCTGATGTAGCTTTATTCCCTCACCCCCCCACTGGAAACATGGGAATAACCTGGGGGCTCTCAAATGAGCCATCAAAGAAACCAACTCAGTCCTACCATCTCATCTTCTGCCTTTGTGTCCCATTAACCTAAGGGACACGTTACAGTCTGGGAAAAAGTTTCACTGCAGTTACAAAGCGCACCGCCTCAATCACGGGGTGTATCTGTCCCTGTCCTTTCAAATAATTAACCGGTTTTATTTACTTGTTGTTTCGTTTCCCAATCCACAGCACTAAAAAAACTCACTGGATAAAAGGGCAGTTGGCACTGCATGTTAAATAATCCACCAAAATGTGTCTGGGCAGATGAGCTAAGCATTAATAAGCTGACATCTGTTAGCAAATTCTGAATCATCGCTACCAGAGTGGACGCGGATTGGTGTCCAGGATGAGGAGGTTAACAGTTAGAAAACTGCTGTTCTCTCTCTTCTTTCTCCTTTTCCCTGAGCACAACCCTGAGGACAATGGGAAAGACCAGTAATCCAGTGGCTCCTGAATGCACAGACCTCTATTAGAATGAACATGGTTAACCAACATGTAAACCAGTTAAAATATACTGTGATGATTCAGTAAAATGACATTATTGATATGTAATCAAATTATTATCAGATATTAAGATTGACAGCCAGGTACCATGTGGCCCATCGATGTTGGAGATCATTACATCACACAAGGCAAGCCACATTAAAGTTATTTTACACATTATTTATTTATCAGTTCATTTGCTGACTTATTTTTGTGTAAGTCATCCCTAGGTTGTAGGCGGCATGGTGGTGCATTGCCTAGTCCTGTTGCCTCACAGCAAGAAGATCCCGGGCTTGAATCCCTGGGTTCAGGACCTTTCTACGTGTAGTCTGCATGTTCTCGCCATGTCCTCGTGGGATAATAATGAATAATAATTCTCTGGTTTCCTCCCACAGTCCAAAGACATACAGGTTAGGCTAATTCGAGAGTCTAAATTGGCCGTAGGTATGTGTATGTGATTAAATGGTGTGTGTGCCCTGCGATGGATTTGCGGCTTGTCCAGGTCGTATTCCTGTCTCTCCTGTATTCCTTAGTATTTCAGTCTCTCGCCCAATGCATGCTGGGATAGGTGCCAGCACTCCCCATGAACCTGACTTGGAATAAGTGGGTCAGATAATGGATAGATCCCTCAGTTGCCCCATTTTCCATTAAAACAAAGAAAAATTAAAGATTTTCATGTTTGTTCCCAATAGGCCTAGTTACAATCTGAACACACCACTTTTTCTCCTGAGGATTTAAACCAAACATGACGTTCCCCATACCATGAGAAACCTCACAGACCACAAGTCAGCCAAAGGCAAAGCCAAAGTTTTACTTTGTTTTAATGAGTGCTTGCAAATACAGCTTTAATATTAAAATATGACACAAGCCTTTTGACCATGATATTCAAAATGGAAACTGGAATTAAAGGGGCTGTATAGGCAACATTTTGTTTTAAAAATTTTGAAAGAGGTTAGTACACTGGCAGGAATATCTTTGACTTGTATATCTGTTCTCCACTAAGCTAGCTTCTCTCTACTAATTAAAGTAAGTGATTTTGAAAAATGCAGAACTGAAATCATAGATTTATAAAGTAGCTTGCTGCCTTAAAGCAATTTCAATAAATAACTAATTGTAACTAGAACAAAGGAGAGTCAAACACACTGGCCAATGCAGACGGACTGTGAACGACACGTGCATCAGGAAAATGTGTCCTGAGTGTAATGGAGAGGAGAAGATTGCCATTGTGCGGAAACTACTATTGATGTTTCACATTCATTGAACTGAACAGCATTTTATATAGCAGAGGACCAGTAAGATGGGTGAATGCCTTTGGGGGGGGGGGGGGGGGGGGGGGCAAAGCAAAAGACCTGAATTACAAAATTTCTTGTTTTCTGTTGATCATATTTCACGCAGTACACCCACCCACCCTCTTCGCCAAGGAGAGTTTGGTGTCAGCACCACAACCCACTCTGTCATGGGAATTATTTCATCACTCCCGAGCCAGAAATGTGTACTTCGAGACAGATTTTTTTAATATTCACCACGCTGAAACAAACTGCCACAAGCTCATGGCACTGTCAGGATTTTAAAGAAGATCAAAGGATGCACCACAATGGTGCTTTTTAAGAATCTTAAAGCTGCTATTAAAAAACATTGTCATCTAAAGTGGAATAAATCCTTGAATACAAACGGGGAAAGGTAACGTTTCCGATTTTGACAAAAGAAAACGTCATTCTGCATCAATTTACATTCCTTGATCAAGGAAACTCCCTTGTTGAACACGTTTAATTTCAGGTGCCGTTACCAATGGTCTCAGTGTACCAGCAAAACCTGACAGTAGCCAGATCGTCAAGCAGTTTCTCCAACAGACAGTAGGCTATTTTCCGATTCAGACAATCAACTTGATGCCACACGTCAGTGTGCTTAGACTCTTGTAGTAGTTATTCCGTGAGCAATAATAAAAACATACGGTTACATACTAAATCCCAACTAGTTAAAAAAATACCTTTCAATAACCCCGGTGGGAGCCTTGTGACATATCCTTTCGCATTTAAATACAATGCAAACATTATTTTCTAGTAATGCGTCGTACAACCCAGTAGCCGAAACAAAACAACCGCACCAGGAATATAACTCCGTTAGTTAAGGTCGAAGAAAATGAACCAAGACAAAAACAAACTCGAAGTACCGGCAGCGTATATTTATTTCCGAATGGATTTGGGATGCAGTTACCCATAGTAGCAAGCTGGGACAGGACTTGACATCATTTAATATTTTAACACTTCTTTGTCCTTTCACATACTGCCGAAATTCTAGAACATCCAGCCGAACACTAAATATTATGTTCGTTTATAAAAACTCAGGATACTGAATTCATTTGAGAGACCTCTGATGATCAATCCTCATCCTCCAATTAAATGCTGTCTGATACATAACAGGGCACTTGTAAAGTAAAAATCCAAATATCTTACCTTTTTCTTGTCCGCCTGGGATCGGGTACGGAGTGTTGTTTTAGAGAGCCATCAACGGAACTTGTTTGCCTGGCATAAAATCCCCCTCGTATGTGACAAGCAAATAAATGGAAAGTCGCTCAGACACAAATGAACATTTCAAACGGCGGCACAGCGCTCGGGTCGGCTGAGCGCCGCGAAGGCAGAGAAATCTCGCTGACACTGACGCTGACATCAGAGAGACGTTTTTAAGGTGGTTCGCACTGTCCTTTCAATGGACTCGGTTTTCATTCGGCTTGCTGCTCACTCGTGTACACATATCTCAATGAAAGGTCTGGGTTTGCTAGAACAATGATGGAAAATGGAAATGACGTCACATTGATGTAGGGGCTAATTCAGAAACACAAACAAAACAGTTATTTAAACAATTTTTTAAGACCAGCTTTCACTATTCTGCAATTGTTGCACATTTCATTATCATTCAATGACAGGAAGGCACACTATCATTTCTAACACACGCTTAGACTACAACCGAAAGAAATAGGCCAGCTCATTTGAGGACGTTCACGTACAATTATTTTAGCTACAGTATAACCAGGCAACCATTAAATATTTAAATATAACAATAGGACTCTCTTAAATATTTTGGCGGCAAACTTTCAACGTGAAATGACATTAATCATCATCAGTAAGTGTGTAAGATCTGTACATACACATCGGACCGGCGCAGGCCTATGAAACGAATAAAAATATGTACTTCCCAAATGAAATTTAAATTTGGTGGGTAGAAAAAACGGGCATATACGTTAATAAGTTTAAGTGAGCTTCTGAACAAGTTCACTTCTCAATAATACCAATCTCTGGTCCGGGGAAGCAAGAATGGGTCACTACCCAGGCCTGTACTTGCTGGTTTCTGACGAGCCTCAGGTGATTGTCGTTAAGCATTTAATTTAACAAGTGGCCATGCTGAAAGTTAAAAGCTTTTCGAAAGCAATTACTTTTCAGTGTTGGTCATAGTTAAAATGGCCCCACCTTCAGGCCATCAGCCACAAACAGTAATTCTACATTTAAATCAGGACATTATCAAAGCTGTACACTGCACCATTGTGCTCACTAAATTGGGCAGGTTTCAAAACTACAATTTCTCAGCGAGTGGGCTATGCAACTCAATTCAGTACACACAGCATGTTTCAAAGTAGCTCAAACTGAGCTAGGGCCCTATTAGACATATAATTTTTCCTTCAATTATCCTGAAATGTTCTGAGCTTACAAGCCCACTACACACTGATTCTATCTGACATACTCCCATTCCACAGAGGGTTGTCGAAGGATAATAGAGCTTTTTAATGAGACCTTTCCTGAATTGTAACTGCAGTCTATTTTATAGCTATGCAGCCACTTTGATGAATGGCACACACATTTTCCTCAAGAAATTTTTGTGTGTGTGTGTGTTTAGCCCAGTGAAAACATTCAATTGCACACATTTGTTCAAAAACTCTCGCAATTCTCACTTTCTCAATTTTAATTTATTTTATAGTTCCGCATTCATAATACCAAGCAAGCACAGGACAAATATACAACACAGAGAAGAGCAGCGCCACAGAGTTCAGCCACAGGAAATGTACACTTATGAAGGTCTGGCTATTTACAGAGAAAGATTGGTTAAAATGATATTAATAAACCTACCTTGGTCTAAGTACAGCTAAAGAGTATATACAAAAATGTGATTAAAAAAAAAAAAAAAATTCAAATTTTTTGTTTGTTTTTTATGTTTTTGTACAAATGAAGCTAATTGTTTTTAAATCCACGGCTTTCTCCATTACTGCCACGGCAGTTTGCGGAGCTATTGGGAGTCGGTTCCAACCTCCCTGATGGATGACCGGCGGCTGAAGCTGTTCTGGACGAACTCTTTGACGCCCTGGAACCCTCGACAAAACAGGAATTCTGTGTACCAGTCCCAACGCCTCCCCGCCTGGACACAGAGAGCACCGTTAGTCACCCACTCAGAAAGTCCCCCGAATGGCGCTCCTAAATACTTACCACAGTCCATTAACCATTAGTGACCGACTTAAAAATCGTGTCAGTGCATTGCCACATTTAAAAAATTAGGGAATGTTTCATACCTTTATTGAATTCAGGTCCAGCTCTTTCCTCTCTGGCCAACACTGATGAAAAAAATACATAAATACACACACACACCTTTTAATTTCCTAAAAAAAAAAACTCTTACAAGCAGTTGGTACTTGTAAAAGGATACTTGTTTTATCAAAGACACATAAGCACAAACGTCTCATGCGGCTCCCATAAATAATAAAAAATAATTCCATATTAATGCATCTTTTATAATAGGTACATCCTTGTCCAGCCTTTGACTAAACTGAAGCCTTCTCTCCTTATGGCAAGATTTTCCTCAGAGCTGTAAAAGGTCACTTAACTCCAGCATTAAGGCTTGAGTGAACATTGACGCAACCACTGTACCCACCATCCTTGCGACCTAGCACCCATCTACCGGTGATACGCAATGTGAACACCAGTGACGTCGAGAGATCTCATGAGTAATTAACCTTAACCAACAGAGAAGACATCTGGTCCACACACATAGACATGCTGAACTAGGTCACTGAGCTATTTACTAACCTTCTGATGGAAGTCTATGGCATAGCTCACAAAGGCGGGGTGGTGGATGAGATTAAAGGCGCCCCAGTACTCCGACACCTTGCTCCGCGTCAGGAGGTCTTCGCCCAACTCGATGCCCATGCCAGGCTGGAAGGCCCTGGAGTTCCACAGGCAGCTCACTATTGACACCACGTACTGGTTGAACTTGCGGTACGTCTTTCTGCTGATGTGAAAGGGCTTCTGGGTGGAAAAACACGACAGCACAAAAAGGGCACGGCTCAGTTTTAACCCTTTAAGGTGCAAGATCACAAATACACGATTAGAATGTTCTTAACTGTACATTCTAATGCTGATGTCACAGTCACTCCTGGTAAATGAAAACAAAGGAGTTCTAGAACACTCAAAAAAATCTTTTCTTCGAAAAGGGTTAATTGTGCAAAGAGACTGGAAGTCACCTGAAAACTGTTTTTTTCCAATTCATTCAAAATGACCACGAATGAAGAATTTTGAGGCCCAGCTTTCGCTCTCCCAAAGTAATCCCCAAACAATCCCAAGACCAAAATTCAAAAACCAACAGACAGCAGAATATTCCAAAAAGACCAGGGACGAAAAAAGAAAAGAAAAAAAAAAAACTGCCAGATCTAGATGCCAGCTTCCAACTTGCTCTCCAAACTAAAAGAAAGCCACACATTTTATCAAGTTGAAAGAACAGGGGGGGACAATTCTGTCTATATTTTATTGGACACTGACTGTGTTTATTGACACACTAGGCTAATCATTAATACTTTATTATGATGGAAAAATGTGAATACTGAGGTACACATTGTTATGCATGCACGTATTTTCTATACAACAAATGGTGCTGCCTGGCCAAGATGTGTTCTAAAATTAGACTGTTCCCCCTGTTAGGAATCGAGCACATTATGCAATCACTCGATTTGTGAAATAACTGAAAATCACCATCCCTACTATGTAGAGAGACTAGATCAGGCAATAATTAAACCAAGTTACAAAGCCAGCAGTGACACTCTGGCTTCCTCTTTATTCTGGTATGGTCTGGCCTACAATCTCCAAAACAGCGCCTGTAGGTGTATAAACCAATTTTAAGGTCTGGAATCTTAATAGTATGACATGCCTGAGGTTTTCCAGGCCACCCCTGTTGCCAAACACACATTCACACATATACACCCATACCACGCGCACACACACATTTACACCTCTAATGCCCCCCACCCAGTTCCTGCTCTCTCTGTCTTATCTCCAGGCCTCTCCCTGGAGAAAAGTTTTGACGTACTTGAAGTTTCCTCTTCCTATCCATTTTAGAGAAGACAAAACGGTTGAAACGGAGCAAGCCGCACTTTTCAAGGGCAGCCACTTTGTGGGTCTTTCCATTTGCCTGAACGTGAAACGGCTGTACTTTGGGACACCATTTCAAGGGTCGTTTGCTCGTTACATCTCCTCACAAACTTCACAACATTTGCTTACCATAGAGTTAATCGAGCGACTCCTCATCTTAAATGTACCGGCTGCATTTGCTCCCGTCCGCTGGGATCATCGTCAACAAGCACCTCATTTTCATCTCCTTTCCTGAAGCCATTCCCTTCCCTTCTCTAACTCCCATGTGGCGGAGCGAACTGACAATATTAGCACTAAGCATCCTCTCATAACCTTTCAGTCTCCTGAGGGAAGTCCTGAATATTCGTGTACTCTTTTTTTCCCCCAAATATTCATACCCGAATATTTAATGTCTTGTTTCATTTGATGTTCATGTTTACTAAACGTACATGTTTATTCCATGTAAAATTTTTAATAACCTCTATGAGCTCCCCCCCACCCCCCCCCCCCCACCCCAAAAAAAATCAGTGTTTCTCAGACTGCTAAATTCAATTGCGTTAAATTGCATGTGTATCAAATTTATTCCAATTTTACTGTGCAATCTTGCATTATTATGATTACTATGATTAGTGTTCATGTTATTTAGAGTTATTCCACTGCAGGTGGCTGAATAAAAAACATTTAACTAAATGGCAATAATAACAACATTAGCGCAATTTTCTGCATAGTTACGTTGTGCTTATGCACGCTTTAACAGATGGATACAGAAGCATTTGCTGCACATTCTATTAAAGTGACGATTATAATACAAGAGACGGGTTTAATACCTCAGTTTGCTTTTCCTGGTGCTTGGCAGAGACCAGATTTGTTCTGTACCTAAAAGAAGAAGAAGGAAAAAAAAACAGAAATGGCACCAGAGGTACATGTGGCATGGGCAGGTTTTAAATTCACATGGTACTGTAATGCGGCAGCCTCACTTGTGCATGACGTGACAGAGCCGATCTACGCTGACAGGGCTGGTGGACAGCAGGGCAGGGTAGAACACTCCTGCTGGTGGCATGAGCACCAGGGGCAGATTATACTTCAGGTACATGTCACACACCTGAAATCCAGGGCACCAGCAGAAAATTACAAGTTTTAATGACATTTAATGCATAGAAAGGCATGTGGTGCACACAAAGTCTATATACCAGTGGTGCCCAATCGTGTGCAATGAAGGGCCAAAAGCAGGGCTGCCCAATCCTGTTCCTGGAGATCTACCGTCCTGCAAGTTTTCATTTCAAACCTAATTTGTCACTTCCTGATTATACTAATTAGCAGCTCAACAAGATTTCAAGCTGTCGAATGAGGTGTGCTTTGTTAGGGCTGGACCGAAAACTCACAGGATGCCAGATCTTCAGGAACAGGGTTGGGCACCGCTGGCTAAGAGTATGCAGGTTTTCATTCCAACTAATTACTACACCTGCTGATTTCACCAATTAACACACCTTCAACCAGAGAGGAGGGAGCCAATTAGTGAAATCAGCAGGTGTACCGATTGATTTGAATGAAGACCAGCATACTCTCATCCCTCCATGACACACAACTGGGCACCACTGCTACATACCTATCGCCTACTCATCACACCTATTTGGATTTCACTATTAAAACAACTTTTTTTTTTTTTTTGTTTCTCATCCACAACTTGATCATCATCACGGTTGAATTTTGCCTGGAGGTCATCACCGTCTCATAGAAGTCCAGGGTGAAGCTGAGGAGCAGGGTGTGGTACCCCTCCAGCTGCAGCCCGATGGTGGCGATCCGTCCCACGAACTGGACCAGCTCCACCACCGAGTCCATCAGCCCAGACAGAGTCATGTTGCTATGGGGATAGGAAGGAGGGGGGGGGGGGGGGGAGTAGCACGGGTGTAACAACACAACTAGATGACGATACGATAGTGATACTCTGAGCAACGATACGATAGTGATACAATATGATACCATATGTTACCATTAGATTTGACAGATTCCCCCCCCCCCCCACCCCACTCCTCCAACAAGAGGTCACCAAAATAACAAACAGTACCACTTTCAAAGCTAACAAGTGTGTTTATTAACTCCAGAGCCTCAACATGCCTAAATAAAAGTACGCCACGTAAATTAACAATTCATCACGATTACGAATCGATTCATACAGGTTGAATCGATGCAGTCGCATCGATGACGTCTGCATCGAGGCATCGGTGATTCATTACACCCGTAGCAAGCGGTCACCAGTCACAGAGCTCGCCGTGCGGGCCAGCAGCACAGGGCAGTGAGCCTGGGCAGAGGAAATCAAGGGCTGTCGGCGCACTACAAAATCCTTTGATCACTACTTCACCTACGGCAAGCCTTGCCAGCAAATCCTCTACTACAAGTCAAAAGCACTTCAGCAGGCCTTACAGCTCTTCCTCTCAACCAATACACCAATCCTTTTGGGAGCCTACCACCCAGCAATACAGTGTTCTGAAAGGAACATTTTCCATAGGAATAAGGGTAAGATCAGTACTTGATTTTCTTTCTGAAGGCAACAAGAACATGACAGCTCAGATATTACTGAGCAGGGCATGCGCACATAGCTACGCAACATCAAAACACATGACCAAAACTACAGGAAATTACATCATACAAACAGTGTAATGAACCCCGTGCATTCACAGAAACAGAACCAGAGCATGTGTTGCACACACTAGTATAGTATGGGCCTTTTTAACAATTGGTTTCCACTACTGATGTAGACAAGGAATTCTATGGTAGTAGGATACTCACTTCAGAAATGACAGTAGTCTAGACTTCCAACCAATGTTAATGAAATGTTCATTAAATCCAGACGGTTGCCATGTGAAACGAGCATTTTTTGCAATCATATTGCAGAGTCTGCAGACTCTCTAATTACTTGAGAACACTGGGCGTCATTTCCTTCTTGGGAGTTATTTCCATATGCTAAAAAATGTACGTGTCAAAACATTTTCATTAAGAACCGTTTTGTGGTTGAGTTCATTGTGAAGCCGTTCATCCATACTTTGCCACAGCACAAAAGTAAAAATGGCCATTAAAAACAGAGACACTCACACTGGGTTCTGGCTGCTGACACTGATGTCGAGTTCATCTTCCAGAGCATACACGGAGTGCCAGGTCAGCCACTTCAGCAGCATGCTGTTCAGACACTCAATGACACTGCACTGGAGGGGAGGAAGAGAAATGGGGGGGGGGGAGAGAGAGAGAGAGAGAGAGAGAGTGATAGAGGGAGAGCAAGAGATGGGGAAAGAGAGAGAGCAAGAGAGGGGGAGAGAGAGAGTGTGAGGAGAAAGAGAGAGAGATATATCACGACCATGGAAAACCAACCACCAGCATGGGAAATGTTAACACTGCTGAAACACTCCTAAGGGGGGGGGGGGGGCAATAACTGCTGCAGCATCTCATGTGTGGACACCAGGTGCCTTTAAGTCCCACATGCCTGTCTTTGTCAGTGCTTTGGTTACAGTGCCTAATCTACTGAAATACATCTGGGCTATTTTTCAGCCGACAGCCGACCAAGCAGCCCCCAAATTTAGTCCTTACGCTCTGTACCTCCTCCCCGTTTTAGCAAGAGCATACCCAGAAACGTCTTCACACTCACATAAATTCTGAACTTTTATAACAATCAATGAAAACTTATTTTGATGTCAAACTGTCACTTTGCCTTGAAGCCTACTTCCAAAGAGGGTGTGACTTTGCTACATGAACCCAAAGGCGTGCAAATACCTTGAAAAAAAGAGAGGATGTGAAGAAAAGCTGCATCAAAGGCTCAAAAAGGAGGTCTTTGATACCTGTAGAGAAAAAAGGAAAGGACAGAGTTAACAAAAATCGGCACAACTAAAAATTGTGCATATCAAAAGGCTCACTGGGCAATGTCCCTGCAACATTCCAGCTCTTAGGCATGTACGAGATGTACGAATGAACGAATGAATCACTGAATTTACACAGCACTTTTCCCAACGTTCAAAGTGCTTCACAGTGATGAGTGGGAACTCATTGAGAGAGTGGGGAAGGACCCGAGCTCATTGAGAGAGTGGGGAAGGACCCAAGGGAGGAACTCACGTGAGCTGGGCACCACAGGGATGTCACTCAGCAGGGTGAGGATCTCGGGGCGGAGCAGGGAGCCGTCCCAAACCCGCAGGAACCGGTACAAGAAGACCTCTGTGCTGGAGAAACCCTCCTTTTGTGGGGGGGCAAGAAGATACACAGAAACACCAGGATGTAGCTTGTTAAAGGGAATCACCACAGGAAAAGATAAATAAAATATGAGCATGGTATGCTAAATGATGTATGTGGTTTTTAGGAAAGCGTGGTTTTTATTTTATGAGATATGTGCTATTAATGACCGCCAATTCGCATCGACGTGTTCCTGAAAAGCCAGCTGAAAGCCAGCCTTTGAATCAAGCAAGGCAGGTACATCCAGGCACCTCATCTGACTCATTCTGGAGTGAGAGAACCAACTGCCGATTACAAGGTTAAGTAAGATTGAGGCCTCAACAATGTTCTACGCATGAATAGCTAAGTAGCCAGCATTGGGTCAAAATCCAAACAGGTGGCATTCTTAATTCACTGTAGCATTCAGCACATTGACATTTTCCCAAGTTCCTTTCAACTTCAACTTCATGAATTAAAACTGCACAATCTCAGTGAATTCCCCTGGAATTTGAGAGAAGGAAGAGTGTTTCACCACGGCTCACCTGTAGGAGGCGCTGTGTGGAGATCAATGTGTTTAGGAAGCGTGTACCCTCCACCGTGTTCTGAGAACTGGCCTCTCTGCAGAACAGAAATTCTGTGCAATTCAGTAGAAGGGAAGAACGAAATTGAGTCAACAATTGAGTCAACATTTTTTTTTTCCTGACAAGGTAAAAGAAGGAAAAACAAAACGTGCTGAGCAAAAGAACAAGCTAGACATTCTTCACTGCCAAACCTTAAAATCATTTCATTTTTTTTCCATTCAAAAACAAAATAACAAAAGGTAGCATTGGAGTGTTTGCTTCAGGGGTACCAGAAATGGGTGCTCATTAGGAGCAGGGTTCTTTCAAAAGTCAAAAAGAAGCCTTCATTAGGTTGACATGACTCTTAGAAAGGTTAAAAAGTAACACCTACACACTGTGGCTCTACACACTCTCGTGGCATACAGAGCTTGCTCTGCTAAATTAGAAGCTACCACAAGGACAGTAAATCACAAATGTTTCGTTGCCGCTAATAAAGATATTTTAAAAGTTGATCATTTGAACCTTTTTCTTTAGGACAAATAAAAGGCCACAGTTCCTCTCAAATTCAGGTTACAAACCCTTTGTCTGCTAATTTCCAGGTATGGTTAGGATTAACTGACTAACTGATTGATGTAATGACGGTTTGACTGAGAGACTGATTGACAGGCAGACAGCCGGACAGATGTCATTTCGGTACAGGCATTCACGGGGGACGCCGCGCGGCAGGCTGGTCGGCCGGGCCTTACCCTCGTGGAGAGCATGGCCGAGCCAGAAGTTGAGCCTGAGGAAGGCCGAGCTGTCCCTCACACAGTCCAGGTAGTGGAGAGCCAGGGAGGAGCCCAGCATAGAGCCCATCTGAGCAGGAAGCTGGAGCACAAGCACAGATCACAGATCACAGATCACACCGCACTGAGTATCATACCACACTGAGCATCACACCACCCTGAGCATCTCACCACACTGAGCATCACACCACCCTGAGCATCTCACCACACTGAGCATCGCACAGGAACAGCCAACACCCATTTAAATACTTCAGTTCTTTAAATGGTGGCAAATTCCCTGCAATCCCCTGAGATTTTTTCACTTAAACATATTGCCAACTGAGACATCATAACCTCATGAAGGAAAGTGTTTCCATCTGGACCCTGATGAAAATAGAAGCCTCTTTTAAAGTTGAGTCTTAAAATGGTGACAATGGTGGAATTTCACTGGTGTCTCGAGGACTGAAGACCTCACAATGCTTAGAGGCAGACCACGAGGTCACACTGAACCCAGCAGTGTAGATGTTTTTCTGGTGCACTCTTGCTCTGTGAGGGTGGACTGCTTGCAGAGGTGATGTCAGCTATTCTTTTGGGAAGTGTCAAAAAGCCAGAGCATCCTACATATCATTTCAATCTTCCATTGGAGTACTGCCAAACGACGACACGAAATTGGCCAAAAACTGTTTGCAAATATGCTAAACACAGACCCCATCTTGTCCCTGATTGCAGCCTTCATTAATGAAAAATGTGCTTCTCAACTCTGTTAAACGCCCAACTGCCATTTATAAAAGGCAATTGGGCATTTCAGAACTGGATCAACTACTTTATAAGAAAACAAATACTTTCTGTAGCCTTGCAGTTCATAGCACAACAAACTGTAAAATATGAAAGAGCAGCTGTTTTTACTAATAAAACCAGGGAGGTAGGTGTGAATACTGAACAATTAGCAGCATTACACTAGAGACAACTGCAATTTGCATGGTCGGTGGCTTTGTTTGGCAAATAAACTCCTCACCAATTTCACAATATTAACCATTACAAATGATCATGTTTTACACTTCGTGAAAGTAGTGTATTCTACCTTATTTGATCCCTAACATGCAATGTCCAATAGGACCACGTAATGTCCAGTAAGACCATGCAATGTCCAATAAAACCATGCAATGTCCAGTAAGACCATGCAATGTCCAGTAAGACCATGCAATGTCCAGTAAGACCATGCAATACCCAGGAAGACCATGCAATGTCCAGTAAGACCATGTAATGTCCAGTAAGACCATGCAATGTCCAATAAAACCATGCAATGTCCAGTAAGACCATGTAATGTCCAGTAAGACCATGCAATGTCCAGTAAGACCATGCAATGTCCAGTAAGACCATGCAATGTCCAATAAAACCATGCAATGTCCAGTAAGACCATGCAATGTCCAATAAAACCATGCAATGTCCAGTAAGACCATGTAATGTCCAGTAAGACCATGCAATGTCCAGTAAGACCATGCAATGTCCAGTAAGACCATGCAATGTTCAAGACATACAATGTCTCCACCTCTTCGTTGCCACTGCGGTCACGTCAAATCTACACATCCTCCACATGTCTGAACTGATACCGAAAGCTGCTAATTTCCTCTCAAATCACATAACTCACAGCTCACTCCTTCCCCCACAGTGCAGGAGAAACAACAGGCGCTGATGCGTATTGTTCCAATAAGCCAATTTGCAACCCCAGTAGTGTTGGGACTGACAAGACAGCCAGGAGGGTAATGCAGAAAATACCCAAAGCTGAGACTATGGCAGAACACACTGGCAGTCCGCATAAACCACACGTTAACTGTGTGCATTAAGATACCTACAAACGGCACACACTTCTCCAATCAGCCCTGCCTATTGAACGAACAGCTGCCTCACTGTATGGGAACATTTATGCTGCAAATAAGTAATCCGGGCTGCAAGATTTGTCATTGAACACGGCTTAATTTCCCTGCGATTACAGAACAAATGCATCCATCGCCTGGGAAACTATGCATTTCAATGGTGCAGAATCTCCAACTGTAAAGAATCACTGGGTCTACACCGTTGCCATGGCAGATCTGTTCTTCCTGTAAGATAAACTGTACTGGATGAGCTGCCATTCCTTCCTATGAAGCCTCAGAAGTCATAAATTATCAGAATGGCCTCTTCCAGAGGCTGGCTCCACGGAGAGTGAACTAAATTTATGTAGCCGGGAATAAATTAATTGCCAGGAACCTTTTTACAAAGATTTACCAAGGTTTATCAGTTTGATAGCCCTGCCGAGCAAGCAGAATCTGTAAAAGCATTCCGCAATCATCACATTCATTCCACACTTACCATCGTGCTTGATACCGACATTCTGAGCATTTGGCCACTTTAACCAAGACTATTAATAAAGACATTCAAATAATATAACATTTTTAAATAATTACTAGCATTCAGAAAGTAAAAAGGATCAAATGCTTCTTAGACAAGATCCATGTTGGAGACCACAGTTCACGTAAAGCTCTGAAATAATGAAATAAGACCCCCACCTTGTGGCCAAAAAAGAAATTACATTAAACTTACAATTAGACTTCCCTGCACTACAGATTCTCTGCTTGCTTGCATAGATTTCACCTTTGTGGTAGGGGTTCTGTCTCCAGCAGACCTGTAATGCTGGGTAGTGCATAGCTCTAACAGTGCCTCTGTCACTGGGTAATGAATGTGGGTCTGAGCATCAGGGTTACCTCGATGCGATCAAGGTTCTCCAGGAGTTGGGGGAAGGCCCGGAGCTGCTCCAGGGGGAGGGCCTTCCTGCCAGAGGAGCCGCTCTGGGGCACGGAGCTCAAGGCCGGCATGGTCAGGTGACTGCGCATTTTCTGAGGAGAGGAGAGGAGAGACAGCCGCTGACGCTTAGTAAGTCAGCGTTGTGCGAGTCCGCCTTGAGTGAGTCAGCCTTGAGTGAGTCAGCCTTGAGTGAGTCAGCGTTGTGCGAGTCAGCGTTGAGTCAGTCAGCGTTGAGTGAGTTGCATTGAGTGAGTCAGTGTTGAGTGAGTCGCATTGAGTGAGTTAGCTCCGTCTGCTGCTTACTCCAAAAAAAAAACATGCCTGTATTCAGATCGCACACCGTAGGCCTGCCCCATAAACACAAGCTTTGATTCTGCCAGCGGAACGTATGCATGAGCCTGAGAGGAGGGGGCATTACATCATGGCAGCAGCTGGGACTTCCTACAGTCATGAAATTCGCACCAACCAAATTAAACACTGTTACAAGTAAATGCAGTTGTTTTCATGTGTTTACAAAAATTATTTAAAATTTTAACATGCTACATTTTAATAAGGCGCGAAACATAATACTCGCTCATTAAATGGGGGTCACATGTTCCTAAAGTTTGAGAACCACCGCAAGACAGTTCAGAGCACCCGTGAGAACACATTTCCATTGAAAATGCATGTCAAACTCAAGTCTGCGCAAAACATTACAGTATGGCTTTTTTTGGTTTGTTTTTTAAACATTAGGGCTGCCAGCAACAGTTAGATATGAACTCCTCGAGGATGTAATTATTGAGCGAAATCACAAGCAAATATTTTTGTTACAATGGAGATGTAATCACTTTGTTTAACAATACATATTAGATCCCATTTCTCAAGCTAAAATTGGCTCCTGAGAGGATAGTTAGCTACCTAGCTAATTAGCTTGCTCATTGCCTAATGCAGGGGTGTCCAATCGGAAAAAAGGGCCTGTGTGGGTGCAGGTTTTTGCTTCAGCCCAACACTGCAACACTTGATATCACTATTTAACTAATCATGGTGTCCAATTAACCTTAATAATTAATTACCAGACCTTAATAAGTAGAATCAGGCGTCTTAGAGCTGGGCTAAAACAAAAACAGGTACCCACACCGGCCCGTTTCGAATATGATTGAACACCCCTGGGCCTAATGCAATCTGGCTAGCAGGCTAGCTAACTTTACTCAGCCCTCTAACACCCTAGCGGTAGCACCTGACCCTGAGCAGATGTTCATTCCAGGGGCAGGACATCGCTTCAGAGTGATGTTCCGTACACAGCAGTCATGAACCACTCCAGCCCTGGGGGAGCCAAGCGGCAGCCCACGGCATCCATACCCTTTTCTTAGAGACAGGCTGTTCCCTCGGACCGAAGGTCAGGCGAAGGTCAGAGGTGACTTCCACATTGTTCCTCCTCTGCACGGCGCTCAACGCCGCCTTCCAGGTGGAGTTGTGGTTCTTGAAGCCGCTCTGAAAGGGTGAGGGAAATACCCTTTTTATTCATTTTCCATGTGCATTTTATGGGGAAAAACACAGGATTTTCAAAAGCTCTACTTGTGTTCTACTAGTGCTACTGTCGGGCGGTGGATGTACATTTTGAGGCCGGTACAATTTCTAAATGTACATCTACAACTGCACACACTTCACTCTCCAGTGTGACAAACCTTCATCTTCGATGGAAAAGACAGAGTAACCAACTCCGGGGAGAAGATTTTGTACAGGGCCAGCAGGTGCATCAAGAATGGCTGTTTGCCCTAGAAAAAAGAAATTAAAACAGACTGGAGAATACTGACATCTCAACTTTGTACATGTCAACGGTCAGCCAAAAGCTCTTCCGTTCTGAAGATATTGATTTACTGCAGAGATCCCTGCATGTTGAAAGTCCAGCTTTTTTTTGCTTTACTGTGACAAAAAGCTGTCAACAGCCCTTTAATAATATTAATGCTAATGGAACACTCAAGAGAAGAAAGCAAATTCCAGTAAGAAAAAGACATCTGCGGACATTATGTTATCGTTACCTGTTACTGGACACTTGCAATAAATACAGAGTTGAATTAATTACCATTTTGGTCTGAAGCTCCAGCAGTTTCCTCACTCTGTAAGGTCGAACTGGGGAAAATGATAGGACGCAAAGAGGTAATGTTAAGATCATGTCAAGACATGGTCAGTATCAGTCAACATCTGAGGCAACGATTAAAATGTACTGTAAGCATTAGAATGTCTTCAGGCAAACGCCTTCCAATACTCACTGCTCTCCTTCCGGGTCAACAGGTACAGCAAATGGCAGACATAAGGACACTAAGAAGACAATATAGTGTGGGGAAAAAACACATTATGTTTTGAAATTTGCACCATTCCAGTGAAACCAAAATCACATCAACACAATGGAGGTACTTTGTCCTTGGGGTGAGCAAAGTGGACTCAAGAAATCCTACTGTAACATTTTGGGGCCCTGAACAAATAATAAAATCAAAACAAAGCAAAACTCCCGTGAACAAACTGTCGACTGTCAAAACAATTTTTCTGACAGGAAATAAAACATTATTCCATAATCCAAGGCTCAATTACTGCTCTTACATGCATGCAAGTATAGTTCACCAAGCTGCAGTAGCTGTGTTTTATTTGGTCACGTTATATGAACATGTAGAAAGACTTTGCTGAGCTCAGCGCTAAACGATAATACGCAGCAGCAACATTACCGTCAGTGCTGAATGCACTCCCTTATAATGTAGGAATACAGAGATATTTTTCCATCTCCCACAGTATTTAATATTTTTTCCCTGCTCCCAGTTTGTAATTCCCAATCATACTCTTCAGCACTCATTGTTGATTGTTGCAATCATTGATTGGGCAAATCACAGGCAAGTGCCGGCTCTCCTTCGAAATGCGTCCTGTTAGGCGCTGCTTCTCATCTCACTACAGACTACGAGCCAGGCTCACGCAGACCCCAGTCCCGATTCGATACCGAATCGTACGACCCGCTCGCGCAACACAACAGCCGTTAAATGGGAATGAGCCGCCCACCGGGGTGCATAAGGTTTTACGACCAAAATCGAAGCCAAGCGGTCCACGGGACAGCAGTCCCGAGTCTTTTCAGAGCTGCGCCGCCGACTCACCAGACTCTCCTCAGTCACAAAGCTGAAGATGAAGCCGTAGATGGCCCGCAGCTGGTCCTTAGAGTCGATCAGGTCAAAAACTGTGAGCACCCAGCGAAGGAACATAACCTGTGGTGAGAGAGGGGGAAAAAAACTGCCTTGGCATCTTTCACTGTAAACAATCCTCTTAGATTGTCTGTACAGGGAGGTTATAGTTTGTAAGATTTATTCTAGAATGCGTTAGCCATCATTATCTTACAGGTCAAAGGATTAGTTGGCTTGAACTGCAGCTTCCAATCAGAACCCTACAAAACTGGGTATTTGTGAAGCAGAAACAGTAGGGCACAACCCAGGAGGTCAGGTGGTCGGGGTGAAATCTTACCTGCATGCTCACGGTCATCTTTCCAACACATAACCAGGAGACTCCTTGGATAACAGCATCCTGTGGCACCGCAGATGCTGGGATCAAAATCTTCAGCGTGCGCACACAAAACTGTGTTCCTGGACACAAAGACACTCAATGTATCAAAGTAACATGTGTAAGAGAGCAGGTTCATGTTCATCAATTAAGCCATATACCAATAAAAAGTAATTATACATAACTTCACAATCATTATTTTCCTGAGGGATCAACAGCAACAAAATAACAATGAGAGAAAATAACAAACCCCTGCTACTGAAATCACAGTCCTAGAGGGTTGAGAACTGCTAGTTTTCCACCCTCCCTTTACCTGGGAGTCAGGTGTGGAGACAGTCTGGCCAATCATTAGCACTAACTGTTCAGTTAATCAGCAGAGAGAAAAGAAAACCAGGGCCGAGTTTCGATTCGAGGGCCAGATTTCAGTATCCGTGCCCGAGCCCACTCAAGCAGACCAGGCCTCTGAACTCAGTGGAAAACAGTCATCAATTTGGGCCGAGAGTGTGGGCGGGAGGAGAGCGGTCTTACTCATACGCAAGCTCAGGGCGAAATCCAGCATGACGGTTATGGCCTCCGGAGGAAGTCCCTGACTGAGCGCCACCCGCTCCACCACTGCCATGTGTCTCTCCAGCACATCGTTCCCTCGCCAAGGGGTGCCTTCTTCAACTGCAAAACACAGCTTTCAGTAAGCCACCTTTCTTTGGACATTCTTCAGTCATTTTATTTAAGAAAATCAAGCCAAATACTCCAACCGAAAACTAAAACAGATACAGGTTCTCATTCCCACCCACAATGCACATGTGTAATGAGGCACAATAAATACAATACTTTATTATTATATTATTATTATTATAGAAATGCGAGAAATGCTACACTGTACAACTTTTTCAGCCTGTATCAGATTTTCACTATCATCTCTGGATTGCTGCTGTGTCTTGTTGCAGTATATTGCTTCTGTAGATACTGGGGGTAGGCAGATCATTGGAGGACATGATGTCATGAAAGTCTGCAGATGAGCACTTTATAACCATGCAGACAGGGAGTCATTAAGCTGTTGGTCCTCACAGCTCTACTTTGCGAAAATGTGGTGAGTGGTGGGTTCACTCTTCGGTTTTGTGAATGGTTTGTGCTGGTCTCGTATCATAGGTTAGGACCATGAGAGTACTGTTGTCTCTCTGGAAGTTGTTTGTATGTACACAAGCTGGAGGAGCCACGGATTTCAGGAGACGACGTGGTCAGCATTTGCCTTAACTTGCACATAGACACTAAAAGAGACATTCGGTTTATGTTGGGAGTAGGCGGCTGATTCTTAGATTGACGGCTGTGTGATTCTTAGATTATCTGTGTGCCTAATGTGTGTGGGTTTGCTTTACGCAACATCGGAGTTGTAGTGTGCTTTTTTGGAATGCCAATTGCAGTGTAATGTGGAAGTGTGGGATTCATTTGTATTTCCTTCCCTAAATCTGCAGCGAACAGGAATAAAAGGTAAGAGCCAGCTGTGTAGAGTATAGTCTGTGGTCAGATGTCGTCAATCTTTGTGTACATCTGTTAATGCCCCCAAAACATTTTATAAATTGCGTCAAAAAAAAGATGCCTCTTGTTGCGCAGAACTTACACTTGTATACTTATTATGAATGTTTCAAACAAAAATAATTCCTCAAAATCTCGGGCAGCGATCACTGCTTTGTTTTCACTCTCACGTTAGTCTACTCCAGTAAGTGTTTCGAGTGGGTTCGTTCAAAATGTGAATACCTGCCATCGTAGTGGAAATCAAAATTATTAAAATTTTTCAGAATGAAGTCAACACGTTGAGAAAAATAAGCCTGTTGTCGTTTGAAAAACACTTGACTTCAATGTTAGTTCGGTAGAGCTTTGTATGGCTAGTTTTGGCTAGCACACTAGCTGTCTTGCTCCTAACATAAACTTGTAACCTGTTTATTTTAGGGGCTCTCGGCTCAGTTTGACTATAATTCACTGTACACTATAGCTACCAGGCTTTGAAATTCAATTTGAAAGTATAACTAAAGCAACTCAGTTAAGACAATGATCTGCTTTCGTGAACTGTAAGGGTAACTCTATCTACAAAGCTAATTTGGCTAGAGGTTGGTTGGCGATCTGGTTGAAAGAACACACGAAGGCTAGCTAATTCGTACTCAATTAGCTAGGCCAAATACTAACAGTACATTATTACTGGCTGTAGTTACTATTAATACCACGCTGTTTAGATCGCTAATGCTAGATGGTAAACAAAGAAAACCACAACGACCCAGCTGGGTACACTCTGAAGGGGTGAATGGGGTGTGGTGGGCCAAGCTACGACTAGCCAATGCTGTCGACTAAACAGTCTGACTTACGGTTAATGTGTTAAAATATTGAGCTAGCTAGCATACATTAGCTCGTTGGCTCTGTGCACATCGACCTAATTCATTTCAATATGATTGTTGATAATACACAACATGTATCCAGCTAGCTATCTAACGTAGTTAGCTATATCAATTAAATTATTTTGTCAGATTGAAAACACTGACAAATGTAACGCATATGCTGTTCGTCTGCTTACCTCTGGAGAAGTACTTCAACGCTAACAGAAATGGATCTTCCGCCTCTCTCTTTTTTCTTGAATTCTCTGCTACTCGCAAACTCCGATCGCTGCGACCAGAATTTGAAGAATCGTTTTCAGAGGAAGCATTCATATCTAACCGCGATGGGTTAGATTTTTTCGACATTGCAACATTAGCAAATTAACTCCATTGTATTCACGTAGCTAGCAATGGGGAAAAAAATTACTGGCTGGTTGGAAATCCACAAAACTCAAAACTTGCGCGCCATCGTGTGCGCAGGCGCACTGTAGGCTTCCGGAAGAGCCTGCCCATTTTCAGGGGCAACATGGCAGCTATGAATTTTCACTCATATTTCTTTTAAGCTAATATAAATACATTATTGGCCTATTCTTTTGAAATATATAACTAATAAATTAGTTAAAACGGGTTCATGCTTCTCGATTAATTAACGGAATTTCTGTTTAAAATCTTTTTTTTTCAACTTGGCTGTCTTAGTAAAGCTAATTGTGCATAAAATGTGTGATGTAGTCCTACAATGTCGGACTTACTGGTCAGCATCGTAACTGCACAATATTTACGGTCGCATGAGAACTTATTTTACAACGTGTCCAAGCAATTGCTAATCCCACAAAATACACAATTTGTAATTTTCCTCCAAACATCTTTATTTTGCACATTTTTTTATACAGGATTCAAAGCACAGTGACATACCAGGGCTTTTTTTGTAATCCAAGCCATCAACATGATTGTATTTTGTTCACAATAATTTATGCTCAGTATGCAGATCTTTCCATTTAACCTGAGTTATTTCTTTCCAGGTGACATCATAAAAGCACAAATCCTAGTACCCCTTACCATCCCTTTCATATTGAGATAAAGATCAGTAAACATGCTACTGTATGAATATGGACTTATCCATTGTTCTACAATTATTCACCAAGGAGGATCAGTGTCTTATTTCCACCTGTTCCACTCACTGGTCAAGATGGGAAACCGTGTTTAGAAAGAAAAGCTAATCCTACACGATACCAGTAACTTAAAACACTGCTTATCCTTGAAACCACTGACTGCCAATTCATTATTTTGCTTGTATCCCACATTGACATTGGTTATTTTTTGTCATGCCACAAGAACAGTAGGGTAATGAGAGCTTAAGAAATTCAATCAAAGACAGCATTATGGAATATTCATACATGGCTTGTTATAAATTGATGGAAGGGATGAGATGGACATTGAACCAGTAGTGGAAAATTTCCCGTCTTTACAAACTTTTCACTTTTTTTTCACCTCATGATGAAAAACAAGAGCAAAAACACCAGAAGGGTACAGCAAATCAGCAAGGAAGGTATCTCTGGATACGAGTGTCTGCTAAATAACACAAGGTGAAAAAAGCAGATGTCACATCAACCCAAAAAGTACTAATTATCATTTTTGGCCATTTCAATGATTTGTATTTCTGATAGGATCACAAGTCTGCATGCACAGAAACAGGAACAAGAACAACTGAAGAGACCTAATAAAAAAGAGAAAAAGACCAAAATACACACAGTAGTTCCATTCTACATCATCCACTTAAGCATAAAAAAAAGTTGGAACATGAATGCATATGTACGGACATTACATACAAAACAGTAGTGCTAATTTAGCATGGTTTAATTAGCCTTATCCACATGTATAATGCCAAATTATTATGCTTAAGAAATTGAAATTATACATATTATCACTAACTACTCATATGAAAAACTACCCCAGAAAATGTCCCATAGTCCATTTAAATGTGGTAAAACTCAGCATTCAAAACGGTGACAAAAGTAGTATCCGTCAAAGCAAATGTAACAAAGTTTTAAATTTAAAAGTTTAAATAGAGATGTAAAATGCAAATATTTGAAAATGAAAACATTTAACAATAGAGGGAAATGACTGCTGCATAAATTGCCTTGTTTCCTGAAAGAGCTGGAAGTCAAAACAGTTGCCACACGTGACCGTCCAATGTCAAGGGGAAGGCTTCTTACGTTTAAAAAAAGGTAGGTGAAATGAACAAATCAGTCTGCTGGGGAGGAGGGGATGAGTGGGGGAGTCAGGGGTGTCAGGGCCGTGCAGCTATCTCTTTTGTGGCGACTGTCTTTTTTCCAGGATTTCCATCATCCAAAGAGAGACATCCAATCTTCCTCTTGGTGCGGATCTGCCCAGCTTAGGAACTAGGACTAAGACACTTTGACTTTGTTCTTTTCCTCGGCGTTGACCTGCTGCTCCCTAGTTTCCTCCCGCTCGGGCCTATCCTCGCTCTGTCTGGCGATGAGCAGCCGGCAGGTCAACAAGATACCGAAAACCAGGGCATGAGCGTATCGCTTGAGAGGGTCACCCACTAGCTGGTGGAAGAACAGCACCGCCAGCATGACCAGCAGCAGCAAGAAGTTGGCCACATCTTTGGGTCTCCCAGGCACCAGCGTCAGCACCACGCCACAGCTCACCTCCAGTGTGCCAATGATCTTTCGCAGGAGCACCGAGCTGACGCCCAGTTTCTTCAAACCTGGGAGGGCCTTGGCATAGCTCTTGTATGCCCGTTTCTGGAACAAAAAGGGGGGGGGGGGGGGCGGAGTGAAAGGTTGCAACAGAGGGATTTGTGAAATATAGCCTCGTGAATTTAGGATAAGTGCTACATTAACTGCTGTAGACCGTTATTGCTTGTAGGTTTCAAGTAGTTATGGTAATGCAATGTCCTAATTCACTGGAGCCCCAATTTTACAATGAGTGCTGATTAAAACTGCTCTGTCAGCAGGGACCCAATTTCTAATTTCCACCTTAAAGGCAAACAATTCACTCCAAAAATGGACCCGTTTTATCATGATGGATACTACTTCTGATATGAACTGAAGAGCTTTACTCCAGTATAACTTAAGTGTTAACTGCACAGTAGTGTGTCCACTCACTGTTAGTATAACGTGCCCTCCAAAATGATTCATAGCCTTGATAAAGACAAGTACAGTAGGCTGTGTAAAATAAAACTACAGGTAATGACTCAAACAAATGGAAAAAATAATATATATTTATACTAAAAAGTATTTTTTGTTCCAGATACTTACCCCACATGTCCAGTAATATATTAAAATGATTACATTTTAAAATTATTTTAAAATCACATTAACAAACAAGCTACTTTTTAACTATATTGTGTCCTCCCTTGTTTTCCTGTTTGACAGGCATATAATAAGGAGGACAGCAGAGTAGCTGTGTGCACATCCAACCAGTATTTGGCCAGGTGCAAGATAAAAGTACATGTGAAGGTTGAAAGAAAATGGATATCCGCACACTGGATTACAGCTTCCAATACTCACACAAGAAACAAAAAATAAAGTTCTGGGTTATTAACCTTCACAAGGAGATGGTTTCAAACAAAAAATAAAAACGACATACTACTTTCGACTATTAGATAATAATGATTAATCTAGTAGAGGATATTAGTGCTCCGTGCACCAGCACACAGTGAGGCATGAGGTTTGAGAGGCAAAGTAAAATTCATGGGCCACATCTGGAGCAGAGGCATGGACAACGTATGACTGCCCACCCCAGCGGCCACCCCATTTTCATTGACAGGCATTGGCTCAGAACGCAGGACCTGTATTTATTTTATTGTGTTTTAGTTCTTTATCAAGGGTGTTAATAAAAATTACAAGGGCACTGTATATGCTTCTTAAAGTATTCAGAAATGTCAAATTTCACGAGTAAAACACCAGATATAGTGATATTAAAACAAAAATGAGATCACCGTTTCGGAGCTAGCTGGCGCGTTCCTACTGGATAATGGCTACAACATCAGCACCAGCAGGTGCCGGAAAGAATTTGCTGGAAAGACCGCCATGGGAGCAGAGTAGCCTATCTGTTCTAGAGCGCTATCATCCCTGTAAAATAGTATTTTAGAAAACAAGTATTTGTCTAAAATCTGTTTCCGCTCATTCATTTCAAATACAAGTGATTTAAAATCATGATCTATTTAGCCTACATAAAATAGGCTGCCTACCGTTAAAATAAAAGGCCCAATCAACGTTACGAATCCATTTAATCTTAGCTTGCGATTTATTCAACACTATTGCTTATTCAGTGTAAATACTGACATATAGCTACAATCCATTAATTGAATAAAGCATGTTTTGGAAGCATTTTCGATAGCTAGGCTATGTCATTAATGCATGTTCTACAGCAATGGTTAGCAATACGATAGAACAAAATCCAGTCCGAACTGGACAATCGTTTAATGATTGGAAACTGCAACTGAATTAATAGAATGTGTTGTAGCAGTGTCCCAAGATGTACAAATGTAATTATCCTTGGAACAATAGCGTTGTCCTCCCGATGTAGACATGTTGCTGCACTGCTCATAAGCAATTGTTACTTACCATCTCACTATAAGCATCTTTGCTTAGTCTTGGTGTCAGCTTAATTGTGCCCATAAACACGAAAAAAAGACCAAGAGCGAAGGAAAGTGCCACGATGGTTATCGTCCTTGGAGAAGCCATCTTCGCTTTTTTGTTATTTTTTTGTATTTCACTAACGACACTGCCAAAGACGGCACCGTTCTATGAGGACCCACTTAGCCTGACTGCTCGTTAAGAACAGAGACTGTGGTTAAGACCAGTGGGGACTGGAAAGCGAAGCGCGATTGGCAGAGAACAAAGAACGGAGACGCGCCGTCTGCTACAGGGTCCCAAAGCCGTAAAATCACTGGAAGGCTATAATGCACACATCAGATTGACAAACTGAGTGCATTTTCAGATTTATTTATTTGCACTCATCATATAAAAAATTACAAAATAGAACAAATACACTTACTTAAAACAGTACAAAGAGGGTTATTGTAAAATTGTAAAAAGTGAGATGCTAAAATGAGAAACAATTTGTAGAGTATTGAGTGCAAGGATTACCCATTAAGCCAGCAGTAGCTGGCTCATTTTCAGTGGGGTCCGAGAAAATGCCAAAACCGCTTGACACTTGGTATGGATGTTCTTACTGTGAAAAGTTCCACTTTTGACTGATCTTTTTTGCAAATGTGAGACAAGCAGGCATGTTTCTCTTGGTTGGCAGTGGTTTCCGCCTTGCTACTCTCCCATGAATCCCATTTTTGCCCAGTCTCCTTGTTATTGTGGAGTCATGAACACTGACCTTGGGGTGAGGCTAGAGAGGCCTGCAGTTATTAGGATGTTCTTCTGGGATCATTTGTGACTTCCTGAGTTGTCGCTGCACCCTTGTTGTCGCTGCACCCTTGGTGCAACAATTTTGGCAGGCTGACTACTCCTGGGAAGATTTAGCACTGTTCATTGTGTTCTCCATTTGGAGATGATGGCACTCACTGCGGTTCATTGGAGTTCCAGATCTTTAGAAATGGCTTTGTTACCCTCTGTATATATATTTTTTCTAATCTCTTCTAGAATTTCCTTTGTCCGTGGCATAGTGTGCTTGTAGAAACTTTGTGGTGACTACTTCACTCTGATGGTAAGGTTCAATGTGAGTGAGGTTGATTGACTGATTGATTGATTTATTGATTCAGGGTCAGAACAACAAACAGCCCAAGTTCTAGATTTCTCAGACTAGGGGGGCAGTCACAGGTTTTTTTTTTTTTTGGGGGGGGGGGACTTGTTATTCAGGGCACAGGGTGTTTTGGCTCTGTACTCCATGCACATTGGATTTTAAATATGAGGTTAAAGTGTGTACTGTTAGCTTTGATTTGAGGGTATTTGCATCTATATTGAGTGATCCATGTAGGAATTACAGCCTTTTTTTTACTACATAATACCCCCATTTTAGAGGACCAAAAGTAAATAGTTGCCTACTCAGCTGTTTCTTTTTGGTGTGTTGATCTATCATTAGTTCATGCACAGGAAAGCTCACAAAAGGTATAGAGTTGATTCTAGGTTTGGAATTTGCATTTGGAGTCTACTGCTATTTACAAAGCAAGGTCATGCTTGAAAAGTTTTTTCCTTGTATGTTTTTGTATCTAGTAAAACTTGTTTATTTGCTATATTGAACATATTATTTTTGTGATTGCCTTAGCCTCCTGGGCAGAGAAATATTAGGAAATAAAATAAGAAATATTATCTTGAAAAGCAGTAGTACTTATAGTGGGTAAAAAAAATAATTGCTGAGTCAAATTGAATTGTCAAAGTTTGAGGGGCAGAGCAGACAAATCGCTATTCTCAGAACAGGCAAACTGTCACCGCCCCGCACGCGCAGGCATTCGGTTTCCTGTAACTAAACTTCCCATCTTATCTATTTTCGAGAGGCTGCTCAGCTGCAGGAGATTTTCGCTTAACAGGTGAAGTGCGGCATACACACAGTTACTTTGAAGATCAATAATATTTGGAATCATTGCGATGTAAAAGGTTGGTAGTCGCTTCTGGGGTTTGGTTAGAAATATGTTACCGTAAGGTAAGGTGCGCTTATCATACCCGTTAATGACTGCTAATTGCTTCCCTTAGAAGTGTGGGACCTTCAGGAACTGCATAGGCTGGCTTGTTCCCTACCGCTAGTTGTTGCTGGGGTTGATGACACTTTTATTTAGCTATAAGTTCGCAATTGATTTCTTAACTAAATAGCGAAGTTTTGCTAATTCCATTGGATAGATGTGTTGCACGACAGCGAGTCACCATGTTAACTTTATTTCGTCCTCTTTTGCAGCCCTGATGGAAAGAACAGCGCAAAACCTGGTACGTTAGCTAACCAGCTAGCTAGCTCGAATGTAATTTGCACGATAGATTTGGGTACATTTAAAGTATGTGTTGATTTGCTTATATAGTTCGTTAGCTTACTGGCTTGCTAAGAACTAACATTATGATTCCAGTAAACGATAAAATGGACGTTTACTTCTGATTGTTTCTGCTATATCTACTAACGCGTATTTTTACACCTTGAGCGAAATGGTGGGGGAGTACTCGAAACGTTTTTTATTTACCATCATTCTAGAGATTTGTGAATATTCCATCTTGTTTGCAAGCTAATCTATGGTCTTTGGTTTTATTTTTTCACATGCATAAAGAAAAGTAAACTGGAGGCAATGGGCTTCCTTGCCGTTGAAGAATTTTGGTTGACGAATCAACCCATTGCGGTTATTTGTCAATTAAAGCGAGAACTTGGAGTGGCATCGCTGTAAGTTTCTATATTATTAGCCTGTGTGTGTGTGTGTGTGTGTGTGTGCGCGTGTGTGACACAACTGATACTGTCAGATTCACACTTACCAAAATGTTCAGTGTTAAACCAACTTGCTACTATGCTCTATTTGAACCCTCTTGGACGAATCTAAACTGTTACATTAACACAAATGTTTTACGGTGTACTGGAGTGGAGCCGTGACGTGAACATCACAGAAGACTCTTCACATGACGAACTTTGCAGTCCCTACACCATTTGAAAGCCTTTGTTTCATCCATTACCTGCGCCTTAACGCATGCAGGTACATGTGTTCACGGCGCACTTTACAGAGAATAGAAGTTAGGGTAAACTTTTTTTTATCTTGTCGCACTTTTTGACTTCAGAGTTGAATATAGGCTAATATCTGCAGTGGAAATGTGACCAGATACATTTTGTGATTTTAAATACCGCTGATCGTACTGAAATCGATCGTACTGAAACCATTTTGAAACGATGTCTGAAATGGTCATGCTGTACGTTTTAAATCGTGCTTTTGCAGGAGACTCCTGCTATATTGTACGGAGTTCCTACGTGTTACGTGCTACGGTAGCAGAGAAGACCCTCCGCGGCTCGAGCTTGTACATAAAACCTGCTGTTTCATCAGACAGTTAAATGCCCACGTGAGTATAAATTAATAATACTGTAAGTGTGATACGTTCTGTAAAGTAAGCATAAGTAAGACTTACCTAAATAAATTGTGAAGAGCCTTGACCATTATTCTGATTTGTGAGTGTAATTATTGCCATTTCGTTTAGTAAACGGACGTTTAATTGATTTGTTAACCTACACTGGGATGTGAAACATTCGAAAATTAAGCACCGTTAGGTGTCATCAGGATGCAGTGTGCTTGCATCCAGTGTATTCGCAGCCAGTAGGAATGCAAGCAACCACTGGCTGGAAATGGGGAGTCCGGGTCCGAGTATTAAATATCAAGAAGGGTTGGACGCCGTTCCAGCATTTTGTCAACTTGAGAAGCAGGTTGTGAATTGCTCATAGAGTATATCATAGAGTTCAGTTGAATTACTATATATTTCGAAAGCTGACGTCATGCGCAACGTTGCGTTTGTTGTATATACGCAGCGAGTAGGAATGCAAGCCTTACCGTACCCCGTACACTCAGAACAATTACTGCGATCAGAAATCCAGAGATGAGGTAAGGAGTGAGGTGGTGAGAGTTGGAATGATTAAACAGCTGCCTGACTGGACACTGAGGAATGACTGACTTTTGTGTTTGTATTTCTATAGAACTGGAATCTGACCTTCACAGAGTCAGGTCTTCCCCTGTTGGTTGACATCCCACCAAATTCTGTGCAACGGTCCAGGACTGGTGAAAGGAGGAGAGGTGTGAGAGAAGGCCAAGAAACCGACGAAAACAAGGAATCAATGGACTGATTTGTGATTTGAATTTTACATGTTTTTCAATAAATAGAAGCATAGATAAATGTGGTGCAACTTACCAATTTTATACAATTTTCCTGATTTCTGAAGAAGTGCCTTCAGAGAATACAACCTAATGTTGCAAATGACACTGTAAAGAGATATTGTCAAGCTTTTCTAAAATCATTATGCTTATTACTCTTCACATGTCAAAGTCTTCTCAGGACATATGTTATTTTAAAAAAGCAGTAATACAAAAGAAAATCAGGATGGCAAAGCCTAAGTATAGCTATTACACAAAACCACAAATCTACTGCAATGGTGTACATTTAATAAAAAATGTGTAAAGTTTGGCCATGTACTTCTACACTACAATCTCAGTTTGACCCTGTAAACTAGTAGTTGAAAAAGTACAGTGTCAGTGCAGTATGACGATCTAAGTGTTTTCACAACGTAATTATCCACCTGGCTGAGGCTTCTTGTTTTTATACAGTAATTCTATACAAATTATTTGTTGAATTGTAAGAATAGAACATAACCTATTATAAATATTTAAAGGGCAGGAAGTATGAGGGTAGTTACCTGCCTTTCACAGGCATTTTTGATCAAATTAATATTGGACCTCCTAAATGACCCCAGATTCAGGCCCCTGATTTCAGAATGTGTATTTAAAAATTAGGCCTATGATTATGTACTCATTTTAAATTTCGGAATAGTGAAAACAGGGACTTAAGATGGGACCAGCTCTTTCCATGTTTCTTCACACTGCTTTTGTACTATGTGGGAATGTCACTCTTACTCATTTCTGTAGAATGAGTAAGAAATGAGTAAGAGTGATATTCCCACCTAGTGGGAGACATACGGAGTAGACACACAAGTCATTTGAGTCTCTTGGTCATAAGACTACAAGCATTCTGAGACCTGAAGGGCTCAGCAGGTAGTAGCATCACACCCCCCACACTGGGGGAAGTGTCTCAGTGTCCCTGGTCCTGGCGAGCTTTCAGAGCCAAGATGGCTTTTCTGTAGAGGTCTGTCAGAGAAAAAAAACATCGTTAGCATCCTATATTTTTTTAAAATCTACTGTTTCCTTATTTTTGGTACATTTCTTCCAATGGCAGAAATATAGGAGAAACCAAGCTGTTACCAAAAGTAGCAGAAAGGTCCACTGGTTGTGAATATCCTGCTGGAATCTGTTCAGTATTAATTTTGTTTTTCCTCTTCACTTTCACCTTTTTTCTCTTTTTTTTCTTTTCCCCTTTTCCTGTGTTGGAAAAACAGCATTTTTTTGCTTCAATCCAGACCAAAAAACCAAGTACCATTAAATTCCTGTTCAATTCAGTAGGTAATCCTCTAAGAGGGTAATTGAAAGCGAGAAATATATACACTCGCTGGCCACTTTATTAGGTACACCTGTTCAACTGCAAACTGCACCCATTAACGCAAATATCTAATCAGCCTATCACGTGGCAGCAACTCAATGCATTTAGGCATGTAGATATGGTCAAGACAATCTGCTGAATTTCAAACCGAGCATCAGAATGGGGAAGAAAGGTGATATAAGTGACTTTGAACGTGGCATGGTTTTTGGTGCCAGACGGACTGGTTTGAGTATTTCAGAAACTTCTGATCTACTGGGATTTTCACGCACAACCATCTCTAGGGTTTACAGAGAATGGTCCGTAAAAGAGAAAATATCCAGTGAGCGGCAGTTCACTGGGCAAAAATGCCTTGTTAATGGCAGAGGTCAGAGGAGACTGGTTTGAGCTGATAGAAAAGCAACAGTAACTCAAATAACCACTCGTTACAACCGAGGTTCTCTGAACGCACACCACGTCAAACCTTGAAGCAGATGGGCTACAGCAGCAGAAGACCACACCGGGTGCCACTCCTGTCACCTAATGAAGTGGCCGGTGAGTGTGTATATATATATATATATATATATATATATATATATATTGTATGTGCATAACGTAATATGCATGAACATCTATATATACAGTGAGCTCCATGTTTGGGATAAAACATTGTTTCTTGATTTGTCTCTGTATTCCAAAATTTTTGATTTGTCATCAAACAATTCACCTGTGGTTAAAGTGCACATTCTCAGCTTTTATTAAAGGGTTCTGTTTTACATTTTGGTTTCACCGTGTATACAGTCTTCCCATTTCAGTGCCTCATAACTTTTGGGACAAATGGCTTCACAGGCATTTCTGATTAGTCAGGTGTGTTCAATTGCTTCCTTAGTGCAGGTATTAGAGCTTTCAGCATCTAGCCTTAATTCTAGGCTTTTTATTGCCTTCTGTTATTTGTGTTTGTAAATAGGAGGACCAGAGTTGTGCCAATGAAAGTCAAGGAATAGGAAAAACAGTTCAAGACATAGGAAAAACTATAGGCTTACCAAAATCAACTGTTTGGAACTTCATTAAGAAGAAAGAGAGCAGGGGTGAGCTCAGAAATCAGAAAGGCCCTGGTAGACAAAGGAAGACCTTTGCAATTGATGACCAAAGACATTAAGAAAACCCCCAAAAACCCGTCCAACATGAGAAACACTCTGCAGGAGGCAGGCCTGGATGTGTCATCACTGTCAAAAGAAGACTTCACAAACAGAACTAAAGGGGGTACACTGCAAGATGGAAACACCTAGTTAGCTTCAAAAATAGGATGGCCAGGTTACAGAAAAATGGTACCTAAAATTGCCTGCAGAGTCTGGGAAAAGGTCCTGTGTACAGATGAGACCAAGATTCACTTGTATCAGAGTGGTAGCAGAGCAAAGTGAGGAGACTAAAAGAAACTGTCCAAGATCCATAGGGCACACACACCTCATCTCATTGTGGTGGGAATGTTATTGTTTGAGCATGCATGGCTGCCACAGGTACTGGCTCACTTGTCTTCTCTCATGATCTGACCACTGATTGCAGTGTACAGTTATAATGGTGTGGGGGTGTTGGAGAACCAGAAGCGACTAATATAGGGGAACGAAAAGCTAACGCTACCGGAAGCGTTTAGCCACAAAGTCCCGAAGGACAAAGGGAAAGGGAAAGGGAACACCCACAAGTAAAACACAAAACAAATAAGATCCTAGGGAGAGTAACTCCCGCACACAAAGGATCAAAAACAAGAACCAAAAACACGGAGTAAAAAGCCACTCCGAAGGACCACCTTGTCCAGCCGTAAAACTGGCTAGTGAAACCAAAAGCGACCCGTAAAAACCAGGGCGAAAAAAGAAGAGGACCAGTGGTACAGAGGCGAGGCTCTGGTACCAAACCCAAAACTGGTCTAAAAAGAAAATAGACAACTGAGTCGCAAAACTTACTCAGCGAAATAAAAACCTGAGACGCAGCCCAGAAAAACGCAAACAAAATACACACCAGGGACAACGTCCCAATACCCACCGGCTCACACGAGCTCAAAAGAAAAGTATGAACACTCTTAAGGCGTCAGAATGCGCACACAGCGCTAAGAGACTGAATCGCCTTAACCCAGGACACAGAAACAACCCACAACACAATTCTGTAATTCGTCCTACGAGCACCTATACCAATGTCGTACCGGCTTTGTGATAAAGAGGTTTTACACAGAAGCGCAGATGGGTGTTCTGGCAGTGCTTATAAAGGCACCTCCCCAGGTGAAAATAATTGAGAAATCAGACACCTGGAACACATCAAGAAATTCTCAAAGGCCAGGTGCCCTCTAGTGGCAGCACAAGGCCACTACACCCCAGAACCATGACAACAGTAGCATTTCTTCTGCTCAAATTCAGCCAAATGCCTCCAAACTCATTGGATGGTGCTTCATTCTACAGGAAGACAATGATCCTAAACATATTGCTAATGCAACACGTTTTTCAAAGCAAACAACTGGAAAAATCATGACTGACCATGTCATTCAACTAACCTGAATTTAATGAACATGCGTTTCATATGCTGAAGAGAAAACCTAAGGCAACCTACACCCAAAATAAGCAGGAGCAAAAATGGTTGCAGTACAGGCCTGGTAGAGCATCGCTACAGAAGATACTCAGCACCTGGTTATGCCGATGGGTCACAGTCTTCAAGCAGTCATTGCATGCAAAGGATATGTGACAAAGTACTAAACATGAATACTTTCATTTACACAACATTATATGTCCCAAACATTATGGTTCCCTGAAATGAGGGGGGCACTATGCATAAAAGGTGCTGTAATTTCTGCATGGTGAAACCAAAAAGCCCTTAAATAAAAGCTGAGAATATGTGTTTTATAGTTATTTGATTACAAAACTAAAATTGTGGAATACAGAGCTAAATCAAGAAAAAAATATGTCTATCTCAAACATTATGGAGGTCACTGTACGTGTATGTGTGAGTGTGTGTGTGTGTGTGTGTGTGTGTGTGTGTGTGTGTGTGTGTGTATTTGTGTGTGATTGCATACATTATACACATACATATACATAGGCCCCCCTAAAATGGGGGACTGCGTATACAAAGAGATTTAATTCATACACGGATCTCACGTACAGACACACACACAATCACACACACATCACATGTTTATAATACATCTATAATGACCGTCAATGAGGAGTACCTTTCTCTGTCTTTGATTCCACGTTGTCAGGGGACTCCGGGTGCTCCGAAGTCTCTTCTTTCACTCTGGCTTTGCAGGTCAGCTTTGCGCTGTTGCGCGGTATAAGGGCAGTGCTGGCTTTCTCTTTCCGCCCGCCCTGTTCTTGCTCTGCCTCTGCGTCCCCCACCTCCTCCTCTTCCTCCCTCTTGCCAGCGCTCTTCTTCATGGCATCTTTAATATTCACCTGCTGCTTCCTTTTCATCTTCTTCTTCAAAGCGTTTTCCTGTAAACAGTTGCAGTAGAGAGATGAGCATAAACAACAGCATAATACAGTATAATACAGCGGTTTATTTTTATGATACCAGGAAAATACTAGGAACAAATAAACCCACGCATACAAACAAAGCTAAATAAGATGGATAAAGCAATGGGTAGTGGGATGGTGCAAACTATTCACCTTTTCCAGGACAGTTTGAATGGGCTCCAGTTTGCTCCTAGGCTGAGGTACCTTTTCTTTCGGGGGCCACTGAGCTTGGCCAATTTCAGGCTTGCTGGTGTGGAGTCTACATTGAAACACAGCACTCCAGCACATTAATTTTTGTCTCGGAGGTATCAGATATCTGGGAATACTAGGTTCTCAAAAGGATTGAAAGGAATAGTCACTGCTTGATCTTGCTTTATGAATTGCGTTGTGAACAAGAAATGTCAATATTGATTGTTTTGATTTCAGAAAGCCTACGCCCGGGCCCTGTCTGGAACTCCAGGCTAGTCAGAGGGAATTAGCCTGGGGCACTCACCTGTCCTCTTTGGGCTTGGCGCGTCCCTTCTCATTCTTGCCACGCCTGTTTTTTTCCTCTGGGTCCCGGGGCTGCCTGCTATCCCGTGTCACGCGGGCACACAGTTCGGGGTAGTCCAGAGACACAGCTCGCAGTAGCCATCGCAGACCCTGCAGCGTCTTCCTGTCCGACCACCTCCGGACGTCCAGCAGGGCGGAGCATGGTTCCTGAGGTGCGGGGCACCAAAATGTTAAGCTGTTAACCACTCAGCCCTTCTTGTTACATAGCATCCGATTCAAAGCAAATCCAATTAATGGCCAATGTTTACATTAGATTCATTCAGCAGTTGCTCTTATCCAGAGGAACTTAATTTACCTGATTCACCTGATCTACATGAATGTCAGTCCAGATCGGTGAGTGTAGCATCCCTAAGGCACTAATGCAAATATTATGCTAAGCATGAAAAATAAAATATATAAATCCTGAATATATACAGATCACATCCATAACGAGCCCTAAGAAGGAAACATAAAACCATAAAAAATACCAAAAAGAAATTATCAAAAAAAATGAGAGGGGTATAAACGATGCCATCTGAAGAGATGGGTCTTTAGTTTGCATCTGAAGATGGACAATGATTCTGCTATCCTGACCACAGAGGGCAAATTTAATTTCATGCACCTCATTGGATGCGACTTATTCTCAGTGTACTTTTGTCCCGAAGGTGTTACTCATCAAAGTGAAAAAACCAGATGAGTGATAAATTTCCCCTCTATAACTGACTGGCTTTCCACACCCAATTTGTTTTTATTCACATAATGGAGGTTATTTTCCCTTTTTTTAAGGAGAGCATGTGTTAGCAGGCTACATCTATTTATATTTAATTGAAATCATCTGCAGCACTCACAATATGGCATAGAGACCGGCTGTGATTGACCAGCTTCTCCAAGGTTAGGGCTTCGATCAACTCACTTCCCATTAGAGCACCCATCTTGTCTTGCTTGTTAGCCAGCCTAAAAAACACAAGCACCTCATTTACAGCCCCACTGTGACTTCCCACAATTGTGTACTCTAAGTTCATATTATTGCGAAACATGACTAATGCTGCAACAACCATGAGCTGTTAAGGTGTGAGTCAGAGGAAGGCACATGTCAACTCTAGTAAGAAAAATTGGGGACTTTTGGCACTTGTCTGCAAATTTGCAGACTTGCAGAATTATTCAATTCCCTTTTTACAGACAACTGTCACAAAGACATTTTACAGAGTAGCAAGGCAAGAGACAGAGCAAACAGAGAAAACACCAGGCCTGAACCCCCAAATAGCAGGTACGTTATAAGACAGCCATCCCAGCTGACTGAATCCCATCCTAAGCAACACTGTCACCAATTGCAGTATGTGTTGCCCTGTCAGTGCTAGCACAGTGTGGGTTTGACACCAGACAGCGGGGTCTATCCATACGCTGGACCAGTGCCTTAACAGGATGAACTGTCCAGCAGCCCCCCCTACATTAGCCATTTGATACCTTGAGAGAGAAAACAGCGAGAGACCCTTACACGAGGAGTGGCTTGCCTGCGACCCTGGGCTGCTTCAGCAGGTCCGCCAGGACCTCCCGGACCACCCGAATCCGCGCTCTGTCGCTGGAGTCCACCACAAACACAATCCCGTGGGCTTCGCTGTAGTGGTCCCTCCAGGCCGCCCGCGACTCAGGAGCGCCGGCCATGTCCAGCAAGGTCACCAGGAAGTTGTCCACTCTCAGCTCTGTGCGAACGCACCCCTGCGTGGGGCTTACTTCGCCCGGAAAAACTAGAGAGGGGTCACATTTACATTTACTCCTACCATACACTACAAAGTTTACTCTTTTTTTTAAAAACATATAATCAATCTGTACAGACAGATATTTACTGAAGTAATGCAGGTTTGCCCTGCTCAAGGTTACAATGGCAGTGTCCCATCTGGAATTTCAACCTGCAACCTTCAAATTTCACTCTGAGTTTCTTAAATATTATCCTACACAGCCAACAGTGTACTACAGTATACAACTCAGCAAATTACTCACTCACAGACTCAAGGCCACAGTAACACAAATCACAGAATTCTGTGCATTGTATACTTTTTATTGTTAGCTACTGCAGAGATCATGGTACCTTTCATGATCCCCCGGATCATGGACGTTTTTCCTGCGTTGTCAAGACCAACAACCAGCACAGTGACCTTCCTGGAAAGAATAAGTTTGAGATGGACAAGGATCATTACCAGCTGATAGTGAAAGGACATGCTCGCAATGGTTTACTGAGAGTATGAAGTTACAGGGCTGGAAGGACAGAGTGTAAAGACAGACCTGTGGTTACTGGACTGATTACCAGCCACATCTGCTTTAAATGAAATTATTCTGTGTCTGCAATTGAATTGGCAAATAGCAATATGGATACTTATGTACTTTAAAGATTGTCAAAGGTCTGACTAAACAGTAAAGTAGGAAACATTATTTTCAGATATGCTTTGTTTTATTCAGGTACTGAATCAGGTCCTTTTCATTTTAATTTTTCTAAATACACATGCAACAAAAATGAGTTTAAGTTCACATATTGTGTGAAAACACAAATTAAACAGAACTGGAAAAAAGATGGAAGATGGCCGGAGAGATAGTTATTAGCAAATTATTATTGTAATATGGGGCAGTTGGAATTGCCTCCATGCTCTCAGTTAAAAAATAAAGTAAATTACAGGAAGACCTACACCTCAATTTTGTTTTGGGGAATTATAACAGTTAATGAATTGGTCCAGTGGTATCAACAATCATAAAAATACAAACTGTGGTATGATGTCACATACTGCATACCCTTAGATTCATTCACCCTTAGTTCTGGATTTTTCTGTGATTCCAGGCAAGCTGCCAAATTTGTTATTGCTGTTCCACCAAATGGACACTCAGTTTGTTATGCATATATAATGACAGGGAGTTCATACACAAGGTGGACAATAATACAGTCAAACAATACTTTTTTTTTTGTTGAAGAAAATAAGGTGTACAGTGAACGGCTCGGCTCATCTCAAGATTGAGTCTGTCATAGGATTGATGGATTGCTCCATCATGGGTAAGGGTGTCAGGACTGAGGTTTGCTGAAGCTTTCTCACCGAACGGGTTGCTGGAATTTGGAGACCCAGCTGCAGCAGTTGCTCATCAGGTTGAACATGCTGTGGTGTGAAGAGCAAAGCCACCATCTTCTCTTCAGGTCATATCTGGGGGCCAAAAATAACAGTGGTGACTTTTCTCCCATCCAGTGGAAGATCTGACTCATCAGTACTCAGATGTACCTTAGATACAAAAGGTCTTTCAGATTCATGAACACTGAGCAAGCAGAGGTGCATGAAAGCAAACCAAGTTCTTTTGAATTAGTCTAACTTCTCTTAGAGGAAGTTAAAGCGAAACACGTTCTGTAATTATTGGCAGTGAAATTGAGTATTGTTAAATCAGTTATAAAACAATGTAATATAATGTATACTCTGAGTCTATGCTGGTTGCCTTGGCACATCATGAGCACTGTAACACAGCAGAACAATGAAGTGCATGTTCACAGTTCTGCTCATATTTGGTTTTATTACCATACCTTGCTTTTGCATTTTAAAGTTCAAAATCAACAACTGTCAAAACTAAAATAGGTTAAGTTAAGATTTATTTAAGATTTCCTTTTGATTTCTTTAAGATTTTCTTTTGATTTCTTTAAGATTTTCTTTTGATTGACTGTAACCTGGAAAAGTTCTGAGGCACTAAAATTTGCTTGCTAAAG
Organism: Anguilla anguilla; assembly: GCF_013347855.1. Taxonomy (NCBI): domain Eukaryota; kingdom Metazoa; phylum Chordata; class Actinopteri; order Anguilliformes; family Anguillidae; genus Anguilla; species Anguilla anguilla. Next base: position 61,291,466 of record NC_049203.1, on the reverse strand, counting down.
TACTGAATGCAGTTTGATGTTCTAGTATGTGCTAGTAACTATATTAGAATATTTGTGTGAAGGAACATAGCATGAGGTACATAGTCAATGTGCTGCATTCCTTTATTTTGTACTGCCAGAGTGAATTCTTTTTTTACTGCATGTTATTGCGGTCAGATCTCACAAAAGAGACAAAAGAGATACTTGCACATTACTTCTGTTTATGAGTCACCGTGAGTTACAGAAACACACGTTGTTACCAGTTTTGACAACAATACAGCTGCTGGTTTCAATATGACTACTTCAATGTAAACAAAAATGTGTGTTGCAATAAAATTGTATTGCACAGATCACAGATCAGCAAAAGATGCACGTTGTCTAAGGAGCAGAAAGACCCAGGAGACAAAGTAGGTATAAGCCAGCTGCCCTATTTATCTGTTCCATCTCTGTAAGCTCCTAAAGAACAATCTGTGTCCATGTGTGTGTCCCATTTCAACCCCAGGACCATGATCCCCTTTCCCATCTTTCCCAAAAGTGGGGTATTGCAGCATAACCACCCTTTTTGGAACAGCAAGGCAATGACTAGAATGAGAGAAATTTACTGCTGATGAGTAATTTCATAGAAATCTCATGATGGAACTGGCAGTCATTCAAGGCTGAAACAAGAGGGTTTTGCTTTTTCCGGGCAGTAAATTCTACTTACGCTATCCCTCATTACATGCTTGTGTATGCCGCATTAATCTTTGCAGGTTAGATTGAGATATATTTGTGAGAATAAGACCCAAGACACTACAAAAGGCAACCAAAAGGGGGAAAAACTGGTTTACTTACAGTAGGATGTCTATATCCATGTGCTTGTTTGTGTTTGCCTCATCTCCGACATTTTGCGCCACTCAGCTAACAACTAATCAGGCTCAAATCGTTCCTATAATCCACGAGCCACCTCATACAGATGGTGCAGTCTGGGAAACGCAGGCTCCTCTTGTCTGCCAATCATTTGTGTCATTCATCTAAGGGCTGTGCTCTCCATTGGATAGTCAGAATATTCTAAATAGGATGAGTGTAGGTCAGTGTCATGATAGGTGTGTCACCATATGGCAAGCTGCTTGTAGCATCTGGTGACACCACTGACTATTAATAGCTGTAAACGTGTGTTGGGTTGAGGTAGAGGGTCAAGTCACATGACCAGTGTCACTAGTAATTGAAGTGAATGACATTATATCTGTGTTCATTCACAAAATGGATAGCCAGACCTCCCAGTGCTCTGTATGCCACCTGTGTTCTACACGAGTTGTGGACATAAGTTGCCTATTCACTCCTTCAGATACCTAGATTCCAATTTTGTGGGAAAATACCCATAGCAGCCAGACACTTTAGTCTTCTATATTGGTGTATGCCTGTGTATCTATAATGCAGTGATGCTTGCCACTGTCTGGATTGTCTTTTTGTCAACTGTAAATCGTATTTGTATTTTTTGGTGGAAAACTTTAAACATTTACTTTTGCAAAAGTTTTTAGTTTTATATGTTTACCACTGTATGTTTTGTTACAATTGGTGGCCACAATTGTTCAGCCTAAATATACAGTGTGTGTGTGTGTGTATATACAAGCTATATATATATATACACACTACATGGTCAAAAGTATGTGGACACCTGACATCCAGCACCTCATTCAATATTATGGAATTGTCACAGAGTTGGTCCACATTATCATGCTGAAACAGGAAAGGGTCTTCCCCAAACTGTTGCCACAGGGCAATAATAATATAAAGGTGTAAAACATATTGAATGGTTGCAAATTCGCCAGGAAGAGGAAGCAAGTGCATGTTGTCCCCACAGACGGTGAGGAAGATGGTGAGGGAGGCCATTAATAACCCAAGGATCACTGTTTAAGAATTGCAGAGATTGGTTTGTTTCTTGCGGTCAACAAGTCTAAAAAAAACATGAAATTGCACCTCCATACCAACTAACTCTTTGGAAGGGTGGCACGAAGACAGCCCTTACTGAACACAATAAACAAAACCAAGAATCTGGAGCTTGCCAAACCTCATTGGAATTATGACTGGAAGAGAGTGCTATTGTCAGATGAGACCATAACTGAAGGTTTTGGCCATACACACCATTGACATGTTTGGCAGCAAAAGAGGAATGCATACAGGAGAAGCACCTCATACCAACTGTTGAATATGGAGGTGGGTCATTGATATTTTGGAGATGTTTTGCTGGCAGTGGTCACGGGGCACTATTTTAGATCAATGGCACAATAAATTAAACAAAGTACCAGAAAATTCTGGCAGAAATGTGGTTGTCTCTGCTAAGAAGCTAGGACTTGATCATAGCTAGATTGTCCTGCAGGACAATGACTCCAAGCATACATAAAAAATCTAAACAGAAATGCTTAAGTGAAATCAACATCCATGTTTTCCAATGGTCATCTCAGTCTCCAGACTTAAATTCCATCAAAAAACCTGTGGTCTGAACTGAAGGGAAAGTTTACACATGTTGGAAAATAAAGCTTATGTCAATAACTGTATTATTTTTTAGTTTAGCATCTTTTTAGCATCTTTTGTGCATATTTATCAAGGGTGCCAATAATTCTGGAGCCCGGATAACACGCATTCTTATCAGAACATTTATTTACTTAATTCCCACCACTAGATGGCATTACACACAAGCAAAAGTTAAGAAAGGGGGTTCTTTGACGTGACAGGCATTCTTTTTGATTTGAAAAATCAACAACGCCAAAGCGTTAGTTGCAGCAAGAAACTTGCAGTAAGTCTTCTTTTTAAAAAAATGAAAACTAAAGAGGGCCCTTTGACTCGCCAAAAATAATGAATCAACTGCACTTCACTTAAACACTGATATTTGGGTGTATAGTGAAAAAAGGCTATAGTGGATTTTCACAATTACTTTTTTCCTGGTTAATGTGGCTGTGTAAGGTGCATATGTGACTGTGTAAAAGACATCACAGAAGCGGAACACCTAATAACTACTTTTTGCCTCCATACTTCAGCCTGTTACTGTATGTCAGTACAGCTCCACCCATTTAGGGATATCCTTTAACTGCTGTCCTCTGACCACAACCCTCCGTCATTTTGCTGTGACACCAATGACGGTATGCCAACTGCCATTCCTAAAGACATATATGGTAATGTTTTGTGTTTCCTGAAGACACTGAAGGCTGAACTTCACAAAACCAAGTTCCCACACTATGGGTCACGGAAGTGCTGGAGGTTTTTTGTTGTGTAGTGTATATTGTAGTTCTTGAATACCGCACTTGTTGCATTCATTGGACTTGATAAAAGGTACATGTAGTTATTTTGATCCATATTAATGAAATTGACTCCATGTCTGAACAAAATTTATGGCTACATATTTAATAAGGGGTGAGTCACAGAAAATGTATTTTCTCATGAGGTTGGTAAGTTTTGGACCACCTATACTAAATATTGTGCATCCACATTTTTGTAGTGTTTTGCCTTTCTAAATGGTATTGTATATAATTAATCATTTTACAAGTTGTTGTTATGGTGTCCTTTTTTATTTTTCATCCTGAATCAGTAAGCCAGATTAGGAGGGTAAATATTCACACTCTGTTTAAAGACTTAGGGAGAGAGAACGATGGATCAACATAAGCAGTATTACATTACAGGGCACTACTGGGGCTGACTGCAGGGGCAATATGCAGTTACAGACTAACACTAAACTCCACCCATGAGTTAATTATAGATCTCTTGCCTGCCCCAGAGTAATGAAATTGCCTTTCAAAAGCAGAAAAAGATGCAGACTGCAAAAAATGGTAGCTGAAGTTTTGCCTTGATACTCAATAATTCAAAATATACAATAGTATGGATACTATTAGAAGTAAGGACAGCTTTGAGTTTGACTGCAATGTTTCATACAATTAGCTGTGGCAACATTATGGAAACAATGGACAATCTCAAATGTAGAGTTCTTATTTCTGGTATCCCAAAGAACAAATTAATACATGCTAAGTTCATTATTAGGAAACTAAATCTTAAGAAAACTTTAATTTTCACATCTATTCTCTGCCTCAAAAAAGGCAAGGATTTGAATCAGAAACAACGCTTGCTGCAATTAGTACTTATTACCATATCAAGATTAGGCAACGCATGCTGAGAAACCAATTTACTCCTAACTTTACAAATCTTTTGTAAGGACTTTTTGGAATTATTATTGCATACAGAATTAAGATGTGATCCCAAGACACTTTACATGTTTCCGCTGAAGAACACTTAATAAGATATTGCCCCTGGCTTCTTAAAAATGGGTGTTAGGCCTAGTTTGAATCATAATATAATTAGGCCTACATATTTACATTGAGAGGTGTACCATCGAGGTCGGGAAATGCATTTATTTGTTATTAGTTTTATTGTTCATGAGATTAAGAGAACTATTGTTAAAGCTTGTTTCTTTTTCTCTTTTTTTACTAACAGACAACCCAGTCGCGCGCATCAAACGCCAGCCTTTTGACACGCTTCCGTTTTAACGGTCCAAGGGCACTAGGACCCGAGGGCACAAGCCAGGGAAAACCAGTCCGACTGATTTGGCTAACATGCGGGGAGCGCACCTGCCTTCACTGATCACCAAGAGTTAACCGGCTAGCTACTGCATTGCTCCGCGAAGTATGACAAATGGGACTTAAAGAGGGGAGTAACCGAGACCGACAGGTTGGATGGAGTGTACACCACAGATTTTTTTTTTTGCCACTGTTGAATGGGGGCATTGAGCCCGTCACCTGGGACTGCGAGCTGTGACATAATTTGTAGTTGTAGTAGGCTATGTTGTGGGGTTTTTACGCGGCTCGTTTGAACGGTTTAACGTTGGTGACATTAGCTAGCTAACCGCTTTTACTATAACGCACAGCGTGGACTAGATATTGCAGTAAGGAAATCAGGCGCTTTCCTTGTTTTGATATATAAACGGAGTGGTTTCAATTAATTAAATTCGAGCCATCCGTCTTACGTTAATATCACACAGGGCACTGTGTTCGTTTAGTTAAGTTTATAGCTAGCTCGATATCGGCTAATTAAAAAGTTACTTGGCTAGCTAGCTAATCGCTTGTTAGTAACTTTTGCGAAGACACTGAAGTATCTTTTCTATATCTCCGTTTTCCCAGTTGGATGCGTTACTAAGACTAAGAAATATTTGGCTACATTATAAATATTTAACAAATTGCATATATGGCTGGACTAGATTAACATATTTGGCACTAGCTAGTATAGAGAGCGTTGTTAGCCTGTTTCGTAGTTGGCGTACGCCTTGTCTGTGTGAACGTCTATGTTCACAAATGTGCGGTTTGCAGACATGGCAATTTTATCTGACTTGGATCTAAGTACGGTTGTCTCGCTAACTACAAAATGAACCATTTGGCGACACTTAGCTAAAGGACTTTTGCTTTTTAAATAACTGGAAAATGACTATGGCTGTTAAGTGCGAAGGAACCGAAAACGATATTTTTGAATACCAACAGTATCAACCAAGCCACAAGCCGGCTTCAAACCGGCCCATTGTGGTTGTCAACCACAGCAGCATTCACCCTCCTTTTGGCGTTGTTATTACCACCGTATTGTATTGTGCCGAATTCGTTAGCGCAGCGGTTCTCTGTAGTATGTACCACAAGACCGACGACCAGTTCTGGTTGGGGCTGACCATTACCTTCATGCTAGTACCCTCGGTGCTGACTCAGCTGACGCTGACTTTTGTACATCGGGACCTGGGAAGAGACCGGCCTCTTGTCCTTCTCTTACATCTTCTACAAATGGGACCGATACTCAGGTATGCGAATGAATCATGTCTCGTTAGAGTAGCCTACAAGTAATGTTTTGACCCTCACTGTGTCTTTGCCGGGATGTCTTGTCTAACACTTTAAAACTGCAAGTAGATGTAGGCTATTCATTTTCAAGAAAATTGAGGTTTCGCAGTTGACAACAGTTCGGGATATTTATTCTGGTTTAATAACTATGGAATTGGTGAAGTTGGTGGACGGAGGGCAGGATGATGCGTTCTCACGGGAATTTGGGCTGTTGTTGATTAGACGTTGATGTGGACATTGTTTTGACAACCTTTTCCAAAGGAAGATAAGTGGGCCTATTAGATTTGAGTAGCCGGTGTACACCAGGCTATGACATTGGGACATTTGTATAAAATTTGTTTTGGAGTATTTTTCTTTTCACTTGCAAAATGCACAACCCATAGCCTATGTCTTGTAAGTAATATTTTTTTAAAGACACGAATGAGTTTAAAGTAAAGCAAAATTGATAATTACCTAATTGAGCCAACTAGTAACCAGTGGAAATGATAGAAGTGAAACTGTGATAATATCTGATAATTGATAGTTTCAGCGTATGACGTCAGGGAGGCGGTATAGAGCCCCACAGTACGGACTGTAATGTTTGTAACTATGTGAAACTGAAACTTGAAGATGCATGATATATATTTCTGTGTAATCAATGTATTATTGTTTCTTAATCTTAATGTACATTGGGAAAATATAAAATGGTTGATGATTGGCTTGGGTCGTGCACAAGTTTAAATGGTGTATAATGATGAAATCTCCAGTGCTTTCGGTAGAAGGTAGTGTAAGCTGTTGTGTAAGCAGTGCAAGTTGACATTTACAACATCATTTCATTGCATCATTTTTCAATGGCAAAACACCTCTCCTGAAAATGAGACAATCTTAATTGGGTCTGTAGTGCCTGGCAGTGGGCAGACCAGTGTAATGGATCATGGTTGGCGTGCAGCATTGATGCAGGCTCTATATTTATCTATCTGGAAGCAAACTCTGAGTCAGGATGCCCGGGAATGTAATTCTGCCTGTGGGTAAATGAGCTTCCTCTCACTGCTGTTTTCCATCCTGATTGTGGTACCAAACAGATATTTCATATGAAACAATGCAGTTATAAAGCTGTGCTAATTAGGTGATCAGCGACTAACTAATTAATTTATGCAATAGTTTGATTCCATTAACAGTCTCAGTTTCTGTTTATTTTTACTCTGTTGTTTTCTCTCAAATTTTCAAATAAACCCAAATGTATACCTGTCTTTCATTGTTTTGCCACTATAATAGTTTTAGATCAACTTGTTAATCAAAACTATAGCCTACCTGCGGTGTGAGATTAAATAAGTGTTCACAACAACACTGTTTGAAATGTACTGCCCGCTGAAGTTTCATAATCCTCACAACCATAAACCGATTGTATGACTAGGCTATGTATGAAAGGGCAGTAATTCCTGCACGGATCTCTTCATATGGATGTAAATACCCTGGAAACAAACCTGACAGCCTGCACTTCAACTTCATATTAATGGTTTTATTTCTAAATCCAGTGTGTTGGAGTACAGAGCGAAAACAACAAAAATTGTGTCACTGTCCTATTTAATTGTGTATGTGTACATTTATTTAGTCAAATTAACTCCACATCCAGTCAGCTGGAACCGTTTAAAGGAATAAATATTTCATGGCTCATTGCCAGTACAATGAATCTGAAACCAGGAATTTGTGAGCTCATCATAAAATGCCTATTTTCACTGTTTGCAAGTGCACTGTCCATGCCATTTCTGGGAATCAGGCGAGCGTGTTCAGCAGTTTTCTTGCACTCTCTTTGCTGTAGATAAATGTAGCAAATGGTGGGTATAAAAGCCCATTGCATTACATTAATTTAGCAGATGCTCTTTACTAGAGCAACTTAAAATTAAGTTGACTGCGCAAGTTGCCTGCTGGCTTGAGTGCAAGTGATGTGATTAACGGACTGTGACCAGGAGTTCACTGGGTGGGGCACGGTTGGCTTCATCCTGCTCGGGGGAAAGATGAACTTCAGGCCACCGGCGTTCCTTGGGTTACCACGGTTTCCGTGCCTGCTGATTTATGACCAGCAGTTCAGACGTGCATAACTCGACAAGGGAGCTATTTACAACAAGGGAAATCCTGAGTAGGTCAATGAAGGCAGCAGCGTTTACAAGCACAGACTTGAGAGTTGGTGGGGCCTGTATCATCTGTCCAAGTGAAAATGACCACCTCCTGTTCGGGCTTTGAAAATGTGTTATGTGATTGCCAATGATCAGTAAATAATCAGTGATTCTGAAAATGACTTCAATTCAGTGATTCTTGGCCATATTTAACAATGTTATTTGGAGAATGACACTTGGGTTCAGATAAGGTACAGAAGCAAATTAGTATCCTAGTAGCCAAGATGCTTTTTCTTTATGGAAGAGCTTCCTTTTTAAAAACATTTTTAAAGGTGCACTTTAAAGAGGATGTGGTTCTGCATATTTAAATAGAACAGACACTGAACAATTCCCCATTTAAAAACGGAAATGCTTCTGGCTCGAAGTGATGCCAAGTTTTGCTCAAGTGCACCTTCCCTATCTGCAGTCGTGCACAGCCGAACAATACCATAGAGCATGGGTCTTCAGCCTTTTCTGATCCAGGGACCCCCACCCAGGCTCGAGGGCATCCAGTAGGGCTGTCAAAAAATATTCTAAGTTCGAAAACTATTCGAAAATCTTTTTCTTTTTTTTTTTCTTTTCTTTTTTTTAAAGTTCGAACCTAAATTTGAGCATTCTAATAGGCCTATTAGTTTTGGATCCCGTGTTTTTGATTCCGCTTTTTGTAATTAACATAAATATACAGGCTTTAATTTCATGCGGCGAATCATGTTAATGCACGCAAAGTTCATTTCCTGTGCTAACGTTACTTCCTCCGTCACATCAAAAATATTGAAAACTAACGGTGAAAATGGCACCACCATCAGAGGAGTTGGTCCCACTAGCTGGTAAGCTTTGTTTGGGGAATTTTCGGCTTCTTGGCCATAACTGGCGAGGTCAAGGACAAGAAAAGAGTTACGTGCAAGCTTTGCAGAGCAAGTCTGGTGTATTCAAATACCACGAGAAACAGGCTACAGGTATTAGCCGTTTGAATAGTTTTTATGTTAGAAATAAACGGATTTCCTATAAACAATCATTTCTCTATTATTGTGATTAATAAATGCCGAGTTGTGGCAAATTACATCCACGAGAAAGTGCTTTATTCATTTGCGCATTAGGTTATAGAAGCTGCAGTGGGCTCATTTATAACATGAACTTGCATGCGTTAAGTGAAACCTGACCTAGAGCCACAACCGTTTCCACGGTCAAATCGAGTCATGTAGAAATTTTATAAATCACTACTTTGACGTGATTTTCCACGTACGCGCCACAACGTTGATCTAAAATACGTTTTATAAATGAGGCCCCAGATGTAGTACCTAGTATGAAAGTTCACCGATGTCCTCTTCTACTGCCCGCTTGTGGAAAATAACGCACAAGCCAATTAAGAGGGAGCGTCACGTGCATATTGCGCCCGACAATAAGCAGCTTATTTTTGTGAATTATAGGCAAATGATATTCGAATATATTCGAACGCTAACTAATTACAAAAGCTAATATTCGAACTCAATTTCATGGCACTTTTAACAGCCTTAGCATCCAAGGGACCCCTATCATGAGTTAATAGTTATTCAATGACTAATTAAAATATATATATATATATATAATATATATATATATATATATTATATATATATATATATATATATATATATATATATATATATATATATATATCTCTAGTTTGGCCTGGCACGCCCTACAGAACCTGCATGGAACACCTGTTAAAAATGCAGCCAGTAGAGGATTTGATCCAAAACCAAAGTCTAGTATAGAGGCTGTAAGTGAAGGCCCTAAAATGGGATATTGACCCCAGCAGATTACTGTACAGCGTAGTCTGCCGTTCACACTTGGCTAAGGAGGTATCCTGCTTGTTGCTGTGAAGGTGGTAGAGAGGTGAATAAGATACTCCACCGTAGCAGCTGTGCTCTCTGGGTGTAAAGGGCTGCAGTTAAGCAGGGTAGTTTCTCATAGCTCAGCACTTAGGAATGAAACCCAGCCCCAGGGCGCTTCTGATTTGTATTCTTTTTTTTTTTTTTTTGTCCTTCCTCAACAAATAAAATGATGTCATATGAAAAACAGGATGAACTTGGCCTTCCAACTTGTGACCTACTTTACATTAGGTGCTTTCCATTTACATTTACCTCAACTTCTCAGCAGAAGTGAAAGTGCTGAGGGAATGCTAAATAAATTTTTAAAGGCATACTATTCACAAATTCTTAGCCTGTGTTTATAATAAAAAAAGTCCCCTCCTCCATTTTCAACCCCACCTACTTAGGCCGAGTTAGTTACCCCACCTAACGTAGCTAGCTGGGTAGCTAGAGGTAACATGAGTACTGTGAAATGAGCGACTGTGATCAACAGCAAGAAGGCAGATTTGTTTATAGCTTAATTCCATTATGTTGAATGTAATGGCGGTTTTACCGTTGTAACTTTGAATTTGAACATTTCAGACCCTTGTGAAAGTCCTTACTGTCACTAGCTTCACACTGCTAATAACCTTACTTACAGGTCCAACAGAAAACCAGCCAACTCCACGTCACTTTTAATTCTTTCGGCTAACTTCAGCTGACGCCAATGAGGAAAAGAAGTTCCAAGGTTAACAGTTCTTGAACGAAACCTGTCGATTTGTCTTTTTGCGTCACTGTATCTGGACTTCTTTGCTAGCTAGCTCTGCAGCCACACCCACCCCTCCCCACACAAAAAACAGTGCCACACCCAGAAATGTCCTGAATCCATTTTAAAATAACAAATATAGGAAAAGGTGGATGCATTCAGCAAACAGAAAGTAAAGAAAGACATTGCCCGTGCATCATAGATGTGCCTTAGCATGGTTATTTTATAATATTTTAAGGTCAAAATCCTCCATAGTATGCCTTTAAAATAACCAACAAAACAAACTGAATATAACTATATTAATTAAGTAACTTTTCTTTAAACTTTAAATGGTCTTTAAATGGTCTTCCATTATACTGATTAGTTTGCATAGATGTAAGTAGCTACATTTTAGGATTTGAAGTTGACTCTGGAAAATATAAAGATCTTAACATGAATAAATGTTTATTTTTTTTGATATTTTTAATTAATCTTGAATTATGGAGGTTTTTGTACACAGTCCTTAAAGTGTGTCCATGTTGAACACCAATGAACTAAACCCATGCTTCAGTAACACTAACACACCAGCCCTTGACAATTCAAAGATGCCTTGCATTAGAGCGCCATCTTGTGGACATTGATTTCCTAGTTCATTTTATGACATATTTTAGATTTAAGTTTTAATGCATTTCTATGCTAGCTCAGTTTCGGTGCACAGAAGGATAAGTTCATAATTATAGAAGGTCCTGATGACCGGCCATCGTTATAGTGGCTTGTTGGGGCGTTCAGTATTTATGGTCTAAATGCTAAAGCAAGAAAATGCATTTAAAGTAACTCCAAAAAGCAGTTTGTACAGTGACACTGTGTTTTCAGATTAATTTCATGGTGTTTTCACAATTATAAATGTATAACACCTAATGGATGGTGGGATAGGCTCCTCACCACGAATAAGCGGGTTAGATAATGGATGGATTGTTGGAATTGCCTGGGTGAATATCGAGCAAATGAATACTCTGCTCTGGATTGTCTTGAACATTTTGAATATTGTAAATGATCCGCTCGGATCTCAAACTCCGGGAAATCAACCATGCTGCCCAGATAGTTCAGGTCACTTATCATGAGGGCAATGCAGGTTCTAAGCATGAGGGACAGCTTGATTTGATTAACATCGCGATAGACTGGTTTCTGGGTCAGCTTCCGGAACATCAGACTCCCTGTTGATTGGCTGACTGATTGATTTAGGTGGGTCGGGCGCTGGCTTCCTTAAATCAAGTGACAATATTTTGAATATACATTCCTGTTTCTGGCCGCAGCATCTGAAAAAGGTTATTTAAGGCATCCACGGCATGCGTTTCCCGCATTTCTGATAATTGCACGGTCCTGTAAATGAGCATCATTTTCATCAAGTTTGAGAGACCTTCCTCTTCTTTGTTTTTCCTTGCGATATCAAGTAAATGAAATAACATTACAAATGCGCATTCTATGAGTCACCCTGGTAAGTGATGAGGGTGATGGCGCATACTGAGCGGATGATGCAGTGTCAGTGAGTCTGCTGCTCCACTGTTGTGACTCGTCTGCGCTTCTCTCTCCTGCCCGTCTCTGCCTGGCTCCTGCAGGTGTGTGGAGGCTCTGATGGTGTACTTCCAGGCCGGAAGGGAGGAGGAGCCGTACGTGACCATCAGCAGGAAGATCCGGCTGAGCATGGGCGGGGGCACGCCCACGGAGTGGGAGGTCAGCCACTCGGAGCGCAAGCTGGCGGCCCACCGCAACGCCTTCAAACGCACCGCCGTCATCCAGGCCTTCCTGGGCTCCACCCCCCAGCTCACCCTGCAGCTGTACGCCACCATCCAGGAGAAGTACATGCCATACACACGCGGTAGGCTGCCCCCCTCCCCATGCCTTACATGTGAAGTAGACCCCCCCCCCCCCCTCCTCCACGCCTTACATGCGAGGTAGGCTGCCCCCCCCCATGCCTTACATGCGAGGTAGGCTGCCCCCCCCATGCCTTACACGTGAGGTAGGCTGCCCCCCCCATGCCTTACACGTGAGGTAGGCTGCCCCCCCCCCCCCCCCACGCCTTACATGCAAGGTAGCCCCCCCCATCCCCCCACGCCTTAAGGCTGTTTTATACTTCTGCGTAGTACACGTAAAAATGGGTCTGTGTTGGGGTTGGGCGGAATGTGAGGCATGTGCGACGGTTGCAGACCGCAACCGCGTACCTCCTCAAAAATTTAAAAGCGCATAGTTGGCAACCTGTGCCCGTGTACGCCGTAAAGAAGATGATTAGTTGACTGCTGACAAGAGGTCACTGGCATACCGCTCTGGCTAACAGGTTATAGCCTAACAGTTGATTCACAAAACCGATAGGCAACATTGCAACAAGTTACATTTAGCTAAGCATTTTTCTGGTCATTGGTGCAGTATTTAGTAGGTTTGGAAATATGAATGAAGGTATTTTCTTTAGAACTATAACTGTCAGTAACAAATTCTAATCACGTAGCCTGCACAGCCTGTGCAGCATGCCGCACAAGTATGAATGATCTGCCCGCTCGCGAGTGCCGCACACAACGCAAACTACGCAAACTATGCAGACTACGCAGAAGTATAAAACAGCCTTTACACACGAGGTAGCCCCCCCTCCCCCGCGCTTTACACACGATGAACCCCCCCCCCACGCCTTACACGCGAGGTAGCCCCCCCTCCCCCACGCTTTACACACGAGGAACCCCCCCCCCCACGCCTTACACGCGAGGTAGCCCCCCCTCCCCCACGCTTTACACGCGAAGTAGCCCCCCCCCCCACGCTTTACACGCGAAGTAGCCCCCCCTCTCCCATGCCTTACACGAGGTAGCCCCCCCCATGCCTTACATGCTCAGTAGACCCCCCGCAAGGTAGACCCCCCCCCCCCCCCCCCCCCCCCCCGCCCCCATGCCTTACATGTGACGTAGACCCCCCCCCCCCTCCCCCTTTGCCTTACAAGTGCGAGAGACTGCTCCCCCATGTCTTACATGTGAGGTAGCCTCCCCCCCATAAAGTACATGCCTTACACCTGTGGTATTTCCGTTGCATGAAAAACTGGATACACTCCTGCACGTCTCTGAGCGTTTCCATTAAAAACATTTTTAACAGTGGCAGTATCGTACAGGGGTCTGACTGGTGTCTAAAGGGTTAAAGGATTACAAATACCTATTTGGTCCAGGTTTTCAGAGACCCCTCAGCACCCCTGTCTGAATGTCAGGGGCCCGTGGTGAAAGCAGCTCTTCTCCTGTGTTCCAGTTGTCCTGATGGGCATCACCCTGGTCTCCATAACCTACGGGGCCCTGGTGTGCAGTGTGCTGGCCATCCAGATCAAGTACGACGACTACAAGGTGCGGCTGCGCCCGGCGGCGTACCTGTGCATGGTGCTGTGGCGCGGGCTGGAGATCGCCACGCGCGTGGCGGCCCTGGTGCTCTGCAGCACCGCGCTCACCTACTGGGTGGCCCCCGCCGTGCTGGGCAACCTGGCCTTCTTCCTGCTGCTCCCCTGGGCCGAGTTCTGGACCCGGAAGGCCTCGCTGCCTGAGAACCTGGAGAAGGACCTGAGCAAGGTGGGCACCACAGTGGTGCTGTGCCTGGTCACGCTGCTCTATGCCTGCATCAACATCTTCTGCTGGTCGGCGGTGGAGCTGGACCTGGCGCACCGCGACCTGATCGAGAAGCGGCAGCGCTGGGGCCGGCTGGCGGCCTACTACAGCGTGCGGCTGGCCGAGAACATCGTGCTGGTCGTCCTGTGGTACTTCTTCAGGTCGGACTACTACGAGCACGTGTGCGCGCCCATGCTGGTGCTGCAGCTGATCGTCTGCTACGCGCTGGCCGTGCTCTTCATGCTGCTCTTCTACCAGTACTGCCACCCCTGCCGCCGCCTCTTCGGCCGCAACGTGGAGGACTGCCTGCGCTGCGTGTGCTGCCGCCCGGACGGCGCCGCCCAGCCCCACGCCGAGGTCTCCCTGACGCTCACGCCGCAGGTCCCGCCCCCCCCGGACCTCACCAGCCAGCTGGGGCTTGACCGCGAGACGGACATTCTCGATGATATCACGGATGCCGCCTGAGCGGGTGGGGGGTGGGGGGCTGTGCGTGTTGGTCCACCTCCCTTTCAGGTTCGGGCAGTGTGTTCTAGGCTGTTCTGCAGAGGGGCCTGCGTCTTGTGTCGTGGCAACGGGGCAGCTGGCTAGCACTTCCCCTCAGACTTCCTGTTTGCTGTCCTGAGAATTCTTCGCCGTATCCGTGATTCGCCCTGGTCGGTATTCAGGCTACGCTCTCAAGCAGGAGCCTCGAGGGAAGCCAGGTTGCAGTACTAACACCCGTGTGGTTTAAAAGGGAGAATTGCTGCTTTGATGAGTTTTTTTTGTGTGTCGATTTTACAAATATTGACACCGTACGTGTGCTGTACTGCCTGTGGGACCACAGGAGACCAAAGAATGTATTTGTCTGTGTTGCACTATGACACGTTGTACAAAGGAAGCCTTGAAGAAGAGGCATTGCGACGGAGGCAGAGGTCCAGGTGTGTGGGACGCCTGCCAAGGGTCTTCAGAGCGGTGGAGTGAGTTAGACCGGTCCAGCCGGACAGCTCCACCCCCCTCTGAATGGATTTTGAGACAGACCTCTGACGTCCTTCCAGTATTTTCCGCGTGCTTGACAAATGGTCACCAGTCGGAGTCAACCTGCCTGCACCATTCCTTCCATTTGAGCCTAACCAACAAGGAAACTATCTTTTGACAACATAGAATTGGACACTGCCTTCCTCATAGTACTAGTCACTAGTCTGTCTACTCAATTTTTCTGTAATTGAGAAACTGCACATTGTAGCAAAGCTGGTCTTGGCAGCTTGTGGCCGGCTGGCTAAGGATATCAACTGTTTGAGAAAGTGATGTTCAGTATGAGCTGATAAATATGTTTGTGATAACTTTTTTTAAATTTTATTATTCACTGAGTACATCGGAAATGGTGATTGTTGTTTTCACTTGCTTTACTTTGTATGTTTACATAAAATGTTCAAATGCTTGTTTGGATCTAAAAATATTTTATTTTTATTACTTAAGAGGCTGTATTTATTGGATTGTTTCTGCTGATTTACAAAGAAGTGCCTATTTATTGGAAACTTGAATCTTCATTGTTAAATCGTCTTGAATATGCTAAAATATTGTTTAAAAAAATAAAATTATCAAATGAGTCACATGACTGAGCTTGTTTTTCTGGGGCTCATCGGGGGCCTGTAGGCTGACCTAGTAGTTACCTTGCTAACATTAGCTAGCTGTTTATAAAAGGCAAGCTCTCCTCGTTTCACTTAGTAAGCATTTTGCCTAAACCTGCAGCCGAGCAGGTAATTTAAACCTGACTTTCCCTATAACACCGGTAAAATGTAATAGACAGTAAGCATTATTTACCAGAGCAATTCGCTGGGCGGGTCGGCCCAACCCCTGGATGCTTCGATAGGATGCAGCTCTGATAGGATGATGCATACGCCCAAAAACTCTTGACACGACCATGACAAGAATTGACCACTGCATACACCACACTAGAAGAATCGAGTGTTACAAGGTGTTGGAACTTTTTGCGTCATCAATCAGGAAGCCGGAGGTTTGGAAACCAAATGGTGATAATAGTAGACGGCCAGTTCATTGTCATTTGCGCCAGTAAACCAATAACGTATGAATCATTGTGTTTAAGTCTGCTATCTTGGCTCTGTGTTACTAGCGGTAATGCAGAATAGCAAACAAAACTATAGTACACCTGATAGCCCAAGCTGACTACTTGTATGCCACCACACAACACACTTCTACTTCAAATAAGTTATGTTATTGTTTAAGCCTAGTCGGGCGTCAACGCATCTTCCATTGGAAATGAATGGTTTGACGCCACATAGAGCGTCTTGGCGCTTATCACGTGCAAGCAGTGAACATCGGTCTGCACTTCTCGGCAAGGGGTAGCAGCGCTCCTGCCTCCTGAGCAAGGCAAAATGTCCCGCCCCACTAATAGCTTTGAAGAAACCGCAGCAAGCATAGAAAATGAACATGTAGTAATTATCGTCTTTGACGTCAAGACTCCAAAGTGTCTTTACTGTAAACTTGTATAAGCACGGGTGTCAGAGCCTGGATCATGTTCTGAATAAGCATTCACAAAGAGATGAATGCTTATTTAGAATATAGTAGCCTACAACCTCAGAATCTTCTTTAGCCGCTTTTTTTGGTTTTTCTAGAGTGCGAAACGATGGAAAGCATGTAGCTTGTCAAGAATTTAATTACTAATGTTACGTAATGAACCTTAATTTTCATCCGTCCACCAAAAAACTTGCAAAATAGTTCTGTCTTCCTGGTCTCTGCATGAATGCCACTCTTTGTTTGGGCCATTGTAACTTCAGGAATGGTATGTTTTTTTCACATTAGGAATCAGTACGGTATGTCGACACAGACTGCTTCTTTTGACCTTTTTGAATTTTCTTCCTTGAGAGTTTTCGGAATTACTCACATGGGTTTGCCGCACCTGGAAACCGCCCCGCCAATCGCATCTTTATTGTGTCGCTAGAAAAAGGAGGGGATTGAACAGTTAGGCCGAATGTGTATAAATACTCCGATGAAGACGTTTATCGCAGTTCACCGGCGTCGAAAGAGCTAAGTTGTGTCAACGTGGGGATAAAATGGGGAATTGGATTATTAACAATGGATTGTCAGCACTCATATTGGTAGGTAAATTTTTTTTTTTTGTTGCAACAGGAATTACATGAATTACATGGCAGTGGATGTGCACGTGAAATATTTTTTATGACAGTTCGCTAGGGAATCATTTCCCAAATGTCTATTTAAGTTAATTTATAGTTAGGCCTACATCATTCATAACGCTGAACATTTTTGCTGTGAATATACATTTTACTACAACCTTAGCATAATAGTCGAAAACACACCAGGTCTGTAATATTAGAGTTGATTCGCCAGATTTTGATTAACAGTTGCACATATTTCTGCGAAGAGAATAGCATAGCTACTTATGAATTATAATCTTATTGTCATTTTGCTCCATTTCGTTGCACTGCTTGGTGAATACAATCGTTCGTTCAGAGAAGACTTGGAGTTTTTAACTGCTAATGCTTTTGTTCATATTTATTCTGAATGTCTTGTCACGATTGCAAAGCCATTGCTTATTTTACACCTTTATCCTTTTGACTGGAACTGCAGGTGGTGTGGATGGGGATAAATATATTCCTGTTCGTCTACTTCTATCTTTTCTATGACCTGGGGGAGAGGTTTTACTACACGCGCCATATTCTAGGGGTATGTGCCATCATTATTCTTTCAATTGATTGTTCATAAATATTTGTATGGAATCTAGAGAAGAGGAATAATGCTAAATGTTTAATTATGTATAATGTCACGTTTTTAAAATGTCTGTTGTACCACCTTTGAGTCTTCGATCTAAAAGATTCTGGGTCAAAAACTACCCAAAATGTGGGTTATTTCAACAATGGGTAAATATTAGACATACTGGGTTATTTTAACCCAGATTGTTTGGATTTTCGACTTAATGTCAAGCAGTGATTTTTACAGAAAGAAACAGTATAATAATGTTTCTGTGATATGACCATTAAAATGACCAATAATTAGCCAATAGGATTAGTATTAATTTGCTGATCATATCCCCTTGACCATGGTGCAAAGACACATTCAGTTATTGTCCAGAAAGCCATGCCACAATTGCCATTGAAAAATACAATTAATTTAAAATAGCATTTACCCATACAATTCAAATGATGATCCTACTTGCTTCCTTTTTAAAACATGGTCCATTCTTGCAAATATACTCCGAAGTACAATTTCAATGAAACAGAAATTGACAATTACAAAAGCAAAACAAAAAAACAGTACAATAAACAAAAGTGGATAAAGAACATTTTGAACGGTGGCATCGCTGAGTTAAACGGTCTTGTCTTTGGCGTTTCAGGCTGCGCTTGCCTGGGCTCGAGCGCCCGCGGCCGTTCTCAACTTCAACTGCCTCCTGATCCTGCTCCCAGTTTGCCGCAATCTGCTCTCTCTTTTACGTGGTTCCTTCATGGTAAGTCCGAGCGCCCCAGCATAGAGTCACTAAATGACGTGGATCTTGCGTAGTATTTGTTGAGCTGCTTTCCTGAAGTATTGCAGGAAGGAAATAGCAAATGTTAACTTAGTCCCTGTTTAGTACTTTTTATCAGTTCAGCTTCAAAACATTTTCCTTCCTGATACAATGTACAGTGTACCGAGAGATGAACTGACGTCACTCCCTGCTTAGGGAGTGGGAATGCATTGTGACCCATTAAAATGTAATTGGTCAGCTTGCTCATAACTCATATTCAAAAGATTACGGGGCATTGGTTGCGGATACTGAAATTTGCTTGAAGTTCACTTTGTCTGAGTTGCCTCATTCATGTTTATTTCAGTGCTGTGGGCGATCAATGAGAAAACAGCTGGATAAAAATCTCACTTTCCACAAATTGGTGGCATACATGATTGGCCTGATGACAGGTAATTAACTGGCTTTCATTTCCTGCTAAGATAATCTGTTTTACATGCTACTGTTTAATGACTCAAGATTCTTTTGGAAGATAAGGAATGTGTTGTGTTGCGATACAAAAATATAGCTGCCAATTTGACATTGTGTGTATATCCATTACAAAGCATTCCTGATATGACATTCTCATTGGCCAACCTGTTAAATGTGGATGGGGTAAAAAAAAAAGGAAAAATCAAACCTCACTGAAGACAATTTCTTTTAGTGGCAAAAAATGTTGCCTCGTGAAATGCAGCTATGCGTAGCCTACTCTAATAAAAATGACAAACAATTTTATTTCGCAATACTTCCTCAAACCAGCAGACAGCAAATCTCTGCATCTGAAGCGACGAACGCCGTATTTTAATGGCAGTGATATCCTAGTGATTGTGAAACCAAAGTTCAAAGTTCATGTCCTTGGAGCATTAACATCACTGTCTTTCTTCCTTGAATTGGGTAGCTGTGCACACCGTGGCCCATTTGCTCAACATGGAGTGGTTCAACAAGAGCAGACGGGGAGAGTACGACGAGCTGAGCACAGCCCTCTCTAGCCTGGGCGGCGACGGCGACGACGACGACGACGACGAGACCTACTTGAATCCCATTCGCTCCATCAACACCGTAAGTCTCACATGAGCTCACTGTGCTCACTACTGGAGCGAGAAAGCGTTTGTATTTTTTTTGCATTTAGGCACTCGGTACATAATCTCATCCAGGGTTAACTTGCAAGTGCATAACAAGACTAAAAGGGGCGACATAGCTCAGGAGGTAAGAGCGGTTGTCTGGCAGTCGGAGGGTTGCCGGTTCAGTCCCCCGCCCTGGGCGTGTCGAAGTGTCTCTGAGCAAGACACCTAACCCCTAATTGCTCCCAATGAGCTGATTGGTACCTTGCATGGCAGCCTTTCACCGTTGGTGGGTGTGTGAATGGGTGAATGAGAGGCATCAATTGTAAAGCGCTTTGGATAAAAGCGCTATATAAATGCAGTCCATTTACCATTTAAAAGAACAGTTCTAGACCCAAACTGACAGAGCCAACAGTCAGCTGTGGAGACGAGAGGAAAAACAAGTTTTATTTTTCTTATCTATATTATGTACAGTCCAGCTAGTCTATGTACATTTACTCAAAAGGTACAGGGGACACTTGAGTTCCATGTGTCCTGAGGGTGCCTCAGTGACTCACGTGATTAATTTCCTGTGTCCCAGACACCCACCCATGTGGTGTTTACCACCATCGCTGGGGTCACAGGAGTCATCATCACCTTAGCGCTCATCCTCATAATCACTTCCTCCATGGAAGTCATCCGCCGCAGCTACTTTGAGGTCTTCTGGTACACCCACCACCTCTTCATCATCTTCTTCGCAGGGCTAGTCATCCATGGAGCTGGGTAAGGCACTCGTAAAAATTGAAGATGAGTGGTCAGACAAGTAATGATAGTGAAGGTAGGAAAAAGTGCGCATCAACCAGCAAAATGAAATGGAGTGCTGAGCCCAAATATACATTAACTGGTCAAACAACACATAAACATGAGTGAGGTAGCACATCCAAAAATAATGGAAAAATACAGATTCCTTACTTTTTACTATTTATTTTTAGGCACACATTAAAATAACGCTGACGTGTTTCGGCATTACTGTAATGTAAAAAGTAAGGAATCTGTATTTTTTCATTATTTTTGGATATGCAACCTCACTCATGCTTATGAGTTGTTTGATCAAGTAATGGTAGCATTAGGAAGGCAGTTTCCAATTTCATGTTGTCAATTTTTACGGGAAAATTTGAAAGCACTCCTGCAGATCTTTGAGAATATTAAACAATTTTTTAACAAATCTGGCATCTAAAGGGTTAAGTAGTTCAAGTTAAGTATTTGCCGCAGGTTTGTCGAAAATGATCAGACAGGATTAGAGGCTTCTGTTGATCCTGAGGACATTTTGATCAATCTTCCACACCACTCATCCATGCACCCCCTCCCCCCTCCCGTCCAGGCGAATTGTGAGAAGTCAAACTGTCACAGACCCACCACACAATTACTCCTTCTGCAAAGACCGGGTAGAGGACTGGGGGAAGATAAAGGAATGTCCCATTCCACAGTTTGCAGGAGGTTTCCCACAGGTGAGAGACCACAATTCCACTTGCACCAGCCCAGCCTGAACCTGAATGCGGAACTATGATATGTTAAATATTGATGCCTTCTGACGAGTCTTTCTGACCCTATTTTACTGTGCAGTTGGTACTTGGTAAAAGTGTATCCCGTTTATTACTTTTTTCTGCAGACCTGGATGTGGGTGATCGGTCCCATGATCCTCTACCTTTGTGAGCGCATCTTGCGCTTCATCCGCTACACGCAGACCGTCAGGTACAGGAAGGTAAGCAAACTATACCGACTGATGTTCGGATTTCTAAGACTTCAAATGCATAAAATGTCTTGAAGTGGTGATTAAAACGACGAGGAGAGCAAGTATCAAATTAATACTGCTTTATTGTTTAATGCCTCCGAAGTAGTCACATTTAGGCATTCCTGACACAGCAACGCAGAACCCATCCAGCCTGCCAGTTCACTGATACAAACTCAAATTCTCATTGAGCAAGATGGGCAGTGTGTATGGCTGCTGGCAAGGTGAAGATTGGCACAGAGTTGCAGCTGCAAGATTCCAGCAGAGATATGTGTGTATCTTTCAATCTGCCGAAAAGCTCTTGAGAAATTTGTCCCATTCTTATTCTCCGTCAGATTGTGATCCGTCCGTCCAAGGTGCTGGAGCTCCAGCTGGTGAAGGCAGGTTTCAAGATGGAGGTGGGCCAGTATGTTTTCCTCAACTGCCCCTCCATCTCCCAGCTGGAGTGGCACCCCTTTACCATGACCTCTGCTCCTGAGGAGGACTTCTTCAGCGTGCACATCCGATCTGTGGGGGACTGGACCCAACAACTCATCAGCATGGTGGAACAGCTACCGGAGGGTGCCCAGGGACCTAAGTAAGACACAGTAAACTGGATTCACCTGCTCTGACAATTAACATGACAACATAATGACAAAAACAGACCATTCAGCCCAAGTTGCACCTAATTGAAAAACAGAGTTATGTATTCTGAGTCTAAAGGTCAAATTAAAACTGGGTATGAGCCAATTAAAGCATGCCTAACATAGCTGTGTGTTCTTACCGCTGGTCTGTGTCCCTCTCTCAGAATGGCTGTGGACGGACCCTTTGGTACTGCCAGTGAGGACGTGTTTGACTATGAGGTCAGCATGCTGGTTGGTGCTGGCATTGGCGTGACACCTTTTGCTTCCATTCTGAAGTCCATCTGGTACAAGTTCAAAGAGTCAAACCCAAAGTTGCGCACAAGAAAGGTACTGTTCCTTCTTGAACAAAAAAAAAAAAAAAACACAGACACATAGTTTTCAGTTGAAATTTGGACTAAGAACTATTCACCAGATTTTCCTGTCTGGTGATGATATCTGATGATTTTGACTAGATTAAGAGATAGTGGAGTTTAGCAGGTCCATATGCATACATTTTCACTGTTCTGTCCCCTACACAACCGCTAGTACTTATTAATCCAATAAGCCCCCTCTGATGTTTTTGTGCTAGTGGATATACATCGAGGTACCAAAGGGTTCTACATTCCAAAAATTACATACTCAGGAAGCACTTATGTTTCCCCATAGCCCAAAATTAGAACACCATCCCATGACATCATTTCCATTTTCACCCTAAAAGAAAGGCTGCAAGCATAATGGGGAGGGTTTCAGTCAGCAAGATACTACACCCCCCACCCCCACAACACTGAGGAGTTTGAGCTAATTTCAGTGGTGGAAAAGGGGCTAAGCTAAAGAAAAGGCAACCGAATTAGGCCCGGCAAGCAATAAGACAGGACTTTAATAATCGTCTCAGTTATGTTGTAACTTGGCTGCATGTGGTTGAGTTGTTCATTCTGAAAACATTATCACTTGATTTGAAACTGTCCTTTTTGTGAAGAGTCTGCCATTCAAAATGTGTGCACGCGACCCCATTGTCTAAAATACGAAGCTTTTAAGAATGAGATCAGATTACCTGCTTCTCGGCAGTGCATTGTGTGTCAGTGTCAGAATTTTCTTTTGTCCTTTTATTTATTTGACTTTATTTCCTTATTCCAGATCTACTTCTATTGGTTGTGCAGAGAGACACATGCCTTTGAGTGGTTTGCAGACCTTTTACAGGTGCTGGAGAAGGAAATGGAGGAGAGAGGAATGGGGAACTTCCTCACCTACAAACTCTTCCTCACTGGATGGGACTACAGCCACGTACGTGCAGGGAGTTCACGTTATCAAACAATGGCAGTCTTTATTACCCAACTTTCCATGGAGCATTTAACCCTTTAAGGTGTAAGATCACAAATATGTGATTAGAATGCTCTTAACTGAACATTTTATTGCTGATGTAACAAACACTATTGGCCATTGAAAGCAATGAAGTTCTAGAACACTCACTTATATTTTGAAAAGACATTCCAAAAAAACCTACTCTTCAAAGGGTTGACAAACATTAGTATGTTTCCTCTATAAGAGGCACTTGCGATTGTGGTGATGACAGTGATGGTGATGCTCCGCCTATGTATCGCCCTCTTCATCTTCCTCAGACGGCTCATGTCATGGTTCACTTTGATGAAGACAAGGACGTTGTGACGGGCCTCAAACAGAAGACCCACTATGGGAGGCCTAACTGGGATCGGGAATTTGAACAGATCGCCAAGGAGAACCCCACGTGAGTGTTCATGTGTTCAGGCCTTCATAGCGCAGCCAGCTCCTATGTTCAGCATATCGATTGCATCATTAGTTTCTGCTGTATGTCAACACATCTTTGTCAGAGCCACTTGTCTTTCAGTTGTAGTTTCGTGTTCTGCAGATTGTGTAAAGCATAACAGAAGGAAAAATGTACATTAGGCAACGGGGACTGCCCGTGTACACAAAGGCAATTGACAAAAATGCACTTTGTTTTGTTCCTTCTTTTAACGTTCACAGGTCGGTGGTTGGCACATTCCTGTGTGGGCCTGAGGCACTGGCAAAGACCCTAGAGAAAAAATGCATCAAGTACTCAGACGTGGATCCTCGAAAAATAAAGTTCTACTTCAACAAGGAGAATTTCTGAGGACAGAAAATTAGCATATTCATCTTGAAGAACCTGCTCTTCTGTCTTTCAAAATTACATTTTGGGCAGTTGGTTGCACTATTTTATCGACACACCCTAACCTGCAGCTCAACAGATTCCGCTTGAATAACTTTAGGTGCGGAGATATGAATACCTTGTGAATTTCTACTCCCAGACGTTAATGTGCTGAAGAGGGACCGGTGAAAGATTAGGCCCGGGGCCTCCGTGTACATCTCTTAAGATTCTAACTGTCTAGCCATCACACACGGCAAGTTTGGCCCAATCCTTCTTGCTTTGCCTTTGAACTCAGTTTCAGTGACCACATGGCACAAAGTTTTCAGCTTTTAGGACAGATTTATGCTCTAGCTCTATCAATTAACCGATGTAATCAATTTCAAAATGAATCATTTGCCACAGTGCATTTTCAAGTCCAAGGAGCACCTCAACTTGGCTTCACGAAAACCACAAGACTGCAAGCATTCCTGCAAAATTCACATTGATAATTACATTACACACTTTGTTCATTGGTTTTTTTGTTCTTGTGATTGTTTACAAATTACTACTTTAAAACAATTTACAACAAAAAATATTCATCTACTGAACGGCATTAGTAATGAACAAGGGGGGATCCTCATCTGTATGTGTTATAAGAGGAAAAAAAGTGAGCGTCTTCTCTTCTTGTTTGTGATAATCATTACATGTACTCTGCAACGACAGTTTAACCTAACCTGTTACACATCTGAGTGTAAATATTGTAAATAGCAAATTCTGCTCACAGCAGACATTTTTTGTATTCACCTGCAATTGTGTTGTGCCTTAGCACACAGAATGGGTGTTTCACAGGATTGCACAAGGACAATGAAGGACTTCACATGTTTTTTACAGACTGACAACTGAAGAGATTAAGACTAACCTTCTGCACTGAAAACATTCCTTATTTAGGAGACATCGGTTCTAATGGCTTTGAAGTTTTTTTAATAGAATTTAATGACCCTGGGAAACTTATGCAATATTTTTGAACCTCGATGTCTGCTCCCAACACCACTATGTCTACAAGTCTGTAAATCAGGAAAAAAAAATGTTTGTGACTTTCCTTAGATGAAGCTAAACTGCCCTTGCTTTGAAGACGACACCTGTTTAATAAAGTTGAATTTTTAAGACAACAAAATAATGTGACATTTTTATTCAAAGACAAAGAAAACAGTACATTTTTCAGAAGTGACAGTTTCCATTTAAAAATAACAGCCAATATACAAAAAGAATGGTACGGTATCCACGATTGGATAAGTGGCATGACGACACACTGGCCATCAGCCTGCCAGAGACATCACCGTAGCAACAGGTCTTCGCTGTGTGTGCTGGAATCTGTCCTGAAGTGTTCCAGGGGCTCCTGGCTGCAGCTACGGCACAGCACTGGCACCTCACCCTGCTTTGCCTTTCTAGCACCTGACCTAACCCTCCCCCAAAACACTAAATATTAATACACAGAAACAAAAAGACATTTTACAATTGTGAACCCGTCTTGCGGGCTCTGTTGTGCAGGCATCTTCCAGGCAACACAAAACAGAGAGTGTCAGCAGAGGGAGGGGCACAGCGGCCAGTCCTGTAAATCAACGAGAAAGTGACGTTTGACAGAAACTAGTTCTCTTAATTTTTTTAAATTTATTACCGTGCTCTACTTCCTTTACCAAAATAAATTTTAAAAAGACAATGTAGAGGTATAAGCACTCGCCTACCACCGCAGAGACAAAAAGAATAAATGCAAAAAATGCATTCCCGTGATCAGAAGCAGTCAAGCAGAACACAGCTGTCTCACATTACTCATCACGATATGTCCCACAACTCAATCTGAGAACACATCTCCTAGCCTCTGCCATCCAATTCACCCAGAACGGGAAAAAAAAAAAAAACCCAAAACGTACGGCTCCTCCGGGTTCCCCCGCGCTGCTCCCCTTTGCTCCTCAGGGCGCCCCCGCGGTCTTCTGGATCTGCTCCTTCAGGATGAGGATGCTCTGGCGCTGCTCTGGCGGCAGCATGGCGATCTGCTCCGGCGTCAGCTGCAGCACCTGCATGATCAGGGCGGCCTGGTGGCGGGACAGAGGCGGGGGGGGGGGGGGGATACGCGGTGAGTCGCCCGCGGCGTCCGGTCACCTGATACGCGCTCACCTCGCGGGGCACCAGCAAACGATGCACCGTGTAGTCAGTCAGCAAGGTGTGATCGTGGGTTACTATACGAGGTGACAACCTCGATGGTGGACAAGCAGGGGAAGCAGGGGCCTTTTCGCATTGGTCCCTTCCCTGTCACCTCATACAGACGTCACTCACTGACCACAAAGTGCATCTGAGTGCATTCAACAGCAGCAGTGTCCAAAACATTATGAGCGCTCTTGCTCTTAAATGGAAAGTGCACTTCATACGGTTTGTGATTTGTTTTTTTAAAGAACACCCTTCAGACGTGATGTTCTTAGTTCGGTGGACGTGTCGACATTCAGTCAACAGTCAGCCTGGTGCTGGCTTCAATTTTGGATTATAAAACAGCAATGTTATATTTTGGCAAAATTATAAGACATTCGTCATACATAGACACACGGACACACTTGCACACAAACTCAGGATGTAGCAAACATAACAGAATGCACTGCACATCACAATTAAATTTCAATTGCAGTCATTTCAATGCAGCAATCCATATATTTCATGTAATATGTAACATATTTATTTATTTACATTAAAGTGTACATTGGTATCAATTGCTTCAACACAATGAAAGCAACCACTGGCTTTGCAATTGGATTTTCTCCTTTATAATGCACTGGCTCAAGCATTGAATGCATCGCTGGTAATATTATGGATGTTGGAATGGCTCTGCCAACGAATTAATGAAATGCACTTGCAGTCTTGCAGTTCCAAGTTAAACTCAGGTTGGCATCAGGAACATGGGTAGAGAGCTTTTAGTGCTCTTCATTGGAAACCAATCTGAGCCACCACACAAACACCTGCTGAACATGTACTTCTTGTTTTTCCTGATGTCGGGACCAGCAGTAAACTTGGCTTCAGCGCAAGTGTAAAATGCCTGAGATTGCCCAGGTGTTACCGTGCCAAATCTGGATAAGACCCATCTCAACATCCCTCCCTGCCGAGGGCTGCACCCACCTTTTCATGGTCCTGCGAGGTGACCTGACTCTGGCCCGGGCTGAAGCCTCCTCCTCCTCCTCCTCCTCCTCCTCCTCCTCCTCCACCCGTCTGCGGAACTCCCGAGAGGCCAGGTGCCTGCTGAGACGCACGTTCACAGAGAGGGGAGCGATTACGAGGGCACACGGTCACACGCACAGGAACACGGGGCGGCAGTGTAGCACAGTGGGTAAGGATCTGGGCTTGTAACCAAAAGGTCATAGGTTCGATTCCTGGGTTCGATACCTTGAGCAAGGTAATTAGCCTGAATTGCTTCAGTATATATCCAGCTGTATAAATGGATACAATGTAAATGCTATGTAGAAGTTGTGTAAGTCGCTCTGGAACGTCTGCTAAATGCCTGTAATGTAATGAACAGCAACGGCCAATGTGGGGTCGCCGTGGAGCAGTGGAGCACAAAGTTACCATGGCGTGCTGGCCTGGGCCCTGCATCCCTGTCGCCATGGGCACCCTCTGGGTGGCCACAGGACCCCTGGCATCCAGGCTGCGGGTCTCCACTGCCCTGGGGTCACGGGCACCAGGGATGGGAGCTAAAAGAGGACATGACATGCCAATCACCAATGAAAATTAGCCAGCAGAGAACACACAGACAATTCAGATAAAAAGGATGACTCATTTCCAAGCAATGTTACCCAGCAACAGTAGCCACTGAGTCAACACGCTAGTAACTGGCTGACTGAAGTGAACGTAACACTCTTTGAACCATGAGTTTGGTAACTATTGAACGACGAAATGCTAAATTGGGGTTATCCTAAAGTTAGTGCACAGTTGAAAGATTCATCTCCTCATACCTCTGGCATCCATGGGTGGGCCTCTCTGTTCCATCATGGGCCCCCTGGGCTCTCCCATCATGCCTCTGGGCTCACCCATTGGGCCACCCCTCATATCATGGGGTCCTCGCATGTCAGGGGGGGGACCGCTCCCAACGTGGGTCATATGCATGGGGGGGCCCTGGTGTGGAGGGGCTCCCATAAAGCCGCGGCTGCACATGACATGCACACACACACACACACACACACACACGCATCCACGCACGTACACGCACACACACACACACACACGCATCCACGCACGTATACGCACACATGCACACACACGTGCACATACACGCATGCGCACGCACGCACACATACACACACAACAAAGACAAAGGATGAATGTTAAGAATTGATATGCAGGGCGAGTACATCCCCTTTTCAACAGTGAATCACACCCATCGAAAAGCAATCAGTCACCTTTGGCATCCAACTGTCTGTGGGAACATGTAATGCTAGTAACGTGTTTTCGGTTGCTCACCTGGGCTCCACCACCTCCCCCGTCACCGAAAGCAGAGTGCCGCCACGAGGGTCGTTGGGGCCATCTCCCAGCAGGCCCCTGGGGGCCACCACAGCGGGTCCCGGAGGAACTCCCCCACGCATGGGCGCCCGAGGGTCCGCCATGGGCACTGCGGAAAGACCCCGCCGCGCGTGAGTGGCGCACGCGGCCAAACCCCGCGCACAAGGACGGCAGGAAAAGCAGAGAACACGCTGCACGTCACGCGGACGCACGCGAGCCAAACCACGACACTCACAGGAGGAAGTGAGGAGAGACACGGCAGGAAGCAAAGGGACACGACCACATGGGAACACTAGAGATTCCGTCGCGCGAGAACAGCCGTCGCCCCCCACCTGCCGTCACAGCACTTTCACAAACATACCTTCACTGGGATCTGACGCAACAGGTTTCTGAAAGGCACATACTGTAAACGTGAAGGAAATGATCAGACTTCCTTCTTCCTTCCGACCTCATGCTGACCCTACAGTCCATTAAACTTCAACTAGACTCAACAGTAATGAATGAGGCTAACACTCTTCCATGACAAAGGCCCCACAGACAGTGCCCATAGCCAGCCCATAATCCTGTTTACATGAGCCTCTGCTGGCCATGAACTGGGTGTGCTAGCGATACCTTGCGGCCGATCGATAGCAGCCGGCCCTGACGGTCCTACGGGGGAGTGCTGAGGGTTCCCTGGGTCCGCAGCAGATAAAGAAAAGAGACAAGGCTCAGAAACTGCAGAGCAACACCAGGCGGGGTGTTCGCCACTTGCCATGAACCAGGGAGGACTTCACACTTGGGTTCTAATTCCGTCCCCAAAAAAATTTTTAATCCCCACTTTGAGGGGAGGAGGGAGAGGTAGGAGTTTTCTGCCTCCTGCTCTCTCGTGCTCACAGAGGAAGCACAAAGAATGCTTGTTGGCAGCGAGGCATTGGCCTGAGAGAGTGGATTTGAGCTTCACGCTGCTCCCCCAGTGGTCACACAGAGAAACACAGAAAGGTGAGCAGAGAGGAGAAACGAAATGAGAGAGAAATGTGGGGAATTGTTTTCACCTGAACCCCAAGTGTAAAGCCACAAACTGGCACGCACACATGCAAAGGAGAACAACACAACAGGGGTACACGGTCGCTGAAAGGAGACTGATACTTACCGGACTGGCTTTGACAGACAATGGATTGCAACAGATGTTTTCACGGAGTGAAAAGACTAAATACATTTTAACTGTAATCATCACCACACGGCTTTATATCGGCATGGATATATCCCAACAACATTTCTCATCTTTTTCTCCCATGTAAGACAGAGATAAATTTTTCACACAGCTTCAAATGCAGCCAATTCAAGATTACTAAAAAAATTTTTTAAAACTAAGCCAAAAAATTCCATATGCCATACGATTCCCACACCATTAAGAAAACTATACTGATATGATCTTTTTACGCTAAAAAATGTACACACATACAAGTTGCATTTTAATTTTAAAGTGCACCAACAGAAAAACAGAAACCCCACACAAGCGGAAGAATGCTCTCGTCCTTGAGCTGGGAGCTCGCGGGTTTACCTTGGCCCCTGTCCATAGGAACAGGACCTCCCTGGGGAATACCCATCTGGGGCTGCATTCCAACTGTGGAGAGAAGGATCAGAGGAAAATCAAAACGGCTGGCGGGTCCTTCCGTCTCCCGCGGGACGAGGGTCCGAGAAGAAGCGGGGGGGGAGCAGAGAGCCCCTTACCTGCGGGACCCAGCGGCCCCTGTCCCGGCATGGGGCCCGTCACACCGCCCACCATCTGGGGGGGCTGCATCATCTGGGCGGCGCCGTTCACGTGCATGCCTGGCTGAACACCGGGAACACACATGGCCAATCAGACGAGCTTCACACGGCCAATCAAACGAGCTTCACACAGCCAATCAAACAAGCTTAACACCAGAGGCACAGAGGAGTGAAGCAGCATCTGTCCCTCACCTGATATGGCAGCTCTGTTAAGGGTCTTAAAAGCACATGTAGAACATGATATGACTGTCTGAAAGCTTTGTGAATACACTGGATGGCTTAGCTGGACTCATTCACCCAGCTCATGCTGAATCGCTGAAGTTAAGAGAGTGTGGGCTTGGTTAGTACTCGGACAGGAGACCTCCTAGGAAATCTAAGTTGCTGCTGGAAGTGGCGTTGGTGGGCCAGCAACGGGACATCTTCCCTCGGGCCGAATAAACCTCAATGCCCCAGTGCAGTGACAGGGACACTGTGCTGTAGGAGATGCCTTTTTTTTTGAATGAGACGTAAAACCGAGGTCCTGACTCACTAAAAAAAACCCAGGAGGCGGTTCCCTGCTGCCCTGGCAAAATCCCCAACCTGGCTCCGTCAACCTATCGCTTAATTATCCTTTGATTTAATTGGCTAAAAATTCTCTCACTCTCCGCTGATGTGTAGTGGGTGTTGTGGTGCAGAATGACTGCCGTGCATCACCCAGGAGGGTGCTACACATTAGTGGCGGCTAAGGAGAGTTACATCACTGCGATGCACTTTGAGCATCTGGAAAAATGGTACATAAATACAATTAATTATTAATTCATTCATTCATTCATTCGAGCCACAGATCAGCCTCTTGTACTGAAATCGTGCCAGACAGGCTTCACCATTCCTGCTAACCTCTCAGAAATTAAGATTCTGAATAACAAAGGGAAGAAAGATCCTTGAGGCACTACGTGTTTCCAAGAGATGAAAAAGCCTTAGATTAAACTGAAAAACAAACAAAACAACAACAAAAAACAAGCAATTAACTATGGTAATCATTGCCCTACCAATGAGGAAATTTTACATGTGTGTATGACACAGGCCATGTGTTAAGTAAGCTTAGCCTAAACCTCAGCAGAACACCAGGCAGAGGGTGAGGGGGCTGAGCTCACCATTGGCTGTGGCTGAGAGGCTGGGATGTTGGGCTGGGAGAGGGGCTGGCTGGGAACTGGAGCCACACCCGCCTGGCTGCTGGGGATCAGGGGCGGAACTGTAGTCTGACGGTGGAGCATTTTCTGAAAAACATGCAGGAGAATACGCAAATTCTGTCTAAAAAAAAAAAAAAACTTTTGACAGCACAATAAGTCACACCACATGGTGCATTTCGGTGCAAACAACACCCCCCGTCACTGAAACGGTCCCAATTTTCAAATAATCAAAGACTGGTGACTCCATTAGCAGTGAATTATTTGGTGTTTGCTGAGGCAGACAGATGCTGTATTTCATACTCCACTGTACTTGCAAATAAATTAAGTTTCTGTAATTCAGATGTGATTCTTGAATGCAATCAGTCAGGGCTGGGATCAATTCCATTTCACTCAATTCAGGAAATGACATTAAATTCATATCCCGAATTGAAAAATGCCCACAGTGTTCCATGAACTTTTTGCAATTAACCTAACTGGGGTTCAATTAATTTCTTGGACTGACCGAAGTGATGTCAATCTGAACCCTAACCCCAACCACAACGCTCGAGTTTACACCATTTCTCCTCCAGTTGGGGGGTCCCTTAACTGGGGAGACGGGGGAAACGGGCCTCACCAGAGCTATCTCGGGATCGACAATCCTCATGACCACCTGGGCCTGGAGCAGGGCGTAGGCCAGCTGGGGGTTCTGCAGCAGCATGTTCCTGGCCTCCTGGGGGCTGTTCTGCACACACAGCTGGAGGGGGGGGGGGGGGGTGCAAGAAGCACATGCAAAAATCAGGGCCTGTATTCACAAAGCATGTCGAGAGCTGGAGCGCTCATCGTGGATCAGGCTTTTCATGAACATAAGCTAACCGTATCCACAACAATCTCAAGAGCATCAACTAACCCTATACCAGCACCCGTACTCCGAAGCACTTTATACACAAACATGCAAATCACCGCGTATGTGTCAATACACTGGCATGCCATTTTTCTTTCTTAGAGGCCGAGAAGCCCAAGGAGTTTGTATCGGAGCAACATTTCTTCATGCATTTTAACCTGTTGCTGAATCCCAAACTGATAGGTAGCTCCATCCTCATTTAATCACCACTGGTCCAGAATCACAACTCAACACATCACATGGTGCACTGATTTGCTGGTCACTGACCTGGGACCAGCAGGGTATTGGGCTACACATATTTCAGGTCTGCAACAGGCAGAGAAAAAGCTGGTGAACTTTCAGGCTAATTGTTCTTGGAAAAAAGGAAGATGACGGATTAATTCTAGAGTGCAGCAGCATCTCTTTTTATCTGAAAAATATTTTTTTACCTGTTGCACTTTAATGGCCAGGTGTGTGTTTGTTTATTTAACCAGGAATTCCGATTAGATAAATCATCTCTTTTCAGTGGAAGACTTGGCCAAGATAGCATACCATTAGAGTTACGAAACATAACACGTTAAAACACACAGGAAGTGCAAACAATAGGCAACACGGTAATAATTCCAGTTTATAAAAAAACAACTATGCTGTTCAGTTGAAGTTGTTTATCATGGTTTTGAACTGGCCAAAAGAAACAAAGTCATTAAGGCGGAGGGGGAACTAAAGGTTATTCCATGACCAAGTTCTTAGAAAATCTTGGTTACCTGGTTACCTACCTAAGTTCTTGGGTACCCTGCCATCTAGTGGAATGAGACTGATAGCAATTGGGGGTAATGGACAGGTGACTATACAGATATGAGGGGAGTTTACACAGTATGGCAAGGTAAATAAAAGCGTAACCGTGTTGCTGTCTGTGCAGGCTAAGTGCCATCCAGGAAACCCCATTATAAAGCGCACAGTGATGTGCATATGATGATGAACTGGTGAATAACGAAGGAACTGTGGCACACAGAATCGAGACAGCGACGTGTAGTGGAGGAGGCTACTTGCACATAAATAATGTCTACATAATCTAAAACACTTAAGGTAGCCTGAGCAAGTTTTTCTCTGCCTCTAAATTAAAAACAAGCCTTATTTCAATCATAAAAACCCAGCTTTAGTTTCTATTTCTTTACCAGGTTTTCAACATGCACTCCAAAAGAGAGCATGTCATCCATCTATATACCCAGGTGATACTGTTTCAACTGAAGCCCCCTGAAGGGTGAATACTGACATTATCTGAAGGCCAACAGCTAGCTCTGGAGAACACTGTGTTCACTGGGGAACAATTTAGTTTTCTTAGCATTAAGAACTAGCTCTAGACCATGCAGTGATGCCTGTAGCTGTTGAAAGGCACCCGCGTGCTCACCAACAGCCTGACGGAGAGAGGGAGCAATTGAGTAGAGCACAATCTACCCTAATGATAAGCTGCATTATGAAGGACTCAAATATAATAGAATGACAAGAAATCAAACTCCCATAGATTGGCAGTCACACTGAAAGTCTCTATGGATCCCACAACCCTTTGCATGGTGTTCTTCAAAATTCAGGATGTTTTGGATGCAGGCTCAACAACCGAGTAGCAAAAATGCTGTTGGTAAAGAAAATTTAAAAAAAACTAAAAATAAACAAACAAACAAAAAAAACCTGCTACCATTAACTGCAGTAACAGGAGAATCTGGAATTTCTGAATTCCTTCATAAAACAGAAAGCATACACATTTATAAAAAAAACAATCTGCTTTACAGCAAATAACCTAATATCAGCTAACCAGTTCAATGCAAACAAACCAAACCCCAGTGCCTTAGCAAGGATTTTCCATGTTCACAATATCTAGCTAATAAGCTTCCATGATGGAAGATGCCATCAAAAGTGAATATGAGCTTCCAGCAAGATTGTACTACAGTTCAATGTGTCTTTTACCCGAAGGACTATACTCACTTTCATTTGCTTCATCAATTCAAACATCTGCTCTGGAGGCAGACTGGCCACAGCACGACTTATGGACTCCGGGGCCTCCTCAGGCTGGCAGCCATCTCCATAGGGCGACTCAATGACAGGGGCACCCGTACCCAAGCCTGAAAACAAGAGACAGCAAATGTTGGGTCGGGGTGTGGGTTCAACTACTGCCACCGATTTCTTAAAGGAGGCCAATCATGTACAGCAGTGGGTTTAGGAAACAGCTATCATAAACTACGAGTACACCCTTGTTTGAGAGGGGCACAAAGGCCAATGCTTACTCTTGAGCTCTTCCTTGTTCTTCTCGCTTGCAGCGTTGTCCACACGAAGGGCTCTGCCACTGAACTCTCGCCCGTTCAGGTTCCGCATGGCACTAAGCGCCGTCTCCTGGTCCTGGTACTCACAGAAACCATAGCCCTTGGGCTTCCCCGTTTCTCTGTCATAGACTAACCTAGAAGGGAGGCAAATGCACCCAACACACAGAAGCAAGAATTATTACAAGTCACATATCAAGCAGCCTCTACTTAAGCCACGTGGGCAAGGTTTAAGAATTTCTGTCGCGTTGTGAAAGAAACAGAAGTTCAAAAATGTCACATTTCCTTGTAACATCCACCAGACTTCTCAAAGTTAATAACACTGTATAACTTACTGTACTTTTCCTTTCTTTCATGTGCCATGGTAAAACACAGAGGCAGCACCATAACATCATGATTTATTCAACGTTATTATTTTGCCAAATTCTTCGTTATTGAGCCCTAAAAGCGCTCCGTAAAACCGTACCTAAAGCTGACAACCAGGCCGACTTCTGAGAAGATGTCTTTAAGCTGCTCCTCGGTCGCCTCATACGGAATATTTCCCACTAAGAAAAGAAAAAAACAGAAAGAATCGGATACCCACAGTTTGGTATAATTGAGCAAAGTCGGAACATGTGAACGAGCTAGTTACCTGGCTAGCCAACAAGCGTGTGGCTAGCCGACTTAGCAACCTAGTCATCAGCCTGACCACAAAACCCAGATGAAAACACAATAACGGTTTCACATAATTCAACGAAAACAACAGTTAAAATAAAGGAGCAGCAAACATAACTTGGTAGCTTTTAGTAGTTTTATTATTTATAGTTCATCATGCTTGCATAAAAAAACTAGCTAATGTAAGCTGCACCAGAAGCTAATTTTAGTTAGCAAGTTTTGCTTCGTACTTACTACTAAGTCGAAATGTTGGTTAGTTTTAATCGCCGGTGAAAGAGTATCTAACTACCTATTACAAGAATGTTTGTCCTCTGCGAAACTATGAAGCCCAGAAGGCGTGCTAACATACCAAATACCGAACGAAGAGACCGATCAACTGCAGGATCCCTGCCCGCGGCAGCAACAACAGCAGCCGCTAGATTCGCCATGTTCAACAGTATCCCACGATTGTTTTAACCGGAAGAAGTTCCTTTTGATAGTGCAAAGGGGGTGGTCATGGGAATTGTATTTTTAACGAAAGTTTGAGATCGCAGAGAATAAACTACGGCTGCTGTACCAAAACATTTTTTTAGTAGACGCTCTGATTCAGAGTGACTTAAACAAGTAGAGAATGTTCAATTCTAGTGTTGGCCTCAAGAATGCAAAAACACAGTATCAAAAAGAAGATACAGTGCATAGGCCCTAATCAATAAAAAGTTAAAAGAACAAGCCAAAAATTAGAATTAAAAAAGTATTTACAAAAGTAACAATTTACTAAAATAAATACAACCACACAACAGACCTTTGGTCTGTGCTTGTAGGCTGCTATCTTCAATTCAAACCATAAATATTTGATTAGGTTCAAATCTGGAGGCTGAGATGGCCGTTGCAAATCAATCATTTTGAAGTCAACTAACCATTTCTTAGTTGCTTTTGAGGTGTCCTTGGGATCACTGTTGGCCAAAAAATCAATTTGCACTCGGCAAAACGAACCCAGTTTTAGTCCAGCTTGAATGTCTTGGTATTTTCTGGAGTTCATAAATCAATTAACCTTAACCAGAGCCCCAGGACCAGCAAGCCCCTTACATCAAGGATCCACCGCTATATTCCACCATAGGTATGACATTCTTTACAACATCAGGACCCTTCATCCGATGCCAAATCCACTGCTGGTGTGCATGGCCTAAAAAAGCTTACTTTTTGGTATCTTCTGACCAGAAAACATGGTTCCAGTCGACCTTCCGGTGCCGTTCAGCGAAGTCCAGCTTTTTGTTGAATGCTCTCTTTCCTGGAACCAGCCAAAAATCTTATGAGCATGGAGGAGGGGGTCTGGTGGTAGATTTGGAGATTTTATGACCACAAGGTGTGCTTGCATCGTCTACTAGGCAGGTTTACCACTGTTCCTGTGGTTTAAACCTCTTAATATTGACCTAATAGTGAAGTGTCATCTTTAATTTTAAAATAAATTTGTTTAAACCATTATTTGATGTATGAAGATCCACAACCCTTTGTTTTGTTTTCAAATTTGTTTACCTTTTCACATGGTGAAGAATAACGTGCATTTCAGTTCACCAAAATTCTGACTGATTTGTTTTTTTAGTTTCATTCCCTGAGTATCAACTGTCTGTTGCTGCCATCTACTGCAAAATGGAAAGAAGCATGTTGGACAACAGATAAACCAATTAACCAAATTTGCATACTTTAAGCTTTTGGTCGAGTGATTTATAGACCTTATGATTTCATTATTTATAACAGTTGAAGCTGTTAGAATTAACTTGCAGTTGTGGTATTGTACTTTGAAGAACAGATTAATTATAATTAATTAATCATATAAATGTATCAATGCTGTCACCAGTTTTCTGCCATACCGCTGTTCAGCATGTGATGGCACCCAGTATCTATTTATAAGTGTAGAAATAACTGTTCTATAAAAGAAACTGGAAAATAGACGTGGTTCCACTGGGGCTCGAACCCAGGACCTTCTGCGTGTAAAGCAGACGTGATAACCACTACACTATGGAACCCCATATTTTCAGTTACAAAAAATAACATCATATACTT
This sequence comes from Anguilla anguilla, assembly GCF_013347855.1. Taxonomy (NCBI): domain Eukaryota; kingdom Metazoa; phylum Chordata; class Actinopteri; order Anguilliformes; family Anguillidae; genus Anguilla; species Anguilla anguilla. The sequence goes on along the minus strand of NC_049203.1, from coordinate 61,253,963 downwards.
CCAAAAAACCTAATTAATATCGCTCTTAATTATAAATTTAGGTGATATACGTAGCCTACCTTAAATGACTAAACTAACAAATGCTACCAAACATGATGAACCACGTATTACAATCTTGTCCGTAAACTACTGCAATGGCCTGGCCGGATAATATGCGACGATTCACGACATTCAAATTAAGCTTAGCTACTGGTTTAATGGACACACACGGTTCACTTTTTTTTTTAAGGTAACTTGGCCTATAGCTTACTGGTTAGTAAGTAACAATATTCTGTCTACGTCGGATATCCATTCCCGTGCTATCAAGTAGCCAGAATGAAAAAGGCGCTTGTGTAGGTTACTGCAAAGTATAGTTAAGAGCTGCAGCGCAAACAGTTGGGTCGTTGCGACTTTGCACTGAAAGTATAAAAGCAACACTAAAGCCATTAGCCAATCTTCAAAATCTATTCTGCATATCTATTCTGTAATCCCCAATTCGATTTGGCTAGTTCTACAATATGACGAGCCAAACGAACCAAAGGTAAAGTTTTACATCCGCTCTTTCTGTTGGTAGTTGGCTATAGAACTCGCTTGCAGGCGCTGTAGGAATGCTAGCTCTGAATAAATCACTCGCAAACAAATAAAATTGAGCCCGTAAAGCCATTTTATTCTATATGTCTACAATAACCTCCAATTTTAAATAGCTAGCTCAGAGTTTCAACGTGCGCATTTTAACAAACATTGCATTTGATTGCGATATAGCCTACTTCATCAGCCGCTATTTCACACGATTTTCTTGATAATAAAATAGCTGATTGCTTGCGAACGCCGAATGTGCCCACATTTGTCACGTTTCATGCAGTCGTAATGTGAAATGGAGACTGAAACGCGCCCGCGAGTGCTGCTGGACTACAAAGACTATCAGACCAACCAGCTAACATTATTCAGTACTGAAAAGACGCCTTTCTACCGACTACCGTGTTACAGCCGACAGCAGACACCTCGCCTGAGTCGCCTCCTCCGAACATAGCCTATATTTGTGCACAGGTGGAGGAGGCCAGGGCCAGCTCGGTTTCTTTTTATTCAGGGATACCCAGGCCTATTCCTGGAGAGCTACAGTCATGGAGGTTTTTATTTCAACCCTAATTTGGCACATCTTTCTGCTCATCAGCAGCTCAGCGAGATCTCTAGCCGTCGAATCAAGTGTGCTTTGTTAGGGTTGAGTGAAAACAGGATGGCATATCTCCAGGAACAGGCACCCTGCTCTTATTTTCCATACCTTAGCATATAATTTATATGCTAAGATTATAGCGTTGTGGATACTGATATTTTGTGTCGTTTAATATGTTGCTTAAAATTATTTATCACGACGACGCTTTTCAGTCGGCTAAGCCTGTACCAGATAACCCAAGAACTACTATGGATGTCACCATATACTGTAGGCTACAAAAACAATGTGAGACTCGGGCGTTAATAAATAGCCTATGAAAATCAATGACCAGCCTTCCACAGAACTTGACAAAATAAAGTCAGAGAAGGAGAAAATATAGTCACGCATGGAATGTGCTTTGCATTGTAGCGTTGCAAGAGCGTTGAAACGCAAATTGAAAATGTACAGACTGGAATTAAGGCTACACGTTTGAGGTTCCTCCTGACCATGTAAGAAAGAAAACCTAAAAGGACGACACACCACATGCTAGCTGCATCAGATACAGGCCTAGGTCTATGTAAAAAAATATTGCCTTGGTTATCATTTGTAAAATTAGCACAGAAATAAATGAATAAATTCTTAAATCCATATTATTCCTTGGATTTCCACTGGATACTTTCAGCACGGGCTTTCATGGCAGCCCCGTGAATACACATTAGGTCTATACTCGCAGCAGATGGCTCCCTCTTTAGGTTAAGTTTCTGAAGGACCCGTAAGGAATTTCGAAAAACTGGAAGTTTCGCAAGGCTGCAGGAGAATTTCAAAAGATTATGCAAGACCCTCAAATGCTCTTAATGTTAAATATCTGGGTTTGGGAAAGTCGCGTAACTGGTCTGGATTACAACGGACTGTGCCTGCATTTCGAAAAGGTAGAGCGTGTAACGTTCTATTAACTGACATAATTGGCGGCTAGTGTGAGCCTAGACACCTGTTATCAAAGAGGGAGAGCAGTCGAGAACGTTAAACTCCTACGGCAACTTAAATGCCAAGGCATTGGGACAGTATATACTCCAGCACATTGGATTTGAAATAAAACAATAAATATGAAGTTAAAGTGCAGACTGTTAGCTTAAATTTGAGGGGATTTACAACCACATCGAGTGATCTGTGTAGGAATTGCAGCATTTTTTATAGGCTACATAGCCCCCCTGTTTAGGGGAGCAATAGAACAGGCCGCTTTTTGACCCTGAAATACTCATTGGTTGCTTTAGCAGTATGTTTGAGGTCATTGTCCTGCCCAAGCAAGTTATAACACTACCTCCACCATGTTTCACAGATGAGGGGGAATGCTTTGGATCATGAGAAGTTCTTCTCTTTCTCCACATTTTCCTCTTTCCATCACTTTTGTACATGTTAGCAGTCATTTCATCTGTCCATAAGACTGTTCCAGAACTCTACGGTTTTTTACGTTAGCAAATTCTTACCTGGCCGCTCTGTTCTCTAGGTTTACCAGTGTTTTTTTTGTCTTGTAGTGAACCACTGGAAGTTATGCTGGTGTAGTCTTCTCTTTATGGTAGTCTTTATGGTACTCATCTCTGCATACAACCCGGAGAGTGTTATTGTTCTGTTTAACAGTTGAAATGGGGGTTCTCTTCACAATTGTAAAGGGATTTCCCTTCACAAATGAAAGTATTCTTCAGTCATCCAATACAGTCATCTTCTGTGATCTATGAGGTCATTTGCTATTTCTGAGCACACCAGTGCATTCTTGCTTCCCAACAATGTACCGAACTGTTGATGTTGACACACCGAATGTGTTGGCTATGTCTCTGATTGATTTATTCTAATTATTCAGCCTCATGATGGCCTGCATTAGTAGCATTGACACTTATTTGGTCCTCATGTTGAGACAACATCAACAGACTCCATACATGCAACAGAATAGTCCCTTAACCAGAAGACTCACCCACAAGCTCCAAAATGTAGTGATTCTTACTTTTGAATTTCAATAGTTTCTGTAGCAAGCTAAAAACTCAACTACTTACAGTACTGCCAACAGTTGTTGGTTGGATGGCCATGGACCATAGTGGTTTGTGTGATATTTGTGGTGCTTTCTGGGATGTCCTTTCAATGCCCCTTTTGCATTAAGTCATCATTAGTTTTCCCTTCATCAAGGGGTTTTCTTTAAGAGCTTATCTGAACGACCTCACCACAGTAAGTTTTAAAGCAATATTTAATTATTGGGTATATATCTTCACACAAACTTTGGGCTTAGGGTTTACACCCCAGAATGTTTAATACCTGTGATTGTTATAGAATATAGATTACATTTATAGACTACACATATAGACTACATTTTCAGTAGCATGTAGACACCCCTTCCTATTATTGGTTTTGGCTATTTTAGCCACATCCATTTCTAACAGGTGCATAAAATCAAGCATACAGCCATTCAATTTCCATTTACGAACACTGGCAGTAGAATTGGTCATACTGAAGAGCTCAGTAACTTTCAATGTGACACTGTCATAGGATGCCACCATTCCAACAAGTCAGTTTGTCAAATTTCTGCCCTGCTAGAGCTGCCCCATTCATCTGTAAGTGCTGTTCTTATGAAGTGGAATCGTATAATAACAACAACAGCTCAACTGCAAGGCGGTAGGCCACACAAGCTCACAGAACGAGACCGTTGCTGAACCGTGTAGCGCATAAAAATTTGTGTCCTTGGTTGCAACAGTCACTACAGAGTCCCAAACTACCTCTGGAAACAATGTCAGCACAAGAACTGTTCGTCAAGTGCTTCATGAAATGGGTTTCCATAGCCAAGCAGTCTCTCAAGCCTAAGATCACCATGCACAGGGCAGAGCATCGGCTGGAGTGGTGTAAAGCACACCGCCATTAGATTGTGGAGCAGTGGAACGCATTCTCTGGAGTGATGAATCACGCTTCACTATCTGGCACTCTGACGGACGAATCTGGGTTTGGCAAATATGGCAAAGGAATTAGGCATAGATGTGCAGGTCCAAGTAAACATATTGTGGCAAGAAGGTTATTACCAGTGAGAAATTTCAAAGAAGCTTATGATTTCCAGGTTCAGTGTTCAGTACACACTCAGAAGGATTCAGCTGATGGGCAGTAATATTAACAGGAGAAGACTAGGAACATGAAGAGGTAGAAGACAAATATCTTGTGCTGTCTAGCAAGAGAAACCATCGTGAAACTGCACTACAACTAAAGGAAGAATTTGAGTTAACTAGAGAGAAACCAGTTCCCCAGACTACAGTGAAACCGCAACTACGATCTGCTGGTCTAAAATGATGTGCATCTGCAAAAAAAAGCCCTTGCTATGTGCTGTTAACAAGAAGAAAAGACTCCAGTGGGTCAAGCATCATCAACACTGGATCAAAAAGATTGGGAAGAGGCAGATGCACAATTTTTTAGACCAGCAGATCATAGTTGCTGTTTTACTGGTTTCTCTCAAGCTGCACTGAGTTCTTCCTGTAGTTATGGTGCAATTTTACAATGGTTTATTTTGCTTGACACCACAAGATATTTGTCTACTTCCCCTTGATCTTCTTGGTCTCAGTTCATCTAGATTTGCTAATCACCTCAATTGTAATATATTGTTGGCAATAATCATAACCTTTCTTTCCAAAATACAAAATGCCAAGCAGATGGTTGTGCACCATTCAGAATATAATTGTGAATGCCTCTTTAAATCAGTTCTTTATTGTGGAATGAATTTGATTTCAGGCAACAGACAGGATGCAGAACTGCAATCTGAATTTGAATAAAAAGAAGTAGAATTAAAATTCATATAGATACACTACAAGTATGTGGATGCCTGACACCCAACATCTCATTCAAAATTTTAAGCATTAATATGGAGTTGATCCACCCTTTGCTCCAATAACAACCTCCACTCATCTGGGAAGTCTTTGAACTAGATATTGGGGTATTGCTGCAGGGATTTGCTTCTATTCAGCCAGAGCATTAGTGAGGTGAACACTGATTGGGCGATTAGGCCTGGCTGGCAGTTGGGTTTCCAGTTGATCCCAAAGGTGTTGGATGAAGTTGAGGTCACGGCTCTCTGCAGGCCAGTCAAGTGCTCCATACTGATCTGGACAAAACCATTTCTATATGAACCTCGCTGTGTGCCCAGGGGGCACTGTCATGCTGAAACAGGAAAGGGCCTTCTCCAAACTGTTGCCACAAAGTTGGAAGCACAGAATCGTCTAGAATGTCATTGCTTTAAAATTTGCCTTCACTGGAACTAAGGGGCCTAGCCCAAACCATGAAAAACAGCCCCAGACCAAGGGGTGTCCAGATACTTCTGGTCATTTATAGTACTTTATGTAGAGCTTTTTACAGTATGGCTTTATATCTTAATATGATTTGTACATTATTCATGTTATTATACAGACAGCATATTAAATGTTGCTAAAACATTAATTTCATCAGTGTTTTTATTGTGACTACTAAGATTATGTTCATTCTGATGAAAAAAATACATACCATGCCAGAGGAATTCAATGTTTTCAGTGTGTAAATAAGCAATGTCTTAACTGTCTGTGAAAATTAAATAGGAAATGAATGGAATTTTGGCTTTAAATAGAAAATAAATTTATTTGCAGTACAGTAGGTCCAGAACTTGATAGTCTAAAACAGCATTAATTTAGTTAATTAAGTAGGTACTAAGGTTGAAATAAATTACTAAATAAAATTACTCCAAACAAGGGAATAGATGGGAATCATTTCAATAAATTAATGAAGTTTTTGTATTTGTGGTAAATTATATTTAAGATGAACTTCTCTTGTTTTGTCAAGAATAGAATTGCAATTGAAATGTAATTCAAATTCATGAATTTAATGGGAGCAAACTGTAAAATTATGAATTTTGCACAGTCCTGGCCTGTACATGTGTCAGCTATTCTTGTGTTTGTAATTGATTGGTAATAATGCTTTAGGCTAAACAATGTCAAAGATCACAAGGTAATTTCTTTCAAATAGCAATATGAAATAACATGCCTAGCCTGGAATTGACTCAAATCACTTAGAAGTGCTCGAGCAGAGCATTTCACAAATTAAGGCACTTGAAGCCGTGCCAGCAGACCAATAGTCCCAACATTGCGGTGCGCATGCTTAGACTGGGCTACAGGACACATTTTCATGTGGACCAATGCCACATCACATGTTTACCAAACATCTGTAGCATCTGGGGAAGACCTCTAGAAGAGTAGTCTGAGTGCATAAAGACAGCATAGATCCCGTTAGGAGAGGGAATCCAAGGCTGTCCATCTAATGCGAAGCCGTCCAACAGTCACTAGGCCACTACATGCTGACAGTTGAATCAATAATTGTATTTTGTAATTATAGGTATATTCCCGTTCGATGTTTCACGTTTAGAAGTTTTAAAGATTAGTTAAAGGAAAAGGTAAAAAAAAAAAAAAAATTAAGTATTCGCTCATTCGTTTTCGCCACCGACATACATGCAACCTGCATGTATTCACCTGTAAATAAGACATTGCCCGGCTTTAGGACCCAGTGCGCGATTCACTCTCCAGCTGCTGCGGTCGAAAAGTGGCAATGATGGAAGATCGCGAGGAGAAGCCCAAATTTCACCCTGGATTCATTTCTCTTTAAATCATATTCGAAACGCGAAAGCAAAAGTTTTACAACTTGCGTTCGTCTCCCGGTATCTTGGTCAGAACCTCAAAACGTAAATCCGCATGTTAACAGTTTGCGACGTAAGGTAAGACGGCGCGATACCATGCCATTACTAATAACAAAGGCGCTGCTGGCGAGCGAGAGGTATTAAAGGGGCATTTCGCAACGCAATGGAGGGCGGCAGTAAAACTCTTTCAACTTTACGCTAGCTTTAATGTACTATATCTAATACATTACAGTTATTAGACTTGTAGGTTAGACAATAACAAGTATCCAGTTGTGTGTCGGTTACTTGATCATTTACGAACCTACTCAAGAGTCAAGATCAGCGTGAGCGATTTCTGGAATTTAATCCCATTTCAGTCCATTAGGCTAACTATGCTATTTTCACGAGTTTAGAATGAATGGAAATTGCAGTACACACCTACAGAAGCCTATGCTGAAGGTTACACGTGCAAACTGTGGTGCTGTATCCAAGTTTTTCGTATTTTTGTCATATTGTCATATTTTGACATTGTGAGTTTCACCCTGGTAACCTGTCAGTGCGTATGCAGAGGCTAGTCTAGTTATGTATGTTTACCCTAATTATAGAGGTAGCCTACCTGTGTCACAAAATATGCTTACATAATTGGGGGTTGTAGCCTATGCTGTCTGCTTATTGCCTGATCCCTCGTTTGACAATATGAAACATTCGATTTATTTAATTTTTCTCCAGTGGGTTTTCTTTTCACCGGTGGGGTGACAACTATGGGCTAATGACAGGCTACGGTATTTTACTTATCCCAAAACAGTTCATCCTACTTTAATGACCTTCTGCAGTTCGACAGGCCTAACAAGTCCCCGACCACTGTCCTGAGTGAAGTCAGGTGAATAAAAGTAGCCTACCCTAACTTACAAAGTATTAGCCTACAGCGCACCCGGTCAGAATAAGTTAGGCTACACTGCAAAACTGAATCCGATCATAGGCCCAAAATACTTTTTTTTTTTTTCTAGCGAGCTGAGGTGTTGTCAAAACATATACGGTATGTAGGCTATCCCGTTCAAATATTCTGAAATGGTGCTATTCAGAATAGCCGAATGTCGAAGCCTATTCTTATTTTTTACTAATGAATACGCTACAAAAGCCTGACTGTTATCACTGGAACTGTTTTTTGCGGAGTCCCATCGTTGTCGATTTCTGGAAAAGCTCTGCGCTGGCCGGTCGTTACAAGGATCGCTTGCCGAGCTCAGCCTGTCGTCTTGCGATCTCCTGGATTTCTCTTGATAGGCTATGTCTTGCTTTTTAGACAGCGCAGTCCTGCAACGTGTAGATCGCGGGCTGTCGCGCTCTGTTCATCTAGGTTACTCGTTTGAAAGCTATTGTTGTATTCTCGTATAGGCTATTTGCTCTGTTAAATGCGGACTGTTATTCTGCATCTGCTCTCGGTTCTAATGAATGTGAATAAATTAGAATGTAAGCTATGTCAATCTGACACGTTGGCTACTGTAAATAGTTCTATAGCCTACAACACGTAACCCACTGCTGTTAACCAGAACCATTCTAGTTTCTTTCACTCTTTCCCTCTTATACAGTAGGTGAAAGACACTGTTATTTCGTAGCCTACGTTTAAAAGCAGTCTGCCGCTGTATCGGCGACACCGTCCACGGGTTGCCTCCCTGCGCTGTAGCCTATTCGAGAGTAGGCTATAATGAAGAAATAGGTCATCGTTTGAGTTTTGTTTATTTTCATGACCGCGTTTCCCTTTACCTGTCACATTAAGAGTGGAAATGAATTTGTTGCAGACTAGCCTACAGCGCAGACCCATAAGAGCCACTGTATAGGCTATAACTAGACTGGACAATATCTGCATATTAATTATCTGCATAATCATTCATTTTAAATATCATTTTATGTTGTTACATTTCAAAGCATAGATATAGGCCTATTTATAGCAGTGCAATGTAAATGGGAACATTTTTTTTTTTTTTTTACATCTGCCACGGAATATGTGAGGAGCTGCTTGTCTGATGGGTTCAATAAGAGTCTATGACTTTTATTTCTGAAGGCAAGACAAAGCTTTTCCGGGCCTTCGTAAAGCTTCGACAGACTGATGTCGCTACCTGGCTTGACCTTGCAGAAGACGCGTTTTCAACACCTCACATTCAGTCTCTTGAATCTGCTTTGCCTCCACTTCGCGAGGGGTTACTTCAACAGCACCGAGCGAAGGTGCATGCTAGCCTACAGCATTCACGTGTTATCCGCGTCTAGTCTTGCTGTTTACGATTAGCATCGCGGAGGACTGTTATAATTAAGGGTTTGTAAATAATGCAACCGACGGAGGCACTATGTCGATGGAGCTGACTCTACACTGAACCACATTATGGCGCGAGGGACAGTTACTTTTGTTCTTAGTGCTATAGCTCTGGGGTTTCTGATTTACAGGTGACTAGCTTACAATTCTCTGTCGTTAACTTGGTGGCTGTTAATGATCATGCCAAATTGATTTCTACCAAAAGCCTATATGCAGAATTCCTGGTCTAAAATAAAACATTACAGAGTGATTAGTCTATCTTTGTTTATTACGTGTAGCCTATGCAGGCTGGTAAACTCGAGGTGATATAGAAAAACAGGAATTCATTTTAGTGTAGGTCCAATGAAAGAGGACCCAGTTAGGCCCTATAGTATCAACCGTTTTCTCACTAATGAGTTTTGAAGTAATACGAATCCAGAATTGTGGTTGAACATTGAGAAAGCTGCCTTAAAAAAAAAAAAAAGAAATCTGCCATTGGAAACCTAGACCGATTAAGGGTTACATGTATGGTATTACGTACCATATATTTAAGTCATTTTTATAGAACACCCCTTTAAATTGGTTTGGTTATTAGGTGTATGAACATCATACACTCACTAACAGGACTCACAGTAAAATATTAAGTGTTAAATTAACTTTTACAGTGTACACATAGTGCTTGTTCGACTCTTAAAAACTCATATAAACTGTTAAGAGTTGAATTAACATTGGACATTTTATTGTTATGCAGTGAGGTCAGAGTTTAGATGTTGTTGGTGGATGACAGCATAATGTTACATGCCTGTGCATTTGTATCTCAGCTCCAATATAAAAGTACGTATCTTCATAGGCTTCTGCTCATGTATAATTGGAGAAAGATATATTACTGTGAGACCTGGCTTATATGGTTAATAAATGAGCATATAGGAATATGCAGTTCTATTGGAATCCTGTGAACATCACATACACACACCAATTAACTAAAAAGAAGTGTGACAGTAAGAAGGCTGGTTAAAGCAATTTTGACTGTCCATTTGTGAATGTGAAATATAGCAACAAAAGATGTTTGTATGATACTTAATAGTCTTCAGTATTTACTAAATCAGAGGCCACTTTCATAGTTTCCAAGGAAAAAATAGTTTTTTCCTACATGATGTATCAAGTTAAATCTATGTCAGTTCTAGCTATGACTGCATTGAATGTGGAGATACCATGAGTGTTGCCATAAGCAGTGCATTTCATCTGCTTTGGTTATGGGTTTCTTTATATGAATAAAGAAACACTGTACCAGTGGCCCAAACCATCAACCGAGCTTGCTTTTCACAGTGTGTTTAAGGACACAAATATAGTTTTCCGGTAATTCCGAAGTCATCCTTTCCTCCCATGAAGGACGGCAGCAACAGCTGAGGGTAGTTGCAGTTTAGAGACGGTATACATTGCTTTTAGGTTTTGGTGGTCCGGGATGGCCCGATGGAGCTTTCCCTGGATGCCTACCCTAGCAAGGATTCCACCTGGAGATAGAACAGATTTAACATCGAAAGGTTGAGTTTGAGTTGGCTGGAGCTCTTCACTGAGGTTTGCTGTTCACAAGAGCTCATGAATTGAAACTGTCCATGTATGTGCCAAGATTTCTGGATCTACAGAATCAAATTGTCATACATGTGAAACATGTCTTTTGGACAGTGGCCTATGTGTTGTGTGTGCCTACTGTGCTATCACAATCACTCTTTAATAGCAGAGGTAATTTAAATAATGCATACATATTCATATAGTGTCAAGAAATGGGTAATGAGAGATTATGATTATGGCGGTTTAGAATGGGGCTTGAGGGGGGAGTAGTGGGTGGATGGAAAGGGGCTTGTAGGTTTTAATAGCAGCAGTCTGAATTCTTCTGTGTGATGGCAGGTTTGTTTTTGCTGAAGACCTCGGAGGGGAGCAAATGAGGCCATTTTTTAGTGGACTTTGGGCTTTCCCCATGTCTTTTTATTTGGACATAAGTTCACTCTTGCTGAGTGTAAAATGGAACCAATCAGAGGTGGAAGAGAAGTTAAAATAGATGGGCTGGACGAGGAGAGAGAGAGTAGATTGAGTGTATATGTGAGTGTAAGACAGCACAGTCATCAAGGAAACTGAAAGAAGTCAAGATGAGAGAGGTAAAGAGGCCAGGCAAAAAGGAAGTGAGCTGGTTTTGGAGTTGCTGTGGATTGAAGCAGTATTAACAGGGCAAGGGGGAAACGTGGGGGGAGGTGGTAGAGGGAGATAATGCAGGGGTCAGAGTTTATTACAGCTTGCTGTCCAGGGAATGGATGTCTGCAAAGCAAATAAAATATAAATGTAATTGGAGCTGCATGATAAAAAAATAATCAGGTTATGGATTTTTTTTTTCGCTACACGAAAACTCACAAAATTAATGACGTAATTTAACACAAAATGACATCTGCCTTTGAAGCTAGTGCATCCGTTTCAGGTCAGAGAAAATTATGGGATGAAAACGCAGAGTCAAATCAGCTTGCTTTGTGCACAAATACAACACGCATTTGTGCATGCGCTTGTGCTGATTAATCGTTATATATATGCGTGTATAAGATTGTGACAAAGGCCTGTATTGGTTATATAGTTCGGTGTGTGTCAACGCATTCGGTGTGCTTCCTCATGGTATACGGATACCATGGTCCAAGCGGACATCGTAAAATTAAAAGGAAGTTATTGTGAATGGGAAGCACGTGTCTCCCTTTCACTTATGTATACGTATTTTAAATACCATTTAAATCCAGCACTTATCAGCGCTGATTATGCCAGTGCGGGTCTCTTTTAAACATCTTTCCACACCCGCAAGGGTCTCTGCTCCTCGTGTTAATTTCGCTGCAATGTGAGAACTACATAGCCACCTTTTCAAGCTCATTTCTTTCCCCACTTCGGTAAGACTTTAATGCTTTTACCACTGTACCTCGCAGGACACGCGTCTGTTGTTGTAGCCTATTAATTGTATGGCGCTTTCTCGCATATAAATGATATAACAAACAATGCCTTTATTATTGCATTTCCTATTTTCACTTTGCTACTTAAGCTTTTTCAGTTTAGCGCACCGTTGCGATCCCCTTTCGCCTTGAGCGGCTGGGGCCGGCAGTGCATGCTGGTAGCTGCAGTCCGTACTCCTCCCTTATTTATATTTCCATTGTGGGGATATAGGCAGCGGAATACTACAAGCCCCATAGTAATAGTTCCTCATCTGCCTCTCTCCCATCAGAGAGATACGGTACGGACTGTCTTGACGAAACCCCCCGGACTTTCAGAACCGAAAACGATCGAGATTAGTGAACTGCAACGGACTTGGACCGAAAGACACGGAATTCACTTGTACATTGATGCATTCTTTCAATTTGTGCACTATACAAACGGGTTTGTGATCCTTTATATATTTTGACATGGCTATCGGGTCGGGTCTGATAATTATTTTGGGAATTATTTAGTAACGTTATGGGAGTCGAATAAAACGGTTCTGATCTGTCTAATCTTATCTTTGAACCTAGACGCGGTTCGACAAGGGCCACGAAAGGCGATCAGAGATAGGCTACCTAGACTATTTTATACCTTTCCCAACAGTGTCAAGCAATGTGTATTCAGTCTGATAGGATAGACTTTGCTGCGCAGCTATATCGCCTGTGTTATTTTGAACACGTTCTGGACGGAGAGTGTTAGCAAACATTGTCCTTCCTTCGCATCATGTACTGGCTACCGTTAGCCAGTTAGCCCACAATCTAGCAATAAGTTGGATTAAGTGTCTTAAAGATTTTATCTGTTTGAATACTTTTTTCCAGGAATTTCGTGAGAAGTGCAATTTGTTCTTACTAGTGGTGAGTTAATTTGCTTCTACAAATAGCCAAGGCTGCAATTGCGAACACATAGTATGAAATGTTTAAAACGCCGTTTGTGCTTTGCTATACAACCTCGTGGTCTTTAACCAGATAACTTTGGGGGAATATAGACCTATATAATTGGAGTTTGAAATTATTTGTGGCATAGACTAACTGTCCACGATGTCAGCCTCGACGTGTTTTTTTGTAGCCTAGTGGGTATACTGTTGTCGTACTACGTGTTTGACCTCGCAAAGACACAACATTGACAGCTGTCTAGTTTTAAACGTTATAGGTTATGCATAGACTTCCATCCATCTGAAAATATTAAATAATATATCCCTCTTGAAATAATCATTCGCATTGTCTTCCATTCCAAACATTGCGAATCACCTGAGAATCGGTTGCCGTTCTTTCATATTGTGATGAACAAACTAAGACGAGCAGGTGATTTTTATACCCCACTTGAGATTAAGGTTATATGAAGAAATAACCTTACCATAAGAACTCAAAACTATTAAGAATATATGGGCAAATTAACAGAACCGTCTGCAGTCGACAACATTTTCAGCATCATAGACTACTTGCCACTCGCATGCGTCTCGTGCCTTAATGTTGGTTCTAGGCTTCGCAGCCGACGATAGACGGGATCTCGCTCGTAGCCTACTTACCGAGGGGGAATGCTTGATTTTTTTGCTGTATTGTTTCATAATGTGTAACATCACCAGGTAGATTTAAAATGAACACACACTTTTGTCCGTTGTTCTGTGGTTTACCTAATCCTTTTGCGTACAGTCGCATCAAACCGAAGAATTAGCTATAGCATCGTATTGGAAAGCTGTCTCTTCCAGGCGAGACGACGGATATGCAGCTGAAAATCATATTAATGGCAGCATAACGTTGGAACAAATATTAAATTATGTATTCATTGTCTTTTTCCCAATAATTTGTTGACAGTCTTGTTTGTGTAGTGAACCAGGTCATATTTTGAAATGTTGGTTTGGATGACACCATAGAGCGAGTTGCGGAGCTGTTAGTTTCTCTTGGGCTTGACATTGTCTAGATAAGTATGAATATAAATAATTGTACTCATCTTGTGATGTCAACGAAAATGCTAGTTTAGTGATTGAGTTATTGTATTTCTTGAACAACGTTATGCTCATCCTGACTATTGAAGATATTCAAGAGAAGGGCAGAAATGCTCTTTTGGGATTTTAAAACGTGACAGAATAGGTCTGCGTGCAGCCTATTCGTTTTGAACTTTTATTATTTACGCATGGACGACGTATGTAACGTTTAATCAGGTCCGGCGTCGTAGCTTGATGCCTGCTTTTTATATAGAAACAGCGCGAGACATGTCATATTTGTAGCGAATGTAAAGGACGACCTTGCATTTTTTGCATTATGCGATCGCTTTGAGGTTGTAGTGCCAACCAGACGTTTCATTTTAACTCGGATTTTTGTGCAGAAACCTGAACTGAGATCCATCACACATGCGATTTACATGGATGATGACTGCGGAGATATTGTTTGTGAAAGAAGTTGAAGTCAGAAGTTGTGCCGAATGAAACAAATCTCAAGTAAAATGTTGGATTCCCCTTTGGAATTCAGTGGGCTCACATGGGAGGCTGTTACTGTTAGGGGAAGGGGGGTTGTTACCACAGCGTGCAACATTATGCCCATGACCAATGTAGGGAAGAAAGCATCACTCTCTTGACCAAATTAACACCCCCCCCCCCCCCCAACCGCCTGCCATGGCCTCAGCCCCACTTCTCTACGGCAGAATAATTGGGTGAGGGCTGTCTGTATCCACCTGTGCAGCATTAACCATGAATAATGAGAGGTCATAGAGAGATCATTGATACATGACTTGTTTTGTCTGAGGTGGTAGGAGTAATGGGACATGCTAAGGGTTAAGAGTGGCAAACAACAATGCTGTATTTCTTCTTTCCTGTTTTCTCCTTGTCATTGTGACTGCTGACTTGAAAGTGTTTTATCTTTGCTTGCTCTTGTTCATCCCATTCTAGCTACCCATTAACTAAACCCTTGAACTCACACTGAAAAGTTCTGTCAATTTTAAGTTTCAAACTAAAATAATGTAACCCTTGATTATTTGCCAAATTATTTTTTGTTCTGCAACTGTATACTGTTGGTTGTGTGAAATACAAAGCCTAATTCATAAGAATTCATTTGTTATCTTGATGCCAACTGTGCAAAATTTGCGCTTTTTAACGAGGTCCTGCCTTTCTAGGAGAAAAACTTTAAAACGTTATTTGAATTGAGACATTTCAAGGGAGGAAGCTTCTCTTACACACAGGAAGTTTCCTTGCAACCCCACACCCTGAACATTTACCCTAATTGTTAAGAAAGAGACAAATCCAAGCACCTCATATTATGACAAGTGTTCTAAAACTATGCAGTTATTCTCAGTAGTCCAGTGTAGTGCTATGGGTGTTCTGGTCATGGATACTGTTGGCTTTTCATTGGTGTTAAGACAATAAAGGACAGAATATAAGGATAGATGTACATTAATGATAATGATAAATATATGGCAATGTATTATAACAGGTATTTATTGCTGGTGGAGTGGTCCCTTATTTCTAAGGGGAATATTCATATTTAGATGTATTCAAACCAGATTATGGGTTAATTCAGTAGGAAAAATTGTACACAATCCAGTTAACATCAGTGCCTGTGGATGGTGAGGTTTGTCTAAAAGGATTCAGTAATCTAACTACAACTTTATTTTTAATTGGCTTCATTACCAAACATTGCTCAGAATTCACCCTAGATGTGTGGTACTGGGTGAGGGTAGCTATTGTATGGTTGTGTTTCTCGATAGCAGCACTTTACCTGGTAGATTTGGTTCTGTACAGTTTAATACAAAATAGAGGTTTTGTATTAAAGGTCCTCGCACATAAAAACTGTTGCAGTTTAGGTTTCCACCTGGAAAACTGAGCAGTTCAATTAAGACTAGGTCGATAGGCTCTGGTACCTGTGTTTCAGCAGAGGTGTGTTTTTGAAGCTCACAGATTGATTGAGGATATTGCAGCAGTGGGAAGCGCCTACGAATAGTGATTCTAAATATGCGGGCAAAGAAAATACATGGCCGCAACAAGATATTCTTTCACCACTATAGTGTAGTTACACGTACGCTCATTTTTATTTATTTATTTTTTGTTCTTTCTGTGTTCAGCAGTGCAGCTCCGTGTACAGAAGAAGCATTCGCCAATACAGGCCTGAGATCAGCGACTCCTAAGGAATGTTGTGTTAACAGCACTCTTATGCAGGTAACATGTTCTTCCTTGAGCACAGTAGAGATTTATAGTACTTACAAATAAAGCACTTACTTTTCATTTAGTTATCTTAGGTCCACATAAGAGCAGAGTGAAAGATTATTTGAGGGAAATTCCTCCACTAATAGGTGTCCCAGGAAAGGCGTTCTGATGGGTAGGCCTGTGTGCTATCAGTGTTTGTCCCACATGTAGTCTTAAAGGCCAATCGCTCTATGCCTGATTATTTTGACTTCACTGAGGTTCTGGATTTTGTTTGTATGTGGGGAAGAGCCGATTGAGCTTTGAGGTGGAGAGGGAGTGTAGATGGTGTGAGACTCATGGAGACTGGTGTGATCACTGAATGTGGGCTTTGTAACCCCGTCGTTATCCAGGTGGATCCTACTTCGATGAATGTAGGGGATGGAAGCCCAGTGATCAAAGAGACTGGTGCTCCGAACAGGGCATCTGTGAGCATGGTGGGGAACCCACCCCAGACACTGCCCCCAGAACTCAGGGGAGATGGGCCTCTCAGCCAGCAAACCACCATAGCAACTGCAATGGACTGCAAAGCTTCAGATTTTTCTTCAGAAGACAGTGGTCTGAATCCTCGTCCAGAAGTTCCCTCTTGTCCCCAGCATGAAGGTGCCCTATTGATAGGCCCCGCCCCTGTGAACGTTGCATCGTTGCGCAAGACCGTAGAGGTGCCCAAGCCTGCTGTGGATGGCTCTCCAAGTTTTCCCACACAGCAATGGACGTGTAGCAAAAAACCACCTCCGAACTCAAGTCATGGTGGCGTGACCCCAAGCAAGAGGACAAACTCGCAGGCCCAGTCTGTCATCAGCCTTCCGGCGGGTTTCCAGTGCTCTTCGCTTTTCAAACCAGGCCAGCCAGTCGCCTTCCTTCCATCCGCTACCTTCAGCCCCCCGCTGTGCAAGATCACCCTGCCCCCTGGCTTGGGCCAGATTGCGGCTCTGAGGGAGACCGCAGGCAGCCAGCTTCATGTAGAGTGCCGGCCACAGACATCAAGCTCTGGCGTTGCCCCAAACCTCCAGACCTACCCTTACCACTTCTCTGTGGCCAAAGCCCCTGCACCCGAAGCCCGGCCGCCTTCAACAGCAGCACATAAAAACAAGCATGGGCCTGTCTCTGGCAGCAAGAATTCCAATGCGGGAGCAGAACACAGCTCACCCCTGCATTCCGTGGCCTCGCCCATCACTGCTCGGCCACTGAAGCAGTTGACGTCGGGCCTTGCTCCTCCACCCCCTGTTTCAGTGTCTCCCCCCACCCCTCCAGCCATTGTCTCCACACACAGTAGGCTGCTGAACCACTTGGAGAAGAGCCCGTCTCACCAAGGTATGGGCAAGGCACCCGCAGTGTGCTCAAGACTCAAGGCTCAATGTGCTGTTGTGCACGGACATACAGTTACTGAAGTGAGGGATGTGCCCCTTGACTTGTCGTCAAAATCAAAACGTCCTAAAACCACTAAGGAACCTCAAGACGCCTCCTCAGCCGCAGAGTGCCACCTTTCAGAGGATGGTAAGGGAGGTGATCCCATCCCTCCAAAGAGGGCTGTGCCTGCTACTTTTGGGCTTGGAGGTCCTCTCTCCATCTTCCCAGAAACCCTGAGAAATGGCGCCCCTCCAAAGCAAGCCTCACGACTCCCGAATCATCAGGCCCACAAACCATCGACGCCCTGGGCTAAAGGTTCGAACAGCTCCACTAGCAACTTAGCTGGCACCTATGTGGGTGTGGCCAGCCCCATATTAGCCTCCACATTGCGCAGCAAGGATGGGAAAGGTGCATTTGTGGAAGATCTCCAGAGCACTGCTAAACAGGTGACTATTTCTATTATTGACCAAGGGGAGCAGCAGGTCTCTAGAGCTATGAAGGGACCATCTGTAGTGAAGGACGCCCAGCACACCCTTGGATCCAAGTATTCCGACAATGCCTGTGTACCCAGAACACAGGTTGGTACACCTACTACACCTAAAGATAGCATCACTACAGTTTTGTCCATCTCTCCTGGCTCGAATCCTCACTGTAAGCTCAGTGGTGGGAAAACAATGGTTACACTTTCTCCCACCATTGACAATCCTGCACGGAACCAGCCAGTTCCTCTTCCCCACCAAGGGTCTACAGTCAAGCAGAAGATGATCCAGGTGACTCCCAAGTTACGGGTGACTGTGGGTTGCAAAGGCCCTCAGAGCAGTCACCCAAGCCCATCCAAGATGGCTGAGAAAAAGTGGGGGAAAACAAAGTCTCCTCTCTCAAATCTTGAGTCCATAGTGAAGCAAAAGGCACTGGAGACATCTGCGCTTGGTGATGAAGGGTGTTGTAATGCAGCCTCAGCCGGGCTGAGAAAGCCTGAGGTAGCGAACATGAATTTCAGACCCCAGGATACTCCGTCCAGTGGATTCCCACCATTCAGGCCTATGAAGAGAAGAGAGGGAAAAGTCAAGACCGATTCCACAGAGGGAATGCCTGCTAAGAACTCCGGCAAACAAGAAAATGGGAGCATCGCTGAGCCCAGAGAGAAGAGCACTGAGAAACGCATTGAGGAAAACGGAGGAAGTGAAGAGCGCTCTGGTAGCTCAAAACTTGTTGCCCAAGCTCAACTACTGGGTGGTAGTGGTCAAGTTGACAAAAACGGCGTCAAAACAAAATTGCGAAGGGATGAGGAGAAGCCGGTGCCTGAGACCCTCTCTCCTTGTGTGAAACTGGAGGGAATGGCTTTATCCATCCTCAAGGGTCCAAATCCAGATGTGGCTGAACGGGGGAAAGAATTGACTGCAACCAGAGAGACACCCCCTTCCAAAGGTGGAGTCACTGTTAACAAATACAAGAAAGTCAGTCAGAGTAAGGCTGACAAATCATCTGTGGTGTCCTCAAAAAAGATGGTGAGGAGCTTAAAGAGATCACGCGAAAAGGAGGACAGCACTTCAGAGTGGCCTCATCGCCGAAAAGTAAGACTTATTTTCTTTTTTTTTTGTGTACTGCATGTCATCTGCTGGTGCTGGCCAGTTTCTTGTCAGTTTTCATCTCAACAAACATACAAGATACAAAAACACTTGAATACAGCGGCTAGTAAGGCTAATAATTGTATCCATATTGAGAATTTTAAGAAACCATTTTCTTTCCAACCATTCAGAAACAGGAGTATTGACTTGAGTATTGAACGGGTGTTTATGGAATGATTTCTCATCACCAGTTTGCATGTTCTTTTATATGTTTATGTAATTGTCACATAAAGCATGCAGTTCTTTCCCAGCTAAAATTGCCCTTTGAAGGGGTTGTTCGGTGGCTCATCCTGTAAACGCACTGTTCTAGTGCATGAGTGGGCCCCACATTCTGGTTTAGAACCTGGACTGTACCAGTGCTCGCTGTGGTCGACTGTGGAGATGCACAGTTGGTCCTAGTATTGCCCCGGGATGGGACAGTTTCAGTTGGCCAGGTTGGTATAGTGATTCCTCCTGGTCAGTCTGGTGCCTGCAGGTTTGCCTATTAAGCTGTACATGAGGTGTCTTCCTCTGAATCATGTCTGTGATTCGGAGGAGAGTACATGCTTGTCTGTACTCTGTTAAATCAATAGTAACTCGCAGCAATGAGCATCGATAAATGCACTTAGGCATTCAAAACTGGGCAGAAAGGAAAGGAGGCTTAGAATTAGTTCTATATTCAAAAAATAGTCATTTGAGTATAGGGAAAGTTTTTATTACACTGTGTCAATAAAGTTTTGCGATTAAAAAATTATACTGTGTCAATAAAGTTTTGTGATGAAAAGACTTTGTAGTGTTTTGTGACCTGTGTTGTTAGCTCAGTTTTATTATGCATCATTGCAGAAGAAACAAGGGGCACCTGTGCTGAAGTCTGGCCAGCTGGACGTGGCTACATCCCCACCGACCGAGGAGCGGGAGAAGGCGGGCAGTGAATGGAGCAACCTCACTGATGTGGCACGGCCGCCTCACATCAAAGCAGGTAATAAACGTGTCTTCAGGTATGAAATCCTGGGGCTTTTGGTTAGATTCCCACCTTGGACAATTAGTGCTCACTCAGTACAACAGTCATGAAACCAAGTCAGTTCTGTTCTGAAATCATTAATGGGAATGATTGGGTTGGATATGAGTCCTGACTGTCCTGGTACATTTGTTGCTTCCTACAGGTAATGAGGGCAGGTCTGCGGTGGACGCTCCGGCTTTGCAAGGCAGCCCCGGCTGGTTGAATAAGGAGGCGGGGCCCGTGGCAAGCTGCCCACCCAGGCAGAAGAGGGGGCGGCGGCCCGCAGAAAAGAATCGGCCCCCTGCCGCCAAGGTCCCTCCTCCCGCCCCGCAAACCGGCGAAGTCCGGCGAAAGAGGGGCAGGCCACGCACCAACCCGCTGCCTGACCAAGGGTGCGTGGGGACGGCAAAACCCACGCCCGCTGTCGCTGAGGAAGACGCCTGCCCGAGGAAGAAGAGGAAGCGACGCAGGAACAGGAAGTACCAGAATGGGGAGTATATCATGGAGAGAGACAAGGCTGGAGAAGAGGAAGGGAGGTGTGTCGCGACACGACCAGCAACCCGGGCTGGGACAGGTACCCTGAATAATAATTGCTGGGGGGGGGGGGGGATTTCATGGGCATACTTCCATTTATAATCGTAAGATTTATGGGCAGCCATGCAGAATAATAGATAGAGACCTGGGCTCGTAAATCAGAGATTGCAGGTTCCATTCCCGGGTGGGGGCATTGCTGTTGTGGCCTTGAGTAAGGTACTTAACCTGAATTATGTCTGTATAAATTGATTGTATATCTTATTTTAAAGATATTTCTCTGGCGATGAGCATCTGCTAAATGTAAGCAGATGATTTGCGTGTCTCTCACATGCTGATGAAGGCATACCTGAAATGTCCATGTGTTTTTTTTTTTTTTGTTTTTTTTTTGGAATGAGCACTGATTGTCAGTTGGAGTTTTTAAGCACTTCTGTAAGTTGAGTATTTGTATAACCTTGAAAATAAAAATGATATTTTAACGGTTGGGCCACATTGAACGGATGCTGAACAAGCTGAACTGATGAAACTTGGGACCGTACTCATAAAACGTGTAGGAGTAGGAATGCTCCTCTGGGCTCATTTAGCCTGCTGGCTCATAATGGACCAGGTTAGGATGTGGGCAGGGGAAACCTGATCCTTGATTAGCACTGCTTACTGAAGACTGGCTGGTTTCAGCATTGATGGTACACACATTCCCAGTGTGCAGTCTTGTGTTGATTGCATTACTCATCTCCGTAAGACATTCCCAAACATCATTTGCATGCCAGTAATCCATCTTCTCTTTTCTTGGCTTACTCCACATCAGCCAAGATAAAGTATCAGGCTTATTACTGTAACAGGTGTCTGGGTGTATTTATTGAGTCAGTAACTGTGTGACTGTATGAGTTATTTAGTGTAATAATAAATATAATGAAGATTTTATTATTGTTTGTTTTGTAGATCAGAAGATTGGGTTGTATCCGCGACTCAGTGCCACGCTGACGTGTCGGGGTGCCAGCCCGGACAGGACCCCCAGGAGGCCCCTGCAGACCCGCTCGGGTTCAGCGCGTCACTCGGAACGTCCCGCCTCCCCCGAGCCCCAGGACAAACCCTCGGGGAAGAGGAAGTTCAAAAGCAAGCACCTGTGTGACACCGAGGAGAGGAAGGTAAGGGAGAGTCACAAAATGGCTCTTTTCTGGATGCCGGCGTTTCAGAGAGCATTCTGACGATCATCCTGACTCACCCGAATGTTTTGTGGGTGAGTAATCCGTTTAATCGGGAAAAAAACCACAAAAGCGTGCTTAGAGTGCCCTCGTGTGGCCTGTAGAATGAAGCGAGATATTTCTCTTCTCTGTGTGAGGAGCTCACTGACTGTGAACCTCTGTCCTTACAGTGACACCTCCAGCACGTGCTAATTCGTTTTTTTTTTCTTTCATGTCAAAAAAAAAAATTTCTTAATTCCAGTTCAAGCCCAAACGTGGCAGCTCCGGAAAGCGCTCCGCCCCCCTGGTCTCCAATAGCGACTGCTCTCCTGTGAAGAAGCCTCCTGACCTTCCCACCCCTCTCAGGGGACGTCCGTCTCCCTCCGCGGCCAGGAGAGGCGGCGTGGGGAGGGGCCGGACCCCGGAGTCTCCCCCCGGCCGTCCCGTCCCCCCGGAGGTCCGACGGCTCATCGTCAATAAGAACGCCGGCGAGACCCTGCTTCAGAGAGCCGCCAGATTGGGCTACCAGGTAGCGCTCCGCCCCTCCGCCTGTGCACAGGGCTCCCCCCCCGTCTCGCACCCTGCCGGGGGTGTGTTTACGGGAAGGTCTGCAGATTCTTGTATGTTGGCTGTAGTGTGGTGTTGACTTACACAGCCTTGATCTCATGACCCCGCCTCCCCCCCCCTACGATCCTGCAGGAGGTGGTGCTGTACTGTTTGGAGAAGGATGAGCGGGAGGTGAATCGCCGTGACAACGCGGGCTACACGGCGCTCCACGAGGCCTGTGCCAGAGGCTGGACCCAGATCGTTCAGGTGCTGCTGGAGCACGGAGCCGACGTAAACTGCAGCGCACAGGACGGCACACGGTGAGCCTGGGGGGGGGTGGTGGGGGGGTCGTGCAAGGATGAGAGCATTGCCTCTTCAATATTCAGGAGTATATACTTAAGGTGCAACAAATGGAACTCACTGACTGATGCTAATTGCTGGTGTTTACGCAGCCATACCTGCTGATAAGTGTTGATGCGGATGTTTGAAGGATATTACACAGACAGCGTAGAAGCTACCTTACTGTTAAGTGACACTTTTATTTGTCACATTAGGTCTCTAACAGGGTTTTTACACTTCAGGATTGCAGTGCAAATGGTTTTTGTGGTTTACTGTTAATTAGCTGCCAAGTTTGGCCTTGGAAACAAGGTGTGTGGGTTCTTTAGTTAGTGACTTAAATTAATTTAAGTGCTGAAACGAAGAGACACCGCAACCCCTCCAGGGTTTGTATTTGAGACCCCAGGAGTACATCAGCGGCAAGCAAATGTATTACTGCCTGACCGCTGACCTTTAACCCTTTATGGAGGCGATATGGACACCTGATGAATGCTTGCCATATTATTTGTTACCTGATAACGCATTGCTGTAAGTGCCTAACGTTTGAGGTCCCTGTGCAGGCCAATTCATGATGCGGTGGCGAGCGACAACCTGCCGGCGGTGTGGATGCTGCTGAATCGAGGGGCGGACCCTACGCTGGCCACCTACTCCGGACAGACCGCCGTCAAACTCGCTCAGAGCAGCAGCATGAAGACCTTCCTCAGCGGTAACTGTCTGGGTTCAGGCATCGCTTCAGAAACCTGCGAGTGGCGGGCCTTCTGTTTGTGTACAAAGCTCCGAATCGCTCTCCAGTCTGGTGTCCGCTCTGTTTGAATTTGGCCAGTTGAAGCATTCGAGAATTGAAATTCAGTTCATTATTTGAAAATATCATCAGAGGCCATTTTGGGCATTTTCCAAGACATGCATTGGATAGCAATTAATTTTCAGAAACAACTGAATTTAAATTGAATCGACCCAAACTCTGATCTCTTCTTAAATGAGTTCCTGGGGCTGTTTGGAATGTCAGTGAATTTCAGGGTGAATCTGCCTTTTTTTGTTCCATTCCAGAATACTTTGCGGATTTGGAAGGGCGTAACGGGCAGGATCCCAGCATGCACTGGGAGTTCTACAGCAGTGCTGTGTTTGGTGAGAGGCAAATCCCACATCGTGTGTCATGTCACCTTAAAGATTAACATCGTTGTTTTTATTTACTTATTTATTTATTTATGCTCTAATAAGACTTTAATTATAGTTACAAGGTCAGGTGATAAAGCCGGTCTGCTTAATCCGTGTCCATTTTGAGGACAGTTTGCTATTGGGATACGGTTGTACCTAAACAAAGCGTCCACTAGAGGGAGGGCTATACCTGTTGTAAGCAGATGTTTCGATCCTTTAGAGCAATGGCAGCCAACTCTGTTCCTGGAGATCTATCGTCGCGCATGTTTTCACTTCTACCCTAATTTGGAACGCCTGATTCTACGAATTAGCAGCTCAACGAGATCTCTAGCTGTTGAAAGAGGTGTGCTTTTTTTAGGGTTTGAGTGAAAACCTACAGGACGGTAGATTTCTCAGGAACATTGTTGGTTCCCCCTGTTTTAGAGTAGTGTGCGTTAGGGGGAAATTAACCATCGTGTTCACAGCGGAA
The DNA here is from genome assembly GCF_013347855.1 of Anguilla anguilla. NCBI lineage: Eukaryota > Metazoa > Chordata > Actinopteri > Anguilliformes > Anguillidae > Anguilla > Anguilla anguilla. The sequence goes on along the minus strand of NC_049203.1, from coordinate 61,229,554 downwards.
AAATTATTTTCAGAAGCCGGACAGGAGGCATGCTGGGACTTCCTGCTCTCGTTCCCTGAGGTGGAGGAGGGGCGGAAGGAGGCGAGAGCAGAGGACGACTGCTTCCTGTTTGAGTTTTCCTCAGAGCCCCTGTTACCCTGTTACCACGTCCAGGTGTCACTGTCACAGGGGTGAGTGAGTTGCTAGTGACACGTTTGTATCTTCAACAGCTTGAATAGCTTGACTATCTTGGAAAAATATTGATAAGTAAACCAAGTCGAATACTGAAACTGAATTATGAGCTCATCTTCAGAGTTACTTCATGCCTAAAACGTGCTTCATTTAAAAGGATGCTGCATATGCCAAAGGACCCAAATGGCTGTGTAGTGTGAAAATGTAGCTGTAGTAAGCAGGGGTTGTTTTTAAGTCACAGCTGTTGTGCATCTGTTCCTTTGCCCTCTTGCAGCTTCTGCAATTGGTTCCTGCTGTCGGACGTCCTGAAGCGGCTCAAGATGTCCGCTCGGATATTCCGGGCGCGGTACCCTCACCTGGAAGTGGTGAGCATCTCGTGGGCGGAGCTGTGCAGGCAGGTGTCCATCAGTCAGGTGACGCCGGCCCCGGAGGACCCCCGGGCGGGGGAGGACGAGGACGCGGGCGGACAGGTGGAGCTGGTGCGTTGCGTGACGGAACTGCAGGAGCTGCTGGGCTCCTCTCTGCACTTCCTGGAGGCGGAGTCTTCGGACACGCCCGGGCCCCTGGGGTGCCAGCCTCCCACAGCCACCCTAATCTGCCCAAAAGCGGATTCCAGTTCCCAGTCCTCCAAGAGTAAGAAATCACACAAAAAGGAGGAAAGGTGAGAGATCGCCTGTCTGGTGTGCTGAGGTGCTGCCGTGGCAACAATGATGCACAGATACAGACAGTGTTTTTCACGTTAGCAGGGAGATGCAAACCTCTGGACGTGTACATTTCTGAATATTAGTTCAGGGTGGCATGTGTCACATGACACATCTTGGTCTCCTTGCAGTGAAGACTTAATGCTAGAGACTGACTGCTACGTTACCATCCTGTGGAGAAGAATTCGTGGTAGGGACAGTTGAACTTTCACGTTTCAATCCTGTAGGTATTTTTCAGTATCCAATAAATGTTTTAAAACCTTTTTTATATGCTTATATGTATATAGAATTATTATATATGTATATCTTGCCATCAGGGTTAACACATTTTGGACTGTAATGTATAATATTGTAATGTACTGTTGATATGACAAGGTTTTTGTGGGTGTTTGTTTTTGAGAAAAACCGAATGTTTTCAGAGATAATCCCAGTCTTTTATCTTGGTAAACTCTTATGTGCAGCTAAGAGGCTTAAGCTCAGCCAACTGGTCAGAGGGCCATTGGGCCAGATGGGTTCTCTGCTAACCAGTGAAATCCATGTTCAAGAACACCCCCCCCCGCCCCCCACCGTAGCCAACCACACGCCCCTCAGGTCACTGGGTCAGTATTTGCTCACAGACCACGTTCCTGTACAGTTTGAAGTTGTATGTGTTTTTGCCCAGTCTGTGATGGTATTAATTCCACTTTGGAAGAAGCATCTCAAAAAAAAAAAAAAAGACAAAAGTGGTTCTTTCTGACTGATAACCAAAAAAGGGTTTTCTTTATAAATGAATGTTCTGCTTCCCACTGATCTCCTTCAGTGTCTGCATTTAAGTTATTGTAAGAAAGGCCACTCCTGCCCCTCCCCCAAATAGATGATATGCCTGTAGATCAATAAGCATTTATAGATTAGCGCAGATGTAGGGCTTGATCGCACTGTCTTAATGCAGTCAAGTTCTTCCTGTGATTCACCCCCCCCTCATGTATAACGGTGGGAAACCCTTGCAAATGCTTGACGTTCTTTCAGTTCCCCAAGTACAGATGGGATGGGTTCCTCGCATGCTGGTGTGACATGGCTGCACCCTGCACCTTAGACTGGGAAGAACAAATGACCTTGTGTGAACCCTCCAATCACCTTGACCCGTCCTGGCGTAATGATTTTGGCCATGGCCGATGGAAGCCGATGTGTGTTTTATTTTTAAATGGTCAGTTGGTGTCCTTGCTTAATTTTATTATTATTATTATTATTATTATTATTATTATTATTATTATCTATTGGGCCCCTGAAAGCTTTTCATCCCCCTCCCTGCTTGTGGGTGGGTCTGATTACCACTACTAATAATAATAACAACAATAATAATAATTATAATTAACTTGTTCCTTATCCTGGCAAAAAAATGATTTAATAGGACTTTGAATGTTTGGTGCTTTATTTGAAGTGTGTGTATTATAACTGTTTTCCCCTCCTTGCATACAGTATTTTAATATGCAAAAGTACAGTTTTAATGTACTGGTGCTAAGCTATATTTTGTGTTGACAATCAGTGTTTTGTTTTAATCGCCGATGATATTTAAAATGAAGAAAAACAACGTAGTAAATGATCATTTTAGTACCTCTTCCTGTGGTGGAGTTGTGAGGTGTACAGCTGTACCCCCAAGGAGGACTTTTGGACAATGTAGTGTTCATGAGACCTGTCGAAAATAGAAGGAATCCTTTTATTTGACCCTTATTTAAAAAAAATCAGAATAAAGCATGATTGTGAAGTCTGGTCTTCAGGTGTTCTGTAAAATGTATTGTATAAATTGCTTTGTTTAAAAAAATGTTTTGTCATTTTTTTCCAACATGTATCATACCGTACACAATACCTAATTCATTGGTATATTACTGCTAAGTACTGCTGACCTGTAGCCCTGCAGCCTGGAGCTAAGCTGGGTAGGTTTGTTTTAGCAAAGTTTATCTACGATCTCTGGATGGGGCTTGATTTTTTTTTTCTCCTGAAGATAAGACGGGATTAAATGATGTGATCCTGGCCTAAAACCTGGGTTCTCCATCTTGGGGGAGCTAAAATGCTTAGCTGAAGTTTAGCAAAGGTAAGAAACTGATTTAATAATGGTTCAACTAATTTGGTCAACAATGCTGTAATCAGAAACATTTCAGTTACAGTTCAATTTAGAACCTGAACCTGAACTGAGAATTGTTTACATCGGGGAAACAGAACAGGGCCCTACTAACTGTCTAAAAATGTGTCTATTTTAGGACCTTAGAATTATTGGGTTCTATATATTAAAATCAAAATGCTCCTTTGTGTCCTTTTGTTATGTTATTAAACTCCATAAAATTACTTTTTAAACCACAAATGCCAGGTAAACAGTGCTATGAGATGGGTCTTCGAAGTGTGGCTTCAGTTTTCAAAACTACTGTCTGCAGACAGAATCATTTAATTCCATGCTTTCGATTCATTAAGATATCTTCACAAGAGCAGGCTTCAATAAGGTCCAATTTAGTGTTTTTCTATAGGCCTTAGGCTTCAGATTACAAAGGTAGATTTATAACTAAGGCCTTAGACCTGAAGACTTATTCCTAAAGTACGTTGTTACACTGGGATCATTTCCCGGAAGCTTCTGATTATGCTCGTACATTATTTTCAGAATTCCCTTGAACGGCATAACGGTAATTATTTAATCTTAAAATTATTTAAATCAGATTAAGTATTGGGTCCCAGTTACAGTTGGCCTACATCTGAATTGGTAGCGATAGTGAACCAAGGCGGTCGTTGTTATCTGAGCGTAATTTATCCACCAGGGGGAGCTAACAAATCGCAATTTAGTGAAAGTAATGAACAGGAACTGTGAGCAGCTGCAGGACGAAAGTTAGTTTTTGCCAAAGATATCGGAAGTTACTGTAGCAATGGAGACTCTTGTTTCCCTATAATAACTGGAGAAGCTACCGAGTATTGGTTTTACGCTAGTGCAAAGGATCCTGGAAATGGTTTTCAGGCTGTCCTTAATGGCATTTGTAAATCCAAGTGCAGCTCATCGAAGCTTAAAGTGCATCTGAAACTACTAACAACTTCGGCACTCAGTGAGATTCATTATCTAGTTGCGTAAATCGCTTCATGAATCGAGGGCTGTTTAACTTCAGGAACAAGAGAACAAAAGTATTTGAGCGCAGGGTAACGCAGACCTGAGCAGGATAAAATAGGACCAGCATACTATGTGCGAAAAATGCGCAATAGTGTCGCGTAGTTGTAGCCTACACAATGTGAAATCTCCCCTCTGTCATACATGTGCAGCGCAACTCATATCTGAGTCAAGACAGAATTCTGAGAGATTTCATCTTTGACAAACAGCAATTTCTTCCTTTCCAAAAGTTTACAGTCGGCAACCCTAGGAAAGTAAAAATTTCAGGACGAATGGTCTGTTATTTATTTGTTGTTATTGCTGTTGTTCTTCTTATTATTATGATTATTACTATTATTTATAGTTAGATGTATTACACCCACACTCGAATGGGTTCAAGCTCTCATCAACCTTTGATAAATCTGCTAGGGATTAATTCCTAAAACTTGGATCGAATTGAGGGTGTGTTCATAATTATTTGTCGAACAACTCAAGACAACATATTTTTCTAGAAGCATAGAGGTATTGTCATTTCCTGGTGAATTTCATCATGACCTCCAGTGTTCTGTGCGGGACAGTTAGTTCCACGAACACATCTCAGTTACGAATGAAGGTGTCTATAAGAGCATAGCGATAGTGGTTTCCTGATCGCCCTGTGGCGTGCTATTGCGCGAGCTGCGGTAATGCGACACTGGTTCCTGTTTACCCGTTTGCTGCAAACCACCCGTGCGCACGAGCAAGTGGCATGATCCCATGGCCTGTTTTGCATGGCTCTTGGCTGACCAGACGAGATTCTTTAAGATTGGAAGCATGGTGCGGTCTGTCCATGTGAAAATTATCTCTTGCAAGGTTCGTGCAGTGTCCATGTCGTTAGGTCAGCCAGTTTCGGAGATACTGACTCATTTTTTGCATTCACCATCTTCCTGTTTTCTCTGCCAAAAATGAGGGCCTTGGGTCTTGTTTCTGAATTTGCATAGTTCTGTTTTGAACAAGTTTCTCTCAGAGGGGAGTGGATTTCCACTTCCCACAGTTAGTGTGTTAACACTAACTGTGTGTTAGACCGTGTTGAAAGTAACACAAAACGTGTTCTTAATTAGACATGGATGTATCTTTAAAAAATGACACGTTCTGTCATTGTCTGACACATTATTATTATCTGTTTTGAGAGTGTATAAATAACATTTTCAGCCTACAATATAGCCAATTACCTGTGTTGTTTGCTTTACACAGCTTTCTTTGCTCAGCTTTATCAGGGGTGTGAATAATATTGGAAGGCACTACAGATAAAAATGTGGAGTTAAAGGTTAAAGGCAATATACCAATATAGAACTGGAAAAAACAGCTGTGAGCTGTGCTTTCATTTATCAAGACCCCAATATTTATCAATAAAAGTGCAAGCAAAGCTGTTTTAATTTATATATCACATGATATTACATTTAGTTTCTTTCCTGAACAGTCTGTTTAATATCTGAAATAACTTTGAAAGAAACTTTAGAACAATATTCTGCTTTGACCAATGCAATATATGACCTATGTAAAATGTTTCTTTCTATTTTGAAAGTTTGTACACAACAAACAAAACATAAAAAAACAGTGTTGACTGGTCTGTGGTGCGATTGGCACAGAATGGCCCCTGTGCAAGTCATTTAGCTCAACACAGAACTTTTGCCAAGTCCAGAGGTTGTTGTTCTGTGATTGGTGAATTAAGTAAACAAAACCACTCCTCATTGGTTCCCAAACTTTCACAAGCACTTGTAGGATTGGATAATACCTGAGCATTGTGGTATGCGCTCTTTGGCTCTTGCCCAGGGTTACTGTTGTTTGTGTATGGCCACAAGTGCCTCCCACCCAATGCTCTGCGCAGACATATGAACAACAGGATATGAGTTCATGCTACTTTGGAACTGGTGTTTGTTCCTATCAAATAATGTGGCTTTATCAGCTAATTAGGTGCACACACCCACACACACACACACACACACATACAGTATATATATCAACACTTTCTCTTACTTCAGTAAAATCTTTCTTTAATTCACAAGCAGAATATTTTAACATATTAACAGCTGCCATTATTAAGCCGCCATTCGTGAAATTATTTTGCTGAAATGTCAGAACACATAAATGAGTGACAATTAAACTGTCAAGAGCACAGGCTTGAAATGCAAGAACAGATATGACCCTCACGGACTGCAATGACAGCTGACCCTGTGGCTCTCCAGAACCTCGTTTGCATTATATGTGACTCAAGCACAGTTCACCTCTCCTTGTTTCTTCGCTCAAAATTAGTTGATGATCTTAGGGCAAAAATAAAAATGAGCAGGCCCTGTGGCTCTCAACTAGTTGATTGCTAACATTAAATGACTTGAAAGGTTTTAAATGCAGCTCTTCTGCTCTCATATTGCAGTACATTACTACTGTAATATGAGACATGCTAAAGTAAATAGACAGAAGACAGAGAAATAGGCAGAAGACATTCGTCTGTGCGTGAGACAAATGTATACTTCCATGCTGATCAGCACATTAAATTCAGATTGTAAAAAGAATCCATAAACTACAGTATATGAACTGCTCATAGGAGGAGGGTAGCCCTGTTTCTTACTCATTGCAGTAACTGGATCAGGGGCTACTGCTGTTACATCACAAAGACATTATCTCTGGCTTAAAGTGTCAGACCCAGCCCTCACCAAGCCCCACCGTGATGAAAGAGGGCAACCACTTCTACTAGTTTCAGAGTAGTATACGAAGTGTTTGCAATAAATCTGATTTTGTTGATTTTTCCACACACACAAATACAAAGATCACATGACAAGAAACTATTATTGAACTGTGGAGCTCTGAAGTGTCCGCAGATGAGATCACTAATGTACCAGCAGTCTGAAGTGTAACAGTAAACATAAATAGAAACAGCACCTGGTCTTAAAACAGTGGTTCCAAAACCTTTTCAGCCTGGCCTCCCTTTAGTAATAGGAATTCTTTAAGTCCTCACTGATTGCCGCCCCCCCCCCCCCCCCCGCCCCCCCCCCCCACAAAACTGTGTGTCTTCGTGGTCCCGTAAGGCATTGATTTTGCATAACAGCTGCAAGATAACATAATTGCATTCAGACATGTTTTGTTCTAAGTTCTGTTGTTGCTGCGCTTTCAGTCACCCTTGAAACCATGACCAAGGCATTACTGTCCACGAAGCATTATGTCATAAGAAGCTAACAGAGCCTCCGTCTTTGCTGACTCAGCTCTTTCTAGAATAATCATTCACCACTCCATCGTCATAAGCTGCATGTCGTCAGAGACACATTTAATCCCTCTGCTGCAAAGTTTACCAGAGGCTAAATCTTTGCCATATGTTCGGTAACTGAATTTCACAAGTTAGTAATCCTTCAGCATAGTTGGGAAACCAGCCTGACTGCAATGTACTTCTTGACCATTTTGAGATTCTTAGGCAGAAAACAGAAAGGATCTAATGTTTGGATAGGTTCTGATGAATGGATAGCTAGGTGTATTCCTGTGGCGATATAATATTTAATTTGCAATATACCACAAATATTCTATATTGTGTAATGTTTATGTAAGTATACACATCAAAGCCCTGAAATGGTTTCAACAAAGAAAATTTAACTTCTACTTTCAAAACATTTTAACTGCATAACTCTCCACGCTGACCATCACTAGAAGTACGTTCATCACTCCTTGATGTAGATATATTTAGGCATCCAGCCTGTATAGTACATGTGATGTATCACGTATCATTCCAAAAAGGCATAAAGAGAATGAGGAGAATGGCTTTGTCATTTTTCAATGTCAGCAATTAGCTCTCCAACTATTAATAACCCAATCTCTAGTGCTGGATAGCCTGGCACTATTTCTGAGAGTGCACCAGGGTTAGATATTCCATGACTTACATGCCAAAGGCTAAACATATCCACAGTGAGAGTACCTGCCTGTCTAACGTTGTCAGATATCACACATGACAAGCTTTTCTCACCCAATGCTGGTGTCCAGACATTTTATTGTATATTTTGTAAATTTCATATGAGTTCATATGGATGCATTTTATATGGTCACTGACAGAATAAGTTGCATTTTTGTTTGTTCAGAATTGCTTTACTGTTTGTTGCTGCCAGTTCACTTTCCACATGCTATATGTGTACTGTATATACCTACCGTGAGCTCCATGATGTTTGGGACAAGACTTAAAATGTTTTTATTTTATTTGGCTCAGTACTTCATAGAATCCATTTTAAATTTGCAATCATACAGTTCATATAAAATATGCATAAATAAAAGCTGATAATGTGCACTTTAACCACATGTGAATAGTCTGATTACAAATTTCAAATTGTGGAGTACAGAACAAAATCAAGAAAAAATACGTAATATGTAATTGTCCCAAACATTATGGAACTCACTGTATGTGTGTGTGTGTGTGTGTGTGTGTGTGTGTGTGAATTTGCAGTTTGTCATAACAACCCATGTTTTCTGTAGGGTGCAGGTATTTAAGTTTTAAACGCAGAAGCGGATGCAACCACTATCTTGCCCTTGTCTCTCAGATTAGATTACATGAAATTCCTTTGCCAGAAGTAAACATAGTGATCTGCAGAGAACCTACTTTTTTATCTCGCTCTGAATCCACAATGCTGTCATTGACAGAACTGGGTTTAGGCCCCGGGGTTAAAAAGTAGTGGGAACTGATTATTTTCATCCATTCACTGAAATGAATTTGAGGTGATTTCTGACCAAAAAACAGAAAATGAACAAAAAAACAAAAACAATGGAGAAGATAGAGAAAGACACTGTTTTGCTCAATTAGGGTTCTGTGTCATGAGAAGAGGTCAGTGTGTTAACCTGTGTTATTTAGGCAACACAGTTTTCTATATCAGTGCTGGTTAATTTATGCATATAGTCTGCAGCTGTAGCTTGTGTGTTTATCAAAACATTTCAGATAAGATCAATGATTGGGCTATAAGTGAATTATTATGAGCAGAAGTCAGAATGAAGTCCCAGAACAGACCGAACTGTTTGCGCGCCCCTGATTTGAACAGATCAGCTAGTCCTGCCTTAAATCACATGCATACAAAAAGGTTCTCATTCAACCAGAAGAACACATACACACACACACACACACACACACAAATGTATATTTGGAAACAAGGGGGACTTCAGTTGGTAAGTTTCTGTAAGAGTGATAGCAGAGGGAGGGGGGGGGGGGGGGGGGGGGGAGGGTTGCTTGGAGGATCCAGTTGAAGCTGTTCTAAGCCTGACCCCAAACAGCTGCAGCTTGATCCATCCATTTCCCTGCTGTTATGTAACATTCCTTGAGAAAGGGATCAGCATGCAGTTGAAGAGCTGGTTGTGCTTAGCTACCCTATGAACCGCAGGGGAGCCCAGAATTTTGTTCCTGTATGTATGCAGGGTTTGAAACTGAAGCTGGGGTGGTGGTGGTGGTGGTGGGTGCTTATAGTCACTGCTGATGGCTTCTGGGTAATTTCGACTTACACACAGAGCAGTTTCTTGCAACTGGGCATGTAATGTATTGTTTTGTTTTTATTATTAAATTAAATACTGTATAATTGATACTTACAAACATGTGAGCCTTTGCAGAAACTTCACTCAGAGCTGAGTAGGTGACCCAAAAAAAAACAAAAAAAAAAAAAAACCCAGACACCCCCTTCTCCTCTTTGGGCTCTCTCACTGTGCTTGGCTCTGTGAACAAGGAAGAAGGACAAAGAGTTGAGGAGAAGGGAGGTCCTGTGGCTAAGCTACCTCTGCAGGACTAGCATCTGCAGCCAGGAAAGAACGCAGTGTTCTTATCATAGCGGCCATGCTGTGTCGGCCAATACCAGAGTCTCCCTGCAGCTGTAGCTGCAGATTTATGGGTAATTTGAAGCAAATGTGCAGAGCAAGATTTTTTTTCCTCTTGCACTTTAATTTTAGCTTCTGAATCCACGAGGCAAGCAGTCCTGCTTCTGGAGGTGTAATGGTCAGTGAATTTGGGTTATTTGTTTTTTATGTGCATAATATGAATAATAATGTGAAATAAATACATTTTTGTCCTAAACCAAATGATTTGGAATCACATGGTAAGTATTAGTTAATTCACAGCATTTATCGTGATTTTAAAAAATTCTCTAATGACAGAAACACGAAAATTAAAAACTGTTCTTTTAATGGTTTGCGAAACAAATTTTCCAAGGCTTAACAACTCAAATGTCATTCATTCATAAGTACAGGTAAAGTTATATATTATTTTCCAATAGTGATGTGAAATGAGAGGTATGGATCATTAGATTCATATGTAATTCAAAATATGAATAATAAAGTTCTTACCCAGTTCTTACCCTGAAATCTGTGAATAATAACAAATAATAATACGTAATAAGTAAACAACAAATTCAAGGGAAATTGGTTGCTTTTAATCATCCATCTAATCATTATCTATACCTGCTTATTTTTAGTCACAGGGAGTGTTGGAGCATGCATTGGGCAAAGGCAGGTACGACTGATAAACAAACACTGCATTGGTAAATTAAAGCAGATTTTGCATCAGCCATTTATTCATTGCCTCGTTGTGTGCTAGACTCTTAACATGTTATGAAATAAAATCAGCTGAACCGCGGAACTTGGCCTGTACTTTCAAGGACAGGCTATCACATCCAGAACTTTTGCCCAAACAAACAAGCCTGTTTCTGCTCGCTTGAAATGTTATCTAACCTCTGCATGGGGGAGGGGCTGAAAGAGCACCGTGCAGGGCCCTCAGCCACGCTTTGGTCACTTATGAGCTTTAGACACAATGAAGGTAGTTAACGTTTTTATTGAGAGTACCAGACTTTGTTACAAAGTAAGTAATTATAATGTGCCTGAAGACAGATCAGTGGAGTGAGCACTTTTTATTTTAGGAAAAGGCAGTGACTGCACTATCAGCCAGATGTCTTTCCAAAGGGACTATATACTTCCTTGGTCCTTTGAGAAACAAACTAGGTCGCCACTAATATGTTTTGTTGTCCAAACAGCCAACTTCTTATAACAAAGTATCTGTAAGGAAATATTTCACATTATGGTCACTTCAGGAGTGAGGCAATCTTGCAACTGCATCTAAAAAGATATGTTTTTCAGTGATCGGAGGATGATTTGATGTGAGAAAGTGGTATGACATTGCACTGGTTTGAACCAATAGTAGTTTTTTTTGCTGTGGAGAGAAAAACCTTTGGATTCTGTTCATATCAGTGGCTGACAGCTCTGTTTTTTTTTGGGTCCTTGTGATAGTGGATCCGATTTCTACCACATTAAAATCCAGAGTCCATGCAAATCAGAGTTTTATTACGGCAGGTGCACGTAAATTCATATGAACAGATTGGCTTTCTAGCGTGCCCCACTCAAGACAGCGATACTACTAGCTGAGTGTGATTGACTGCCTGCGTAGAGAAACTGCCGCTCCATTCTTAGACATGAGCCGAGACCATGCAGGAGGTCCATGCATAGCCACAAATAGCAAAACAGAGAAGTGCGACACGACGGACAGCAGTTAGAGACAGATTGTTACGTAACGTCTGACAAAATAAAAAATAAATGAATGAACAATAGAAGGCCGGGTCTTGGGATCTTTAAAAGCAGGGGTAATCGTCCAAATGGAAAAAAGGATATAAAAACAGGTTGCCAGGAACAAAAAGGTGTTTCCCCCAACTGAATTTGGATCAGTCTGTGTATTTATTTACTTAAGTAGGGACGAAAGTGAATCAGTGATCTACTTTTATTTGTGCATCATAAATTCTATAAAGCGTGGCCATTTGCCAGAGGGGTTTGCCCATTAGTCTCTGTGCATATCAGCTGACTGACCCTGCAGTAGACCAACTAAGTCAGCACAAGCCGGTTCGACTGGAAGGTGCTGCCAGTGGAGTTGGACGCAGATGGAAGACGCCCTGCCAAGCATATTCTGTGATCATGCAGCCACCTCTCAGCTCTGCATGGGCAATGAAAGCGACCAATCAGCTACGGTCTTTCAGCAGCCCCAACCTCCTGTGCCTTTGCACCAGCTGTGTCAGTCCTGTCTTACCCCACAGTTGCATGTCAGAAACAGCTTCCAGAAATTAATTCTATTAATTGCTTCTTTAATCCTGTTGTGAATTCTGGCTTGAAAAACACAGCCAGCCATTAAAAAATGAAAATAAAACAGGCTCATTATATCAGCAGGATTGCACTTTTATTGTTTTATTGTATATCTGTAATCTACAATCACAACGTATGATGATAGGCAGTTCCCCCTTACTTCTCAATGTGACCTCAGTCATTGGCCATGCTGGGCCAAGTGCCAGCTGGATGCCAGCTGGCACAAACGTGTTATGCTATATTTCAGCTGGAGGGTCAATATCTAAAGGGCAATGAAATGGAAGTGACTTTGGCTACAGTGTTTATCAAAGATGTCTTGCACGGCTCGGTCTAGACGGAACTGCGCCGTGCGAGCCAGAGCCTCGTGCACACCCTTTAAGGCTGGGGCCCTGCTTGCTGCTTCATCCGTCTTCTCTGCTGTCACATCCACACCGCGCACGATTTCTGTTCATACGTATTTATGCGATGTTCATAAAAAACGTGGAACTCGACTGAAAGTTGGAAATGTGGAGCAAAGGCTTGAGAAAGGAAATTATGAGCACCCAATTCTCCGACTGACAAGCAATTCAGTTTATCACATTCACATTGATCACATTTTTATTTATTGGCATTCAGACCCCATCCTGCTGTTTCAAGGATTTGTCAGATCCCACTCATTACGGCACAAAGACCATTAAGTTAACGGATCACAAACAAACGCATTCAGAACCTGAGAGCGGCTGACCCAGTTCACACGAGCGGATCAAGAACTTTACTGACTATTCACTGTCAGGCCCGCAGCCTTTGCCTCATTCTGTTCACCGGGTCATCTGAGGAAAGGAACAAAGACAATGAACAGTTTTTGCATGAACAGAGACTTTGCATGATCAGGCTTGTCTAGCAGCATGGCACTCCGCTGCACTAGCCCAGACGGCAGCCCTCGGAAATTCCGCTCTCGCTCACTCGCTCGCCCGCCCACTCCCTCCTCCCTATTACTGCTGGAAGCTCTACTACACCATTCTTTCTCCTTCTAATCGCTGCCTTGCCTTTAGGACTGACAAAAAGAGGACTTTGTAATCCTATTGGCTGCCGTCCTGACCTGGAGTAGTTGCTATGCAGAGAAGGGTGGAGAGTGCGATTGGGGTAAGGAGAATTTGGAGCACTGTACAGTACGAATGGCTGTAACGGATAGGCATGCCCATTGTTCATTTTTCCTTTGTGCACCATATAGCCTGTTCGACACCTTTAATCATGTATGCAATTGTGAATTTGTTTCGAAACATATGAAATTCTCACAACTTCAAAAAGTTTCAGTTCATAAGAAAAAATAAAAATAGGCTTGGCTTTGGAGCATGATTTCCAAGAATCATAACGGTCTGTGCCTATGCAGGTGATTATGTGCAACAAGGCCATAAAATTAAATATCAAGTAAAACATTAGCTGGAAATTAATCATCCTGTCAAATAGATGACCTGAAAAATAGTCCAATACGGTCTTACCAGAAAGACCAATATCATCGACAGATACTGCACGAGACAGAGAGAAATACAAGTTTAAATCTTGCCCACGGTCAGCAAAAATGTGTGTTTTGGTCATTGACCGAGTTCAAATTATTTATTTTTTAAAACTCACTCAGAAACGGAGTCAGTTTTAAATAATACTTGCAGGGACAAGGCTATTTCAGTTGACATTTGAAGGATTATTGGCTCTCTGCCTTGTACCTACAAAGCAAACTTGACATGACACTAAGTATGTGCACTTTGCAACTTAGAAACTGCAAGTAGCTATGATTTTTGCTTTGTGATTTGGGCCAACAAAATTGTTAAACAGTATAAGGAATTTGTTTAAAACACTTTATTTGCAATATACACAACAGTTAAATATAAAAATTCTTGAAAAATTCTGGACAAAATTTAAGAGAAATGTCACAGAAGACCAGTGGAAAAGTTCCCAGTTTTCACTGGTAGTGGTTCTGACAATTTGATTGGGTTGCAGCTCTGATACATTTGATGCAATGCACATCGTTCATAGTGGGGTCTGAGCAGGAAGTGATCAGAGGTGACTGCTGAACTGAAAACATACAACATGTAGAAGGCACAGTCTCTTCTGGAGGAGTTCAGACAAACAATAAATAAAAATGATATTTAAAAAAAAAAAAATTTAAATGTGAAGTGATCTTCAGGTTTAACAAAATAGTAAAAGAATTCAATGCAATTGTGGGCTAGAACAACCCAGTAGACAGGCTTAGATACTAAACAAATCTTTTACAGACCGCTAACATTTTTTAGCACATACACATGGAATAATTATTTATTTTTTACACTCATAACTACAAACGAGCATCACAGAAGTTGGATCAGGTTTCAAGTCACATGGTTTCTAAGAAATCAAGGAAGAAGAAGGGTAGCCTTTGAGTTAGAGGAACCTACTGGATCAATCAGGAATCTGCAGCAGTGTGGTGCCAACTGGACTCAGACCAGTCCTTGTAATGCACTGGATTTTCCAGGCACTGCTAGGACCACTCCTGCTAAAACTTTAGAGCACCTGTTCAGATCTGGACACATGGCCATGTGCAGGGAGCAAATCAGCCTTTCTTTAAAAAAAAAAAAAAAAAAAGGGGAGGACATTTGTGGGCTTTATGGGTATCTATACGCTAGAAATGTGCTGCTCAGGCGGCAATGATTCCATGCGTTTGACAGGTTAGAATTTGTTCATGTTCATATGGTCATTTTCACCTGGTCAGAAAACCCAGAAACCAGACCTTTTCAGTTTCGCAGCAGTCAGTAAACCAACTCTGCCATAGTCACGCACAAATGTCTGTAAGACAGCAGAGACGCCAGTTCAGAAAAGGAGCCCAGTCCTATCTGATGAAATTGCCACCACCAATCTCCCGCTTGTACCGGTTGGTGAGGTGGTCTGCTTGTACAGTGAGTTTGGACAGGACCCCAAACAGCCCCCGCAGGTGGAAGTGAAACTGGCCCTCCAGGTCAGAGGTCTCCTCACCAGGGGTCTCTCCTCGTCCACCTCCTTCCTGTTGCTGCTGCTGCTGCTGCTGCTCCTCCTGCTTGAGGGCCATCTCCAGAAAGCTGGACGCCCCACTTCCATCCTTCTTGAACAGGCCCCACTCCATGTCATTCTTGATGGACTTGAGGAGAAGGTAGTGCTCGTACATGTCCCTCTGCTTGCCGTTGGGGACCGGCTCATTGTTGTTGTTGTTGACGACCACCACGGGGTCAGCGCTCTCTTGTTCCTCTAAGGGCACATCCTTGAGGAGGCTGGGCACCATGATGGTTTCGTCCATGTTGTTGGCGGCAGCGATGAAACGATTCATCACGTTGATGAGGGAGTGCTTGTTACTGGACTCAGAACCGCAGAGCTGCATCATGGTGATGGCACCTAGAGGCTCCTTTTAGAAGTGAACTGGTGGATGTTGTGAACACTAGAGAACCTGTAAAGACAATATGAAAAAATTATAGATTGCTGGTCGAGCAGGCAGAGAACTGTCATCTCTCTGATCAGGCCCCACACATTTCAAGCAACCGTGTCAAGTATAGACTACTTTCAGGGTTCGGACAAATTGGGAATTTCAGTTAATTGAAGGGAAAGTTCCAAATCATTTTGTGACAAGCCATCTGTGCAGTCAATGCATGCGCACGTGTTTGCAGAAGTAGCCTAACTAAAATGTTCAAATACCAGTCCATACAGGCTACCGGTAAAATTAGGCTACCAAATTATCGCATCAAACAATTATTTAGCGGCACAGAATCAAAAGCGCCGATCGGGTTGTTTTCATGGAATAACCAACAAGGATCTGAAGGATGACTGCGTCAAATAATTCCATTCTTGTATGCATATCAAGAGCTTATATTTCGCATGCGTCTTTACGTCGCACGGCTCAGCAGTACGCGGTCAAACAGAAACCAGAAACATAATCGAGCAATGTTCATACCAAACTCAAGCTCTGTCGAACAGATTAAGGAAGACCCGCCATTTGCACGTTGCCTTGCAAAAACAGTCAATACAATTAATTAAATTCAATTTAAAACCAGATTGGTACCCCTCCCCATTTACTCCAGCGATTAAAGCAAGCATCGCTTCCGTATTGACCTTGACATCCTGTTAAAAGAACGCAGACTGATGCGTACAAGATCACGCCACCACTGAAAAAAGGAACAAAAAAAATAATGTATAACTACTAACCTCAATGAATCCTCGACCGTGAAAATCAAAGTGCCAGAAAAACACAAAACAGAGCTAAGAAAACCGAGTAAGTATTCTGCTAGGGACTCTGATCACGCAGCTTCTAACTGGGCGTTCTCAGAACCAGCGACTCTGCTATTTATACGCTGGAAGCCGGTTGGCAAGGACTTCCCCCACTGTGCAAGTAACCAAGGAATTGCATCAGTGATTGAGTGTCAGCCATTTGATTGAGGTGACGCACACCAATGACAGAGGAGTATCTAGCTTCCATCAATCTTTCTGTCGAATAACATAGAGATACGCGAGGGGTTTGTCTAAGGACACCTCCCTTAACTATTCATAGCTTTCACTAGTAATAGTTACAAGAAATAGACGATGATTATCGTAAACAGTTTTATATTTGTGATTGCGAATACTTGGTGGACATATTTAAACGTGTTTAGCATTGTTTGCTACTCGTTTTACAGAGGCTTTTATTTTAGACACTACAAACCACGGTCGTTGTCTAATGCATATTGAGTAAGTTGTTTCATTTTTAAAAAGTGAGATAAATCGGAATGACGTTTGAAATGTTTTCCGCCATTTCCAGGCATGGACCAACCTAAAAAACAATTCCTTCCATTAACTAGCTTCGATTGGCCTTCACGTGGGATGTTTTGCCATTAAGGCTCGCATAGGCTGCTGTTCATTAAGTTAGTTGTTTAAGTTGTTGTGTTTTTCACTCCTGCTCTACCCCTAGAGGAAAATGTAAAACTGTAAGAGGAAATTTTATCTGCAAAAAGTACTTATGGATCTGCATCTGACAGCACGCTAGTGCCATCTGGCGTCGGTCTGTGTCTTGAGGTATTGGACAATACGCGAGAAAATAAACAACCAAGCACATCGACATACTTTGAGAAAGTACCTCTAAATTTTACATATCTTATTAAATTTAAGTTCTGAGTTCACAGATGAATCTGCAACAATGTAAACACTGACAATATGCAAGTTTTATTTTTCAAACCACAAACTATTTGAACAAGACATTATTTTAAGAGTTGCTCTAAGATTTTACCCCCATAGGGACTAAAACTGCATGAAACCACTAACTAAATGTTTCTAGTCAATGAAAAGTATTTATTGCAGTGATTATGTACACATTCTCTTTTCCCTTAAGTAACACTTACAAATTCCCTTTGTTTCCAATTAGATTCATCAGCGGCATGACTTCCACTGATATTCATTCTTTCCATTTTTATACGAATATTTAACTTACATTTATAAAACTTTATTTTTTAATCCAGAAAGTCAGCTTGTCCTATAAAGATATTGCATTTTTATGGACATCAAGAAAGAAGAAATATGTAAGGACCAAATACATTCTCAGAGACAGCATGCTGAGGATTAACCTTCAACTACGCAATTCAAAAGGCACACTTTGGAATGAAATCACAAACTCGGTCTGCCCTCTTGAATCACCATAAAGATGGCTATGGCTAGTCTGAATACGGGATCTGACAAAATGTCACTTGGCATTCACTTGAACAACACCACAGTCAAAACAATATGGGCACAAGCTGGCCACAGAGTTTATGGCATGTAAATCGACACTAATAAATACTTCTCTTTCCACTTCTTTTCTTGTAGTTCACAACTGGAATATAACGAATGTCCATCACAGAGATTTCATTTTGTGGTATTGCACTGTACAGTATCAAACGTGGAACACATTGTCTTACATTTGTCATATTACAGTGCTGGCCCAAAAGAGTTTAAACGGTCTGCTGTATGCACTGCAATAGCATTCATGTGGGATAAGGACACATACACAAAACACTGAAACCGGCATAATGGCTCTAAGAAATGTAATGGCTTGAATTGAAATCAGCAGTGTCCCACTCTTGGTTCTGGAGATCCGAGGCCCTAACTCCTGCAGGTTTAACAACTGACTTCAGCTGTTAACAGGTGATTAACATCAGGTGATTCATGTTCGCATCAAAATAAGGGCAACAACTAAGTACAGGTCTTGAGGTACAAATGGAAATGGTTGCCTGCCAGTAGACACTACCGATTTAAATTCATTTAAAGTCACATTTTTAAAAAAAAATCTTTTCACATTTTCATGATTCTGTTCTTGAAAATGTAAAAGTATACAGTACTGGCACAAATTATGGAAACACTGTGCTTAAAGAAGAAGTTCAGCACTCTTAAAACTTTTATCTGTGTCCTTTCTGTTGTTTATCGAAGCCATTTTTAAAACTGTATTTGGAACAGTTATCTGTTCCACGAGCGGTAATGACATTATGCGATCATTAGTAAATACACAAATACCGGACAAATAGATGTTCAACCTGTTATAAAATTTCTAACAGCAAGATACATTACATTGCTCAATTATGTAGGTATGACCTAATGCACAGGAAGGTGTAATGGTTATTACTTGTTTAAATCAAATGCTAATTATTTAATCATTTTTGTTTTATGCTGATATGACATTTAGCACATATCACATTTATGCTAAAAACAGGAACTGTTGCAAAATATTGGATTATCAAACTCCATTCATAAACGCAGTGCTTCCAAAATTTGTGCCAGCACTGCATGTGACAAACATGTCTGTCAAAACGATCATATATCTGCCACTAAACAGAGCTTCTTGTGAGGTTAATTTTTGGCCTGCGTTTCCCTTCATTCCAGAAATACGTGAGAAATGAAATACAGACTATTAAAAGCAGCAAGTGATCTAACATGAAATGGCTAAGAAAAACACATACAAAAAAAGATTAAAAACTGTAAGGGGTCCCTTTTAGGCAGCTTCTATCCAGATCAGTTTGTCTGTATCCTGCAAGAAAAAAATACAAAAAAGAAAGTAAAAAACCTTTCCATATTGCTTTGTTATTATAATTCACATGTAGTTTTTGGATTCCATACCTTTTAGTTTAACTGAATTATGAATGATGGATACTTCCAACATTAATATTTTTTTGTGCATGTAACACTGCAGAATCATCAGCCCTTGTACCAGCATAACTGACTGAAAACAATTGCTGAACGAGTATGTTGAAAGAACACTGCATTTAATATATACTGAACCACTGAACTCTAAACATACATATTTCCATACTTAGAAATCAGAACCAAAAATATTAATTAACTTTATCCATTCTGTAACAGCACAAGTAGTACTGGTCCCTTTACCATGGAATGGTTGGCAATGACAATATTGGTGAATAACCAATCGTGCTTGTGTGTGTTTGAGTTATACCTGTATCAGGGTGCTCCTAGACCATCTCATACTGGTTGTTTGTAATGTACCGGGACAGACAGCAGGCCAGGAAGACTCCTATGAGCTGTGCAGGAAATGAAACATTTAATTGAACTTTTTTGTCATGAGTAAAAACATGTGACATTTCCCTAATTCATTACATCGTTCTTTCACATCTATTTACTATTTATTTTCTAGTAACTATTCATTTACACCCCAACCAAAACTATCAAATAAACAAGACCAGGTCAAAACCTAGTATATGATTGGACTGTGTGACCAATAATGTAACTTCATAACTCGGCTGACCAATGGTGTAACTTCATCACTCAGTCTTTCAGTCACAGACATTCGCGTTTATAGGGCTGACCCCGCTGTTGCGGTCCAGCCAAAAAAGCTAATAAATGAACAGTATAATTGCTTTACATCTTAAATATGCTTACTCATCAGGCTGCACCATTGATAATGCTGTAATTCATATTACCTGGAAGAAGGCTATTCCAAAGGAGATCCCTGCAATGATTCCAAGGTTAGACTCCATTGTATCGGTTACCTTGGAGAAACAGCCCTGGAAAAGGAAAAAAGGAAGGTGGCAGGGTGTGTCGTCACAAAAAACAAACATTTAATGCCTTTGAACTGACTGTACGCTCGCAGCATCATAACCATATTTGATATCTGATATTTGCATACTATCAGATGACTATCACAAATAACATTAATCTGCTTCGTAATCATAGCCATCTCACGCAGTAACATAGTTTAAATGCACGGCAGGTTTAATTTTATAGTTATGTCAGTCAATTTCTATTGTTTTGCTCTATTTCGTAACTGACGGGCAAAAGGACTCTCACCACAGGGTAAACCTCCGTGGCAGCTTTGTCTGGGTTTTTAAGGACGTCGGGGGTGCAATTGTCGCTCTCCTTGCAGCAGCTTTCGGGGATGCCATTGCTTTTAAAATAGTCCGTATTCTCCCAGTCAGTGTAGTTTTCAGATCCACAACATTCCAGCTGCACAACAACAGGTTCACACGGTAGTACCAAGTAAGCAAATCACCAGTTATTAATCACCATTCACTTCATTCCCAATCTCACCCATTTTACCATATACAAGCTCTGTGGCAATTCCATATAAATCTACAAGCCAGTGGCAAGTTCGGCTTGGATGAAGCAACGTACTTTGTATTAACAGCTGGGCTTAAATTTCTAATGTTTTAACAGCTTATTTGTTCCATTCTCTTCTACCAGCACCACTTAATTTTGTTCTCTGTTTCTGTTTTTTACTTTTTTCATGCCACTGTTACACTGTTAGAGAGATTCTCACAGGTCTTTCCCATTGATATAAACATTATTATCATTTTTTAATTCTCTCTTTTTAAAATCCGCCCTCCTCCAAAAAATAAAATAAAATAAATAAATAAAATAGAAATATCCTCATTACTGTATATTTCTGTCCTTTTCTTTTCTTGAAAGCATTGCTACATTTCAGCATGTATTTTTCCAAACACACTTCCACCACTGCAGGTTGGCCATATTAACAGTATGCAGTATTCAGAACATATGAAAGAAGGACTACGTACATTTCTCTGGATGGTGTCCAATGTTTTGCTCTGGGGGCCAGTACCGTCATATTTATCCATGGCGCTTTTGTAGGACACACGTAATATATCCTTTATCTGAAAAAAGAAAACAAGCTAAGCTTTAGAGACAATGGAAGAAGTCAAAAACAACAACTAGTTAAACCAGTAATAATAACTTAATCTCATTTAATTTCTCCATAATCTAAACTACATGCAAGCACACCTTACCTCATGTCTAAAGACGAAGCCAGAGATGCCTGCCACAAGCTCGGCTAAGAACACCAGGATCAGGAACATGGCATACTGATGGGGCCACAAAGAAACCCAGCCGTTAGACACAGCGAGAACTATGAATTCACTCATCTTATATACTCTCTCTACACGTAAACAAACACGCATAGGCACCAATGAAACTGACACACAGCACATACACTACGTCCTAGCCAAAGGGGGGAAAAAAAATCTTCAAAATGCAATGATTGAAACCGAATCTTAGAAAAGACAGCAGCTTTCAGCAACATATAAGGAGGAGTGCGTTACAGTACACTGTGAATAGGTCAGGAAACCAGGGGTGTGATTTTACACATTAACCAGTAACCAGATTTTCTCTGCACCCACTGTTATTTTGCTTTTCTGTCAAACATTCTCCCACCAAAAAACAAAAAAAAAACAAAACAGACCACATATCTGGGGGAAATAAATTCTTTTTTTAAATCACACTTTTTTTGTTGTTTGTTTTAAACCCACCAGTTTAAGCATCCAGGGGCTGCCGCGGCACGTAGCGAAGCAGCCAAACAGGCCGAAGATGACAATGACGGCTCCAGTGCCGATGAGTACGTAGGGCGCATTGGTGCTTTTCTCTGAGGCCAGGGAGAAGAAGGCTTCCAGCCTCACCTTGCCCCACACACCAACAGCCAGCAGGATGACCCCTGTTAACTGGAAGGAAGCGGGGCCAGATTAATTGCTGCATTCCAAAAGCACTCGCACAGAGGGCTACCTACCTGGCAGTGAGATGCTATACAAATTGGCTCAGAAAGGGTGAGGTTACAATCTCACTGATGCTTTTTTATTGCCTATTCTTCTTGATTAGGAAACAAAGGGGTTAGCAATAAACACTATGCACCCTAGACAAAAGGCTTTAACCAAAACCTAAAATACAAAGAGAAAATGCAAACCAAAAATTGTAAAAAGATGCAATGACTACACACATTGTCATTTAAAAGCAACAGGTGGATGGAGGAAAAGAAACTCATTTTATTTTTTAAATAAATCTATCACTACCTTATTCATACAGTGGCTTACTCCATCCCCCTTTCTCCAAAATAAAACCAGTAAAACATTCTGTTTGTTTAAACTGACAACTACTTAGTGACACAAAGCATGCCTCAGAGCTGAGAACTGCCATTTTAATTGTGCAGCCACCCCAAGCAATAATTTATTCAACAGGCATAGGTCTGCAACTTGACATTTACGTTTTGTTCTGCAGTGTTTTGTTCTTTGCCAGCCCTGGGGCACGTACTGTAGGCAGACTGTCTCAGGAAGTCATGGAAAGGTGGGGCTGATGGCACAGGAAGTCAACAACTAATGTAAATGTAAACAAGTTCTGGCCCTTTCAACCTGGCATGATTAAACTTCCCTACCCTACCCCTACCCCTACCCCTACTTCCCACCCCACCCCATGTTGCCTGGGGAAATAAATCCCTCCTCCTCCTCCACAGTTCCACAGCTGATGTATGGTGATTGTCCTGGTCTAAGATGGCTGCTGAGCATCACCCAGGTAACTGTTGCGCACACATGTTGGTTGAGTGAATCACCCCTTTTTACTGCAAAGTGCTGTGAGACATGCAAAGGCAATGCACAAATACAATCTGCTATTATTGTCATAAGCATTATCTCCTATCAGTAACTGTATCAGTAACTTTGGGAATAGACTGTATGAACGATGAACAGTCCATGTGCTACAAGACAAAATCACCTAGCTACCATAAAGCAATAAATTGCAGGGTAAAAAAAAGACTGTTATTTTGCACTTTGATCCGCCAGGAGCTACGTTTCCACTGGAAGTGATTCAATGATATATGATCTTTTTTGACAAAATAATCTCTTGTGAATAAAAACTTTCACTGGTAAAGTACTGATCAGAAGTTAGAGACATTTATTTTTGAATAATAGTTTAGAGAAACATATTCGGACATAGCGGACACATGAAGACAACTTTTCCAGACAAAGAAACCCAAGACCAACCCAAGTCCAAGACCTCTACATTGAACAACTGATTTTTTTACACGCTTAAAAAATATGATTAATTAAATATATCAGGGCACTTTGAGAAACAAGGAAATTTGAGATCTCACCTGAAAAAAACGCACTAGCTAATTAATTACTGGGTAGTACGCTGCGCTCAATAGTTATCAAGCTAAATTAGCTAAAATATGACCAGGTTTTAAAACTTCACCATCTCACGACAAACAAGCCAATTGATTTTATTAGATTATGAAAAATTGCAAAGTATCCTTCTATCGAAGTTAATTATAATTTATCTTGACAACTCGGTTACCTAGATTGCTAGTATAGATAGTTCTCTTTCTATATTTCAAAAACATGATCTCGGTCCTAGCGTGGAACACAGAGTTTGTGTGTGCGGTGAGGAATATTTTTGCTCCACTTAACGCTGCAAGAGTTTCTAACGACATGCACTAGCAATAACGTTATAATGACAGATAAGTTATTCGGGGGTGCGTCGTCTAGCCTAAAGCAAGAAACGTTGGTATTAGCTTTGCAAATTGTAGCTCTTAAACCAGTGGTAAACACAATGCCTACTGTAGCTAGCTAATCTAGATAATTCAACCTCGCGATCTGGCTGATTTTTAGTTCACTTACAAGCTAGCTAGCTTTGTTTACGAACAACTGTTGCTTGAACACCCAGCAATATGGCATACAGCTAGTGTAATTTACCTTGCAAAGCTAATTAACAAGAAACAGATTTTTGTATTACTGAAAATGATGGAACGTCGTTGTAATACGTTAGGTGGAAGTTCGTTAAGAGTTTACAATGCTCAATCGCCTGTCATCTAGCTATTTTAAGTCAACAAGTTATCTTACTAGCTCCATCTATTGTTATTATCCTTAAGTTAGTCTAGCTAGCTCGCTATTCCAGGCAGTTCATTGTTTTCCGAATCTGCACAACTAGATCATAGCTACTGATGTCAGTGCCAAAATATCCCATTGTTTTTCGCCTCCTAGCTTGCATCTCCATCAACCATTTGATTGTAAACTTACCCAAAATATAAGACTGTAAGAAATAAGAAATGTCTTAAGACATGTTATCACGGGCTTGGTCTGTAGCCTTCGGGAAGGGGAAGACATCCTGACAGGTTTGTAAATCGCAATTTCACAGCTTCGGTAAGGCTCCCAAACTTTCCGATTCGTCTTCCCTGGAAAACTTTCGCTCGACGCTTCAAGGAGAAGGGAAATGTCGTCACTGATTGGCTCTCGCTTTCCGGTATGGAAAACGGAGTTCAGGGGGGCTGTAGTTTCATTAGAGCGTAGATTATTGGATCAGAGCCCCCTCTGCTCCCCGACCGAAGCTGTTACTGTAGAAACGGTGTGCCAGGTGACAGGTGGCAGTCTTGCCTCTTGTGCGTAGACGTGCTATTGTGCTTTGACAGTCATGCTAAAGATACTGAGTTCTCAGACAGCCTCCCAGTAATTGCCATTAATTAGCCAACAATATGACTGATCAGATAGTGAAGCCTACCAAATGACGTGTAGCCTACAAAGACTCCTGAACTAAAAGTGAAAACTATGGCTTATTTGTTAGTACAAATATTTAAGTTAACGAATTTGTTATTTACAACATAAAAAGCGGTACATCAAAAAATATGTAACCTTTTAATAGCAATCAGAATAAATTCCACGTATTTTATTTCACAATAGGTTGGCTAAGCTTAAACATGCTTGTATAATGAATTAAATGATTGATTGTTATTGAGAGTGCTGTGTTTCTGTATTAAGTTACATCAAAAAGTAATAGCTAGTCCCATGACAAATGTAGTTTATGACGACATATGGTGCTTGAAAAACAAACAGCACTCAGAAAATGTGTGGTCAAAGTATTTATTATTACTCTGAATAAGAATAGTTAAATAAAATAACGTATGCTATACTGTATATGTAAAGCCTGAACCTTTGGTCCACCAGTCTATATTACAGCATACATTACATATTGTTGTTATATAAATTCAATAAATGCTCAATATGATTTACTTGTCATCGTAAACGCTCTATTCCTCTGTCACGAGACACAGTGTGGCTTTTCCTACACCACCATGTGTCTTTAAAAGCAAAGCAGTGTGCGTCTGCCAAAATATTAGCAGTGAATGCAAGACCGCAATAATCGTGCCTGCTGGCGCTAGCCAGCTCACATTGTGGAGAGAGGAGTCGACACTGACACATCTTCCATAATCAGCGAAAACAAAAAGGTACATTTTTCTTACTGACTAAGGGAGTGTCTCTGTAGCCTATATTGCACGAAAAAGATTTGTGTTTTCCTATAAGAAACAAATCTTTAGTAGCTCAGCGAGATAGTGGAATTTGCTTCAAAGAGCAACAAGTAGGCTACAAGCTAATAGAACTCTAAAGAAGGATGTACGATGTTATTTGTCTTTTTTTTTGCGTTCATGGGATTCTCTCTCTCTCTCTCTCTCTCTCTCATATAGCACTCTAAACGTCGAGGGAGTGAAATGTCAAAGTTTTATTTTCTTCTACTATTTGAAGCTTTGACTCGCGTTCTTGGATTGCACAATGAAGGTAGGACTTGTATTGCTGCAGTTGCGTAGGTTTACTCAGTCAGCATTTATGAACAGCGGATTCGGATACGTTTCGCATGAACACAAAACATTTCTGCAATAAAAATATCGTTTTAAAGAGTGGCTGCGTGTTTTCAGTATAGACGTTTGAGCGCTGTCTAAGCAGCCAACTTTCGTGGACTTTAGAAAGCATACATTTTAATGCTACCTTTCCGCACGTAGCCTACGCTATTCAGTCCTTTTTGTATTGAGTCCTTCAAACAGGGAAATACCACCATAACCACAGTTTAATGTCCTGTATTAGAAGCAGCTGTCGGAGAGTCTGCCTGTACTGTAGGACTACTTAAGGAGCATGGGTTGTTTGGTTTTCTATTTCAAAAAGAACTGACACAACTTTCTGAACACATTTAGACTGTGCAGAACTACCTGCTCAATTTTATTTGGTGAAGTAAATTAGTGTGGTTTAGACTTTATTGGATATTTGTTGTTTAGAAGCAACTCTGTTACACAGGTAATAATAAAGGTAATGTGTAATGTATTAATAGGTGGGTTATTTAGCTCAAATCCCTTATAGTTCCAACTGAGAGGGGTTTAATACATTGACTTTGAATTTTATATTTTTATGTGACTTCCACTTCTTTGTTGAAGTTATAACAACTGGTTTAGCAATGTATTAATATGTATAGGCTGCTTCAGACAAGTAAATGTCTTTCAGATCTACTGTGTCATGAAAAAGAATGGAATGGCTTCAGATTTTTAGACAAAACATAATATTAGACAAACTGAACCTGAGTAAACACAAAACATTTTTTTAACATTATTATTCAGTTTATTTAATGAAAAAAGTTATCCATCATCCATATTGCCTTTTGTCTAAGGATCTGAAACCATTCCGTGTGATAAATGTACAACAAAAGAGGAAATCTGGAAGAGAGCAAATACTTTTTTATGGCACTGTATGCCTTAATATCTATTTATTCACACACAGGACATTCTTTGTATATGCCAAATTAACAATGAAATATTTATGTTGTATGATTGGGAATTGCAGTGGTGTGTTAAATTGTCAATGCACTGTTCTTTTCTCTGAGCTTCTTGTAATTTGTTCTTCGGTCTAGTGTAAACGGAAAATCATAGTGACAGATTTCAGTGGACTTAGTTAGATTTTCCATCTCATTTCATGTTGTGAAAACATGGCAGTTACACTGGGCAACCCCTTGCAGAAACCATTTATTACCTGTTAGTGTTCACACCTTCAAAATGTAAGAACTGCAAAAAAACGTTACAAGTGGGGAAGCTTTTCTTTCTCTCCGTGTTACGCAGTTATTGATTGTTTATACGGTCTCCATTGAACCTGGTACTCGTTGTTCACTTATGAGGAGGATGGTGATGAGCAGCTTTTACTGCTGCACCTGTGTTGTCGTTCTAGAGATTCTCTGATATTCACTTTGATGTTCACTTTGTTCACTCTCAAGATTGTGTAATTATAGATCTGCAGTAACTCAAGTAACAAGTAAATTACTGCGTGTGTCCTAAGCAGCTGGGGCAAAGCCCTCATTTCACCTTTTCAACTTGATGACTCAGGCAAATGAATGAGCTAAGTAGACATGGCCCAGCTTAGTAACAGCCTGACAAGACGCACACAATTAACATCTCATACGAGGTCTGCTCTGGCTTTAAATCATAACCACCAGGCAAAGATAAATTGGTAATCCTGTTTTGGCATTCATGTTGATATTTTAAATTGCTTGTAATGCAAAAAACGTGTCATTCCATCGTCTGTGCTGGCCTGTCCTCTTCATCAAACGATTCCCTTCACATTCATATTGAAATATTCAAATGAGTACATAGATCCAGAACATGGCATAAGTAGCCATATGAATAGGAGCTTGAAAAGGAAGCTTTGTAGTTTTATTAAGACATTTCACAGGATCGCAGAGCTTTCACTAGGGAAGTTTCCTTTAACGGGATGGAGAGTGCAGGCGACCATGACACAGTAGGCAGCTGAGAAGAGTCAGAATGCAGTGCCTGAGTCCCAGGCCCAGCCCCATTGCCTCCCATTGCGCCACAGCTTCGTTACATTACAACTGCTCTCTCAGATGGCCGCTGCAGGAAACGCCACCATCAGTTACCAACTGAGAAACTGTACGTACTGTATTGAGTCTGTTATGCAATACGTAACTTTTGATGTGGTAGCCCGTGGCTCTCTGTTCAGAATGTTTCCACAGGTCATCACACAGGAGATTATTAAAAAGCCTGAATCATTGGGTGCACTGGACGTTCCATGTCCAGCTGTGGTTTTGTGAGCTGAGTCTGTTGCGTTGTATGACTTCCATTATGTGGAATCTGACGTGTGCTGTGTGTTTCCAGCTGTGTGATATACTGCTTGTAGTTTGTCTCTGTTTGGATTTAGAGCTCAGGGTGAATGGGAAAAGGATGAATGTTTCCATTTAGAGAGAGTAAAGTGCCAGAAAGGGAGTTCTGTAGTTTTTGCCCTTGATTCTGTAGTAATTTTAGATGTTTTAGCAAGACATTAAGCAAGGACTCAAACATGCTTTCACAGTGTTTAGCAGTCAAGTTTAGCATTCCATGGGAAAAGTTCCAAGTTTCTTGCACTAAAGACTGCTCAGATACTATGTACAGGCAGTCTGTGCATATGGAATGGTTCTGCATTTGGAGAGAAATTTGTAAAGTCCAACTTAATTTAAAGCAGCAAAAAGGTCTGGATTCAAATAACTTTAAACAAATGTGTTATGAGGATAATCTCTAAGAGCCTTGCTGTTAGCTGCATGTCTTCACAGTGTTGACCTGCTATCAGGGGAAATGATTGGTAGAAGCTCAGCCCCCCTTCTGGGTTGGAGCTGTGGTGGACAGAATAAACGTTAGTCCCCTGGGGTAAGGAGCACACTGATGGAGCAGGAAATGGGAAATGTGGTCTGTATTTTCACAGGCCCTGACAAATCCCTTTCAGAGACTGGACTGGAAAAGCCCATTTGATACGTAGAATGGAGGACAAAGTTTGCACGAGGAGCCTAATATTTCTAAAATATTTCTATTTCTGACAAATTAACACAATTATGGCCCCTTTGGAAATGCGCTGGTATAGCTTCTGGTAGATTCTCACTAAATTGTTCAAGGCTTTCAGTAAAGACTCACTTTTTCCACTGTCTCCTTGAGAATGGAAGGTACGGAGTTGTGCTGGTCTCCAAGGAATTGCTAATATCAAAGGAAAGTGTATTTTCCATATGTGTGTATATTTATATATGTGTGTGTGTGTGTGTGTGTGTATGTGTGGGTGTGCATGTGTAATAAGGCTGGCTTTTTTCATAGACCCAAAGCCATGGCATGGAAGTGGAAAAAAATCTTTGGAAAAAGAGATTTGAGAGCCTCCCAAGTGTCTCCCAACTCACATATTTTCCATTATTCTGAACATTTTTAGAGAAAGCATTGTTAAAATATTTCTAATGTTAGGGCTCCTTCAATCCATTTCCAAACAGTTCAATATCATGTGTACTGCTATACCAGAATTTGGCCTATATTTAAGAATGGTGAACACTTTAGGCCTACTAATCTACATTATACAGGCATGTCATTGTAAAATACATTAAATAAAAGCTCAATGACATTCAGTAGGATGTTCAGCTTGTTGTTGTACAAGCAGCAAAATTCTGCCCCAGTCTACTGTAAATGGAAAATTGGCAGAAGGTCAGAGCAAAAAATACTGCATACAGCACCATTAGTGCACCATTATCAAGTAACATGTCAATGTTGTGTGTTGACCTAACGACCATTGCCTGGTGCTTTACCTAACTTGAAGTCTAGAGCATTTCAGCTTTGCTGCTCTAACAGTGGAGCCTTGCTGCTGGTTTCAGATTCGGGGAGCAGACTGGTGAGTGGCTACAATGAGGTTGCCCCAGAGGTGGAGGCTCCCTATACACCCCAGTTGGATTACAGAGGTAAGTGAGGGGAAAATGTGCTCTGGGCATTCACTTTCTAAGGCCCACCTAAGAACTCACAAACGCTGATGTCATTGTCCCTCGGAGAGGAGCTTTGCAAATCGCTCCTCACGTGTAATTTGTCTGTCGCACGCAAGACTTGTAATTTGCCGTTGTCGCGGCGCGCTGATGTCTTTTGATTGGTCCCGGAGCCCCCCGGCCGTGCCCATGTAAAAGTGCTACCCTTGCTGCGCGCCCCACCGCAGCGCTGACGAGGCTGTTCTGCGCGTTTTGTTTTTTTTTCGGCCGCAGTGCCGCGGTGGTGCAACACGCTGAAGCTGCCCAATGGCGAGGTCACCTGCTTCTCCCCCCGCGGAGGGAACTATCACAACACCCTGGGGACGCGCTGCGAGATGTCCTGCGACCGCGGTTACCGGCTGCTGGGCCGATCCTCGCTGATCTGCACGCCGAGCCGCCGGTGGTCCGGCACCGCGCACTGTCGCCGTGAGTGGTCCCCGGAAGGCCTGCCGAGTCTCTTTTTGTGAATGCCTGTTTAAAGAAGCATTGAAAGTCCTACCTTCCCCCCCCCCTCCGCGTCCAAACTCTGAAAATCTGCCCTGGATAGCATGGAAAACTTGGCATAATGAGCTGAGATCATGGTAAAATGCCCAGCCCAGGGAGGGGCAGAAATACACTAAGATGCATTTTGTGATGAAGTATAAATATATCTGTATACTCCAACTTCGGTCCCCAAGGGGTCCCTGTGTATGCTGGTTTTTGTTCCAACCACAACTGCAATCCCAGAATTTTAACAAGCTGGCAATGTTTCTTCATTAGGTGCTTTTCATGTTTAGAAGGATTATTTGTCCTCTTAAACCACATTATGTCAGAAATAGCTATGCATTTCATGAAGAATAAAAGTGCTATACATTGTGTTTACTGTGCTATATTGCAAACAATTACATAAAAAGATGTAACAAAATTATTTAGCAGATATCTTCAAATTAAAGACAGGTGATTCAGTAGGCTCTTAGGTGGTGTAGCTGTGGACACATGGTCACTAAAACTAACTGTTTGGTAGATAATGAAGAATTATGAAAATTATGAAAGTACTTGCTGTACATGCGTTTAATTAGTGGCTTCACTTCGTTTCACTTCAGTCTTTAATTTGATCTGAGCAATGAGCACGTGAACACTGGATTTTTATTTTTCATGGCATGCATTATTATTTATGTCATAATGTAGCTCAAGAGGGTAAATAATCCCTCTAAACACAAAGAACCTAACTGAGAAAACTTAACAGCTTGTTAAAATTCTGGGATTGCAGTTGTGGTTGGAATGAAAACCAGCATACACAGAGGGTCCCCAGGGCCGAGGTTGGGAACCACTGCTCTGAATTTAAAATGGCGGAAATGTAGATTACATTGCAGGTGGCACAGACCATACACAAACCATACAAAACTAAATGAGGTGGCACAGAGATACAAACCATACAAAACTAAATACATATTTCAGTTACCTGTGTTCGGAATAGTGGCCATCCCTGGGCAGTGTAAACCCCTCACCCTTTCTGTGTCTCCCTCTTGTACCACATTTGGCCTCCCAGAGGTGCGCTGCCGCGTCCTGCCCCTGGTTTCGCACGGCACGTACACCTGCACCAACGGCGTGGCGGCGGACTCCCGGTGTGACTACACCTGCGACCGGGGGTACCATCTGGAGGGGGTCCACACCCGCACCTGTATGCCAGAGGGGAGGTGGAACGGCATAGAGCCCGTCTGCGTAGGTAAGCTATGTTCAAAGCTCAAACTCCAAAGATCACATCTTGCGACCCAAATCCAACCAAGATAAAGGCAGCAGTGAATCTCTGTAAGGGGTAGATCCCCGTCAAGCTTAATGCTAATGTACAACAGACTTACTACCGTAAACAGATGGGTGTGTGGTGTTAAATAAAGAACAGAAAGCCCAAATGGTCTTTATATCTCATCCTGCTTTGTGCAGTACTTCTGAAGCCTGTCCCTAAAGCTGGCCCCTTATTTAGATATTAACCAGCCCCTCTCTGCTCCCCTGCTCCACTGAGTCCACATTTCCCTTTGTGTTACTGGATCTCTTCCAGTCCCTCTGAGGATTGTTTTGTAGTCTTCAAAGTTCTCCTCCTCAAATGAACTTCAGATGAGATTCAGGAATCAGATGAAGCGATAGGCTTTGGACAAGAAAGGAAGTTTATATTTCACAGAATCAACATTTTTGATGTTTTTTTTCATCCTCTTTTTTCTTTGTTTATTCTTAAAAAAATAAAAATAAATAAATTGCAGCGGGTAATTTGTGCAAACCCATCTCTTGCAGATCGTGACCCACCTAAAATAAAGTGCCCTCTGTCTCGAGTGAGATATGCGGAGCCTGGAAAACTGACTACCACCGTGTTCTGGGACCCCCCTGTTGTCAAGGATACTGCTGACACAACAGTGACGGAGTACATAAATTTGACACTTTGTTTTAGAGACTTTTCTGTCCTATCCTTTTCTCTGTTTAAGTTGGTAAGAAATTGATTATTCTTTTCTTTTTATTTCTTTCTGTACAGTGTAAAGCTTATAGGTGAACCATCCGGATCAGAATTTGAAGAAGGAGTTCACGTCATCCAATACAAAGTATTTGACCAGGCCAGGAACAAGGCAGTGTGCAAGTTCATCGTCCGCATTGAGGGTAAGGAAGGTGTTAGGGCAGGTACAGAAAGTGGGAATAAGGTGACTGCATTAGTATGAAAACACTGTTTGAAAAGATATGGGATAGGGCGATAATTAGGGCTTCCATGTATAAATGTCATAGATGCTGCATTCTGTAGTAAGAGAGCCCACGTGTCCTGAGGAAAACCATAAGAAAATATTTATTTCTGAAGATCCCAGAACCGTGGTAGGCCACTACCAACGACCCTGAGGAAACCACCATATACAAGCTTTTAGGGGGTTTATCCTGCTCCATGAATGACTCTTGACGTAGCAATGTGCCGACAGTCTGACGCTGAATCCTCACTGTGCCAGCGTTGACTGTGGCCAGGAGGCCCTTGTGGTCACATATAACTGCTCATAGCATTGCCTGGGGAGGGAGAGCTGTTGTCAGCAAGCAGGTTATGCCCTGCTCAATTTCACAGAGACTTGTGTAGTCGATCATATGTTTGGAGCCCGGTGAACAGCAGAGGTAGAAGAGACTGTGACTGGCCGCTGTGTGTTTGGGAGGACACGTATGCTTGTCCAGGGGTTTTCAACCATTTCTTATCCAAGGACCCCCGCCCAGGCTCAAAGCTATCCAGGGGACAACTATCATAAGTTAAAAAAAGGTTATATTTAAAAATAGGTTTTACATTTTGAAACATTTTCCTAAATATATAGTCATTGCACAACAAGTCGAGTCAGGGACCCTCTAGGGTGACAAAAAAAAAGAGACCCCCAGGGTTCCTCGATCCCCCTGCTGAAAACCCACATGCTAATCTATGTTCTCCCCAATCCAGAGATTGGTTGATGTGGTGGGGTGGGTTTATATTGGCCAGGTTGTAGAACAGAGGAGGAATCGGAATTGGTTTTTGGAGTGGAAGAGATTGACCTCTGTGTGTGCTGAGAAATGCACTCTTTTGCTTGTGTCCAGTGAAGAGATGCCCCGTCCTAAAAGAGCCACTCCATGGCTACCTGACCTGCTCTCCCGAGGGTAACGTCTACGGGTCTCAGTGTGAATACCACTGCAACAGGGGATACGAGAGGAGGGGAAACCCCATCACCGAGTGTCAGTTTGACAGCAGCTGGTCTGGGGCCCCCCCAACGTGTAACTGTGAGTATTTCCCCCCAGACTCTGCGGAATCAGAGCAAGTTTTTCATTGCGAGTTCAGTAGCTACAGGGTCAGCGTTCTGAATTCATACAACTGTAGAATCATGATGTGTAATTTGAAAGCGACTTCTGAAAAGACATCACATGCACCCTGTCGTGCACGTCTCATTGTAAGTCACTGTGGATAATAGCGTCTGCCAGATGGCAGTAATGTAATTATGTGAAAAAAAATGAAATATTGAGTGCATGCTGTGTGGTGCAGCCAACTTATAACCCTTATGAATCCACGACAAGGGTTTGTTTTCTGCCAGTTTATGTACTGCGACCTCATCTATCTGTGACCCTCTCAGATTTCCTCTTGTGAATAAAGTACATAAGGAGGCAGACTGTCTGTTCTCCTTTAAAAAAACTACTGGAGAGAGGAGGGGTGTGGTTCTGTGAAGCTCCTTTCTGATAGGATCTGAGAATGACACTGAGCAGCGTGCTTCTCTTTTCAGTGGTGGAGATCATCGCGGATGTAAGATCGTCTTCATCCCTGCTCAGTCAGTTCTACCAGAAGAGAAGGCTGCTCATTGTATCCACGCCCAGCACTGACGACGAGTACTACAAGCTCCAGGAAATCATGTTACAGGTGGGTCGTCTTTACCTGGCTGAGCAAAGTGCAATCAATTCCACAGGGTAACAGAGTGACGGGTGGGGGAAGGGTAGCCTGGTTAAGGATGTGACCATCAGGCCTGCAGAACTTTGCGATGCATGCTGGTTTTATACCACTCCGCTTGCAGGCATGCATCTCACGGTGATAAGCTTACCCACTTTCAAGACAGATATTTTTAGCCAATCACATCATGTGCCATCAGCCGTCACAGTGGAAGTGGCAAAATCAGTGGTTTGTGGTCTAAGGCAAAATCAGTAGTTAAATCCCGAAAACACCGCCCTCAGATTACCTGTCCGTAATGCCGTCAATGTTGTCCCCACCTCAACCGCGGTTCTGAGTCACCTGGGTCCTGAGGCCTGTGGGGTGCGATCGTCAGTTCTGTCTGCTGGGCTGGAGCTGCCTGTTTAAGGACATGACCATCAGGAGATAGACATCTCAGTGGGGCTCACCTGGTTAAGTAAAGGAGAAAGGAAATTTAAAAAAATAAGGCCCGCTGGAGGTGACCGTTGGCTCTGTCTGTGGCGCAGAATTCGGAGTGTGGCCTGAGCATGCGGGAGGTGACGGTGGTGGAGCTGCTGGGACTGCCCCCGCGGGAGGTGGGCCGCATGAACGGGAAGCCCCTCGATTCGCAGGTCATAGAAGGGCTGAGGTAACCCCCCCCCCCCACCCCCCCTCACGGTGACACACACAGCTAAGGCTGCAACTACCACCGAGCACACTGAGGTCAATTGCTTGGTTTTTTTTCCCATGTCCATTTCCAAATCCTATATTTCATTCGTTAGTGAGAACATCAGTTGCAATTCTTTTATGAGGGGAATAAATGATCTTTAATATTTTCTCAAATTTAAGTCTAAGAATCAATTTCAGCATTAACATCTTAAAATGTATCCTCAAGTAAATTACTAAACTAAAGGGAAAAGAGCATACCCTGGCCTGGCCTAGCTCTCCCAGAGTTTCTTGATCTCTGAATTTTTCCAGTCTTGCTTGCACCACTGCACATAGGCCCAGTGTTACGATCTTATGACGTCATGTCATGCCACAGGAGCTAAAGCACGACTCATGCAAACCAAGTTCTAAAGGTCATCTTTTGGACCAAAGAAAACATTGCCCAAACTAAAATTAGTTATTGCAGCAATGATGTGCAGGCAAGTATAACTTTGTATTATAAATTAGGAATAAACAAATAAGGTCTGGATTAAAAAATCAAAAAAATTTGGAGCCTAGTTTTTGATTTAGCCCTCTTCCAACTGGCACTACCTCTTCTGCAGCACTGTGTGGCCTGTACTGTGGAGTGTAGTAACTGGGTTGTTGGGCAGTGCATTGGGGGACAGATGCACTTCAGCCACAAAGCTGGGGGAGAGACATAATGGTACTAATGTGTAATGCATAACTCTCACCAGTGTGTGTGTGTGTGTGTGTGTGTGTGCGCGCATTGCAGGACGGCCCTGAGGATCTCCAAAGCGTACTTCTCCATGGTGCTGCTGGACAAGCGCGGAGTTGACCGCGAGCGCCTCATCGACCCCATCACCTCAGAAGAGCTTTATTCACTGATTGACACCTATCTGGTGGATGAGGTGGAGCGTGAGCACATAGAAAAGTACAGAAGCTACTGTGACTGAGCTGCTGGTCAACTACTTCCCCAAGGGCCGATTACCACAGCGCCCCCAGTGGCGGGAAATGGAACACACAGTGGACAGCTCTGGTGAAAGGGGCCTTCCTTTCATGGAATCATTCCAAACAAGAACAAAAGTTATTTTTTAACTGTTGAATTTCTGTCAACGGGCAAAAACCACAAAAGTGTCTGTATGGCTGAATGGGTATGAAGAAGCATATAGGTTTCAGGTGTAAAACTACACAGCCTTATGTATCTATCCATAAATACAAATTGTGATTGTCTACTAGCTATATAAGTGAGTATAAACATGAGGTTTATAGACTAAAAAAGATTAAAAACCTCCCCCCAAAAAACAAAGATCAATTTAAAATGTAAACATTTTATGACACTTTTGTTAATAAAAATGATAATGAAATGAAATAACACAACCACAGCTTTAAAAATGAAAAACATTTACTATATTTATTAATTCATTAAAATAATGTCATAGAGCAGTCCTAATTTAAAAAACTACAAAAATGACAAATAAACAATATTTGGTTTTTAAGTTTTGGAAGCATACAGTCATACAGAATATAAATGCAACAATATTGAAAATGAGGGCTATGTATTTGAAGTTAATGATATATGGCTCTTTTTCAATCAGAGCAATATACATTTACAAAAATTACAAATTAATTTTATTTATCAAATAAATAATATTTTGGACACAAGATTACTTCTAAAATGGAACTATACTACATTTTTTATATTGTCTGAATACAAAAAATACTGTGAAAATGGTGGTGATGTGGATAATTTCACATAAATGTATTCCTTATGCTTTTCAATTTATAACCAAATTTGCATGTCAACACTGTTGTGTCATTTGTCAGTTACATCTAAAAAGTAAAATGTCTCATATGGCTATATCTGTTCACAATATATGTGAATCTTTATCAAAACCTAAGACAAACTCTTTGGTTACTGATATTTATTTTTGCGTAGCATTTTAAATGAAGCCCTTGATGGGATCATATAGTCAGTGTGCACATGGAGATATATTATTCTAAAATAAAACCTTTCTGTTATGACTCTTATCAAAACCACACATAATCACTAATGTAGGTTTTTTGCAAGCACTCTTAAAACATAGCATATAATACATAAAAATTCATAAAATTCGAGCTACTTTGGTTCCATATACGGATTCAGTCACAGCCACAATAAAATAACGACAGCTTTGTAAAGTAGAGAACGGCTGAAATTTAAAATCCAGTGTAACTGAAATGAAGACTGGTGAGCCTGTAGACTGCTGCCCTCCTTGCTGGGATATCCTGGCGTCGTCCTCACTTGTTCTTAGCCATGGAGGAGCGCAGTGGGAGAGTGCCCTCTGCCCACGAGTCGGGGTACTGCATCATCGTCTGCCAAAGACACACCTCCTCCCCAGTGGAGTCCCAACCTGTTCCTTCCTCCTGCGCCATACCTGGAGAAACAGCCAAACACAGTCCCCCGCAAGGTCGCCTTTTCACCTTTATTTAAACAAGTAGGTCTACAAAGAGCTCCCTCAAATTGAGCAGTGAAGTGGGTAGGACATGTAAGGAATTGTGTAGCCAGATAAATGTAGGGGGGGGGGGATTAGGTAGCCATACTTAAAAGGACAGTTTTTTTGGGGGGATTTGACCTGGACACGGTCATCAACTTCCCAGCTGTGGCACTGAAGCAACTCAAAGCTGGTATGTTTGTGTGTGCGTGAGGTGTGTTTGGATTGATTTGGATACCTACTTATATTTACATTGCATTATAGGCATTTACAAGATGGTCTTAACCAGAGAAACTTACACAGCTTACATTTTCTTTCTACGTGCATTTTTTCAGCTGGAAATATACTGAAAGAATTCAGGTTAAGCTAAAGGGCACTATGACGGTGCCCCACTGGGGAAACACACCAGCAGCCAGCAGAGTTGCAAGCCTGTGTAATCTTTCCACACCGCTGTCCTAATTTGCGAGGGGGCTGGCTGAGTATGTCTGCTGGTGTAATTCCGCGAATGTTCCACTGGTCGGTCATTAGTTACGGTGTGCTGGTGCTGTCAGCCCCCCCCCCCTCCCCCTCCCCCTCCCCCCGGTTTCTCACTCGCTGCGGAGCTCAGCCGGACTCCTCCCAGGAAGTCGTTGCTGGACATGGCCTCCCGGTCCCACACGGTCAGCTCCAGGCACATGTTCTGCAGCTCCTCCAGCCTCAGATCACTGTACACAAACGTGTGGTCGTACTGCGGGTTCACGGTCTTCTTCACCACCGGAGTCTTCCTCTTAGTGGCCTTGGTCTTGCACGGCAGCAGATACCTGCACCAACACAGCAGACATAGCACAAAGTCAGACATCTTGGCTCAAACTGCCTGGTTTCACCTGCTCATGTACAGCACAGATTTAAATTATTGTTCTTCTGGGCTATTTTCCCCCTCACCCTTTCACAAAGGAATCCGACGTGCCGCCAGCCTTCATTGCAGTCAGGTTCTTGGCTTCTTTGATCAGGACGTGCAGTTCCCCGCCCTCCTCCTTCTTCTTTTTCTTCTTCCAGCCTTGCGAAATAAAACCAGAAGCACCACACAGCGATTTATTGTTCTCAAGAAGGGGGCTTAAGGGGAACTTTGGCATTTTCTGTCTTATCCTCAGAGTAATTAATGAGAAGAGTATTTTCTGGGTCAAAGCTGTGTTCAATTTTTTCCTCAGAATCGGCAAAAGACCAGTTAAAGCGATGATGTCATCAGAAGAGAACTCCCCTTATTTAAATGAATGGAGTTTTCCTACGAATTGGAGAATACTGTGAATTCTCTGCATTTCTCAAGCAACAATCACAGATTTAACTAGCCTAGTTGATTTTATCTGAACTGTAACCTCTACCAAACTGTTCGAATCCATTCTCATGGGGGAAAGGGAGGTTTTATATACAAGTGATGTCATAGTTTGGGTGGGGTTCCATGCGCATTCTTCATTATGACCTATATGAAACATTAGATATGAGATTGATAAGTTATTCTTAAAGTCTTAATGACTTATTTAACTGGAGTTCCCTTTTACATGTTTGGGCAAAGTGCATTGTCCCTCTACAGTCCCGCCCCCCCCCCCCCCCCCCCCCCCCCCCACCTTTTTTCTTGTCTGTTTGCGACTCGCGCATGGAGATGTACTTCAGGGAAATCACCAGCTCTCCTTTGTACTGGGCAAAGGCGGAGGACAGCGTGGCAGGCACCGCCTTCGGCAAGGACAACAGCCCATATTAACCAGAGAGAAAAGAGAACGGCATCTGGGCACAGCATGGTCATGGAATAAATAATAAAAAAAACTGCACCAGGATCCTCCCGGGACACGTATCGTCTTCATGGCATAGCCAACAAATTTATGTTGGGAGCCTCAAGCTGCATGGGTTATCTTTCATTTTTATGGGAAAAAAAAATCCACATCTTGATAACACATTACCCAGACAGATGTGGGTGAAATACATACGAGAAATTCCTGAAAACCTTCCATGAAACAAGCTTCTAACCAAAACATACTTACATGATGAATTAATTTGGTCTGAATGTTTCTGGTGAAAATAGATATTTCTTTTAAAACGGTCAGTAAACTAAAGTAAATTTGCAGGTATCTGAAGGGGTAAAGCACTTTCAAAAGTTATTTAACATAGGTCTGGTACAGAGTCATCCACTGAAAGCTCTGGCGAGTGTGAGCAGGGGAACCTGTGAAAGCGTACCTTTCCTTTGAGGGTCACGCACTCCACATGGGCGGAGTCTAGGTGTCTGCAGTCCAACGGGAGGTCCACTTCCCCCAGGAAAGCGTTGCGGCCTAAACGGTCGTGGTGCCAGACGGAGAGCTGCAGGGCTCGTGTGAGCAGCTGTGACTGGGAGATGGAGTACTGGAACACGGGCGCAAAGCACAGGTAGACGGAGAAGAGGAGGAGGGGAGGGGACAGGTGGTGAACTTCTTAAAAACACAACACAACAAACGCTAATGCGCGAGTGACTGCACATGAGTTTTTGCAGGTTTGGGCTTTTAAGACAACGTTGCCCTGGTTACAAGTCTGGCTAAATTGTGAACTTGCTTTGTGAAATCGAAAATCCAGGATTTATCTCAAAGTCAATAAACTAATTTAGTAAACTCAGTTAGCCACTTACGTGAAACGGGGCCCAGATCTACGTCAGAAAATGAACTCTTTCAAATAAACCCTACAGACAGCAGTAAAATTCCTTGAGAATACTAACAATTTTTTTGCAAAATAAAAAAAAAAAAATTTTCACTGAAAATGCAGCTTTTCATTACAAGAATATAAAGAGTTAACGGTCTGGCACGGGCACAGGCACACACACACCCACACACACACAGTTTGCAACGTCTTCTCAGAATCTCTGAGGACTGGCTTTGTGTTCTGACAGTCTCATATCTTCACTGCGTACAGTGTTCACACACTGGACGAACAAAGGGGCGGGGATACAAAAATCAATATTTGTCTGTTGCTCATGCATACTGATAAAATTTACTTTCCCTAAATGTCAATATCAGTAAAATTGCCTGACGGAGGTTTGCACACTATGTGCTTACCCACCTATCATTTTGTGGAGCGAAGAGTCAAGGATGCATTACTTTGTTCAGTGCAGCAGGGCTGCCCAACCCTGTTCCTGGAGATCTACTGTCATGTAGGTTTTCACTCCAACCCTAATTTGGCACACCGTATTCTACCAATTAGCAGCTCAATGAGATCTCTAGCTGTTGAATGAGGTGTGCTTTTTCAGGGTTGCAGTGAAAACCTACAGGATGGTGGGACTCTAGGGACAAGGTTGGGCAACTCTATACAACAGGGTCACGATTGGATCAAACAGGAAAATCCAACACTCTACCCAGTCTGAAATCTCAAAAAAGTTACAAACCTGGCAAAGCCCTCCTGAATGAGTAGGGTCAAGTTTACAAAAACATGTAAAGTTTTCTATTTTCCTTTTACTGTTAGCTTTACATCGTTAAACTGTGTAAGACCACAAATGTCCCACAGTTTTATAGGCAACTTAAAGAGTAATAAACAAACCACTAACGATTGTTTAATTGGTAAAAAATGTGCTATTTTTGGTTGGTATATAACAGTTGCCAGGCTTTGTTTGAAATTTCTTCTAGGAAATGCACTGATATGGCATGTAACCTAAGAGCATAGCACTGTGGAACAGGCTCACTTTCTTCTTGGGCGGTACAATTTGTTTTGAGCACGTGCAGTAGCAGTCTTAAAACCGGTTGCAGTGGTTTCACTGTAAATAGCTGAAGTCTGTTTCAGGAGTGAAGAGCGCACACGATGGAGGCTATAGCTACAGGGAATCAGTGTGGCCATTTTGCATCTGTATGTAATGTTTCACGGCCCTCGCGTACAGGCTTTTACCTTCAGAGTCTCGTTGTAGATGGGGTTCACTGTGTTGCGTTTAGTGGTGGTCTTCCTCTTACTCTGGCGAGACTTGTCTGGGAGCAAATAGCACTTGACATACCTGCAGCAGAAAATAGAATTGAGGCAGCATCATGCATTTGATCCAAGTCTAAGATTTGAACCTTTGCTAAATAAATGCAATGCAATGAACCAAGTCTAATAATGGAAGACCTGTCTGGACCACCAGCTGATGGTTTGGATAGGAGAAGAACTCCAAGTCTAAAACCATTCCTGAGAGACAATTTATTTGCGAGGCATTCCAAAGCAGTGAAATGTTCTGTTAAAGTGTTCCATGTTTTTTGAACTACTG
Source organism: Anguilla anguilla (assembly GCF_013347855.1). Taxonomy (NCBI): domain Eukaryota; kingdom Metazoa; phylum Chordata; class Actinopteri; order Anguilliformes; family Anguillidae; genus Anguilla; species Anguilla anguilla. The sequence goes on along the minus strand of NC_049203.1, from coordinate 61,187,916 downwards.
AATGCTGGAATTAACCTCTGTGAGGTGATACAAACTCTGGAGGCATAACACTGTACAAGACTTAACCTCGGTAAGGTTATGCAACCTCCACATGACAATACTGATGTACAAGCTGCCTTGGAGTTGCCTGAGGTGCATTTTTTGCTTTAGACCACAAACCCAAGAATACCAGCCCAATACCAGCCATTGTAAAGTCTGCAGGTTGTCAGAAACCTCTGTAAATATCTAAAATATCTTCCACTGCACATACAAACCCGTGGGCCAATTGAAAACAATGTCTCAGTAACAGGCCTTGGATGACTAAATTATTCAAATACACCCTGAATGAGAAGATAGTTGCTTATCATCATGTTCATATGTCTGTCAGGAAAAAGGCATAGAGGCAAGTTAAGCAGGAAATACGAAAAGCAAAGCTGCAACACAGAGACAAGTTAGAGTCTGTTAGTGAGGACTGGGGACCTGATCCAAGCTTGGCAGGGCATAAAAACAGTGTTGGTGTGCACTATACCCTATTTTTATACGGTCTATGACTATATCCAAAGACAGATGGCCTGCCTAAATGGCTATCAATCAGACACAACTTACCGAGGCTGTATACCAGCTTTACTGACATTTTTACACAACTGACTTCAGAATAAATTCCATGAGCTAAAATAATTTAGATGTTATTGCAGCAAATATGGTTTGATTCCATCTAACTTCTCCAGTCACAGGAAAGAAACCTTCTATGCCAAGTAGTGCGGCTGTTCTTGAGATAATAACAGCACTAAGAATATGAACACATCTTGTTTATATAGTGGATTTACAGGCCCGGAGGAAACTTTACACTAGGCAGCCATGTCAATACAAGGCCCAAAAGTCAACAGTACAGCATATTCTTAGTACAAGCAGAGAAGGAAATATGATATCAGGGTAGTGGTTGAAGTGTGAAGGATCCAGGCACGGCTGGACGGCCCAGCGTCTCCACTCACGGGTTTGAGCGCTGTCTGAGTGTGTCCCCGCAGGCCAGGCCTCGGCACTCTTTGACCAGGACGGAGAAGGTCTGGGTGCGCTCGTCGTAGCTCAGGGAGAACACGATTTCCCCGCTGACCTCCACGCTGACGTAATCACCGGCCTCGCTGTACACGCTCAGCAAGCTGCCCAGCGTTCTCTGCAGAGACACACAGCAACCGCGCATGACTTCCTGTGGGCAAACCTGGCAGGTCGCTAGGCGCATGACTTCCTGTGGACAAACCTGGCAGGTTGCTAGGTGCAGCAACTCTTTGGGCGTTTCAGATCAGGCTTGAGATAGTGCTCGGTACTCTCTGGCCAACGGTTAAAACAACAGGCCTAGATGGGCCAAACAGGCCTGTTAGAAACAAGAATTCTTTATCTTCTCCTCGTGTTCTCGTGCCATTAACTTTGATGGGACTTGAAGAACAAATGCAAGTTTTCAAAGGACTTCGTTTGTCAATAAATGATCTTACAAAAGAACTTTGTGGAAGGTTAACAAGGAATTTTTCAAATCTCACCACCCCATTCACTGTAAAACATTTATCACAGAGATTGTGTGGGACGAAAAATGGAATACAGATGGTGTAAAATCCATGTCTGGATTTTTCCCTTGTAGGGTATTTAAGGTTCCAGAAAAAAGAGAAGTTAAAACACATAAAACCAACACGTGATCAAGCCCACAGTTTAGACAAATGATTTTTTCCTTCCCACTAAAAAACAAAAACTTCCTCCTTGGCTTATGCTGCCTATGACTACACATTTTACATTGAAGGTTAAGAAGTGTTTCAGGGACTCACCTTAGAACTGCGAAGGCTTAAGGTGCTGCCGCCTGTGCTCCTTTTGTGGATCTCCACCAGGCTGTCTATGTCCTCCTCTTCCTCGTCCTCCTGCAACCACAGAGGTGAGATTAACCCCTCTCCCACGTGTGCGAATGCTAAAACAGTGTACAAAGCTGTACAAACCGTTTACAAAGCTCGTTTCATGGCATTATTGTATAGTCCTCAATATTTTCCAAAATCTCATCCAAAATTATGGGTATTAATACGGAGTTGGTCCCCCTTTTGCTGTTACAACAGCAAACTCCACTCTTCTGGGAAGGCTTTCCACTAGATTTTGGAACATGGCTGAGGGGATTTACTTCCATTCAGCCACAAGAGCATTAGTAAGATTTGGTGATTAGGCCTGGCTCGCAGTTGGCTTTCCAACTGATACCAAAGGTTTTGGATGGGGTTAAGGTCAGGACTCTGTGCAGGCCAGTCAAGTTCTTCCACATCATTTTTGACAAAACCATTTCTATATGGACCTATATGGATTTATGTTTATAATTTCTTGCATAGATACACAACGCAGAGCCTTAAGTTTAACATGTGCCTATGACTTTTCGGTTTGCCCCAGTCTATGAGCATGGAGCAGGGACTGACCTCCACATTGAGTCCCGGCACTGATTTGCTCCTGTCCCCCATGTAGGTCCCTGTGACATCACCACCGCCCCCACGCAGGTCCAGCACGGAGGTGGGTCGACAGTGCTCTGGACCACAGCACAGGGAAGAAAGATCGCTCAGTCTCAGCGCTCATCGATCGGATGGATGCGTGATTTGATTTTGCGCTCAGGTATAAATCGGGGGATAAATCCTGGCGGCTCACCGGAGGTTTTCAGCGATCTCCTGGGGTTTCTCTTGAACAGTGCCTCTTCCTCAGGGGTGATCCCGGATATGGAAACTCCCTGGTGCCTTAAAGCCTTGGGGGAAAAAAATAAGATGACAAGGACTTTGGTGACATTCAGTCCACTGAAAGGTAAAGAGTAAACATCCCCCCATTAATATTGTTGATTAATTACTTCAATTATTTCTGATTCATTTATGAATTCTAATTGCTTAATTGCTATGCGAATAATGATAATAATTATTGAAAATTTGAATATAATCAGGAATAGGTGTTTTTTCTGCAAGCGTTTCACTTCGCCTCTGAATTTTGGAGGTGCACTACAGCAATAGGATTGTGTAAAAGAAGATGAAAAGAAAGCCGATACACTGCATGGAGGCGACGATTGTTCCTGCACTAATAAACATTTAATAATCCTCCTCATGGTTTATCACCCAGCCCTACTGTTTATTAAAAACTGTTCAGCATCTCACTGCCTCAGCATCTGAGGAGCTGTGGGCCTCATCTGCTCGGATGGGGACAGGCAGGCTGGACACACAGGACCCCACAGGGCTCGACCTGGCCGTCGACCGTCCCTCCACCACCCCCTCTCTCCTGTGAGACAAAAACGCAAGATCAGACAGACGCGCATACACAGCAGCGGTAGTATTTCAGTGCCCAAATGTGTCTTGTGTACCCCTCGGTGACCTTACCGTGGCAGGACGGGGGTCCCGCGAGAGGATTCTGTCCCGTTCTTGAAGCTGTTCAGGCTGGTCTTCTCCACTGACTCAGTGTCACTGCGCTGGTGCTGCTCCTGTGGGTCTGGGGCTTTGGACACCTCAGAGGGGGGGCTGGAATGCAGAGCAACACGAGGTGTTCCACCCAGGCGTATCATTCTAACAGGTAAGGACTGTACCAGGTAAGCAGATGGCATAGTTGCAACCTGACACGACCAGGTAAGAAAACATCATGGACACTGACTGACGGTTAAGAGGAACTAGCTGGTAGAGACTCGCAACAGCTGCTCTTCAAATGTACAAGGTACAACTCTACCAGGTAAGGACTCATCATAGTTCCTGTCCAGCTCTACCAGGAACAGACTGGTCACATTGCTGCCTAGAGACCCTACTAGGTAAGGGCTCCACAAAGATTCTTTCAGGTAAGGACCCCCCATCCCCCACCACTAAATAGGGAGCAGAGGTCACTCACGCCTGCTCATTGGCCAGGTCCTTCAGTTTGGGGCGGGGAATACGAGACGGCTGGCTGGGACTTATCACCCTGTTCTGTAGGAGCAGTTCCCCCACGGTCTCCCTCTTCCTCACTGAAAGAGAGAAGCCCACTGTTAGCCCCGAAGAGGCCAGGCGGCACCCCAGAGCTAAACCTCCACTTATGTTCAGATGAAATGTCTCTGCCAGGGCTGCCTGTGAGCGAGTCCCACTGGGTGATGTATAATTTTCCACAGCATCACCTGGGAACGGAAGGTTTCAGTGTGCAGGGCATGTTCAGCCTCACCCCTCTGGTCAAGAGGTCACATGCAGAAGCGCAGTTTTCCAGCACAACAACCATGGAACTATGCTTGTAGAGTGAAAAATGTAGGCTACAGTTGACAGAGAAAAACAACAGCCATAAAAGTTCCAAAGTAAAAAAAAAAAGCTGAGAATATAATGGATCGATTAAACAAGAACAAGCTACAGGCATGCACAGACTACTGCTGTCCATTGAGTTGAGCTAGAAAAACATAGAGAATGTTTTTTTTTTCTGCCTCAGCTTCCTGTACCCACATTCTGGCCTCTTCCTCAGGGAGGTTCTCACTATGTCATGGCCGGGGGAGTCTGAGAAGCGGTTGACCCGCTGGTCATAGAACCAGTCTCCGGTGCACTTCTTTAGATCCCTGCAAACATAAATCAACAGTATTAATGCATTAACCCTTTAAAGTGTAAAATCACAAAAAATTATCTTAACAGAACATTCTAAAGCAGATATAACAAGCACTACTGGCAATCTGCTGGTAATTGTGGGCAATGGAGTTCTAGAACACTGAATTTTGAAAAAAACATTACAGAAAACCTCATCTTCAAAGGGTTAAAACACTGGACCCTGATTATCCAGTTAACTGTCAACTGACAAATGTGTATGTAATGACCAAATACATTTTCTATGACCTGCTACTAAAATATTTAAAAAATGGAATTCAAATTTGTGTCAAAACAACTGTATCAATAAGTTCAATAAGAGTGGTGTGATTGACTGCAGAGAGAGTGCATTATGTACAGGAAGTTTAAGGTTTTCAGGACCTCTCTCAACCCTTACCCTTCCATGGGTCCTGCAGGAAACACTCATTTTATATTTTCATCAAATTCAAGGCACAAAACAGACCCATACTACCTTGAATAATTGCTGGGTTGTTCATTTCAAAAACTATGTTTGGTCAATTTCACACAAATAGAATTCAGCAGCTAAGTGGCTGGTTGCATTCCAAATTGTTCCAAAATTGCCTTCGCATAGAAATATCACATCATTCTGAGTAATCAAATAAATGATGTGCCAACAATTTAAAATAGAATAAATGTATTTTTATCATTGCGCCATGAGTTTGGACGTTCCCGGCACCATTCGGAGGGGGGAGGGGGGCGGTGAAACTCACGCCTCTTTGGCGCACACGCTGCACACCCAGGACCCGTTGGGGCAGACGCCACGGCAGTTTCGGCACACCTGGTGGTTGCAGCTGTGGCACTGGCTGCTGCCGGTCGCCAGGCGACCCAGCGGCTCCTGGCAGCGGCCGCAGCTCTGCTTGCTGTAGCTGCCGCTGCCGCGCTTGGCGCCTTTCCTCTTGATTTCCAGGAGCTCCGCCTTCAGCCTCCTGAGGGGAGTTGGAGGGAGGAAGGGAGGGAGGGAGAGAGAGAGAGAAAGAGAGAGACAGTGAGAGGGAGACAGGGACAGAGAGAGAGACAGAGTCAGAGAGAGAGGGAGACAGTGAGAGGGAGACAGGGACAGAGAGAGAGACAGAGTCAGAGAGAGAGAGTGACAGAGAGACAGACAGACAGAGAGAGAGAGAGAGTGAGTGAGAGAAAGAGAGAGAGAGAGAGAGAGGTCAGACCCGCCCCCCCTCTGTGGTCTCCATGCCGATGGGCCGTCGCGGCGGGGCCGTGGGGGAGCAGCACTCACCGCACGCGCTGCTCCTCTGCCTGCCTCAGCTCCTCGTCCCTCCGCAGCACCTCCAGGATCAGTTCCCGTTCCGAGTCCGTCAGGAAGGACAGGCTGATCAGCTCCACCGTCTGCAGCATCTTCGTCTTTTCCACTGTCCCTCCCTCCAGGAGAAAGCCACAGCTACTCTAGAGGCCCCAACAGAAGATCTGTAAAGCCCCCCCACCACACCCCCGTGCCCCCGAGACCATTAATCAGTACACCAAAAAAACTCCCACGACTATACCTCAATTCAATGCAACACTGACATAATAAAATAAATTCTGAAAATCAGTGACAGTACAAAAAAAAAAGACAAATGAGTATACTGGATTAGTGGTATGCGGTATGAGCTGCTCTGTGTCCCTACTCTCTCCTTTGAGTAAGGCAGACTTCCTTTACAGCCTCCAAACTCATTAGAGAAGGGCGAGCACACGCCTTCCTCAGCAAACAGCGAGAGATTAAAACTAATAAATCAGTGAGGTGTCCTGTAAATAAGCCCTTTAATATCTGGCAGCGGCACAGCCACCGGTCAACAAAAGTGAACAGGCCCTGTAGGTGAGGGCCGAATTTTTATCTGAGTCGAGAGTAAACACAATAATGAACAAGTCCTGCCCACATCTGAGTCAAAGTGGACAGCAATAAAGAAGAGTGCCGCAAAGGTGGGCTAAAAAAAAAAACGAAGTGTTAAAAAAAGCAACACTCCACACGGCTAATTTATGCAGGCTCTGTTAATGTTTCATCAGGAGAGGCGAAGCTTACAGAAACTTCTAGCAATGGTAAATAAGCCCGGAGAAAATGGAAAGCAACGGAGGGGACGGCGTGTGTGCGTGCGTGCGTGTGTGTGTGTGTGTGTGTGTGTGTGTGTGTGTATATGTGTGTGTGAGTGTGTGTGTGTACAAACAGCAAGGGCCCACGCAGTGAGAGCAAAAAAACAAAACAAAAAAGAAAAAAAAAAAACGGGAGACGGGGGCAGGGATGACATAAAGGCTCGCGACGGAAGGGATGACCTTTCCCTTCTCTCCTCGTGCTCGGCCCCCCGCCTGCCGGAGCCACCCCGCTGGAGCCCGCTAATTAAGGGAGCCGGCAGCCACAGGCAGTGACGCGGGGCACCGCAGCCCAGCTGAGAGCCATCAATACCGGCCCGTGTGCCTGCCGAAGGCCCTGCGGACCACAGCGCAGCGCGGTCTCGTTCTTCACAAGCAGCGAGCGAATTTCACATCTGGGACACGGGACAACACTGCGGCCAGGGACGCCGGCGCCAAGAGACTAAAACTGAACCTGCTACGCCAGCCACAGTCAGGACAGGCACAAATATGGCTCCTAATGAATTCTAAAAAATAAAAAAAAATCCTAACAAATAAATGACCCTCAAATACTGGGCCTAATCCACGTGTACATTCTAACTGCTGGACTGAATGAGTACAAGTGCAGGAGAAGCAACATGCAAGGAATTATTAACGGGCATGGGAAAGAGGTGGGTTTGAACTGGATGCCTGCACTGACACTGTCGGGCACAAAGCCAAGCGTCCGCTTTATAAATGACGACCAACTCTGTAGCCCAGAGCCGTATCTCACAGCAGAACAAGAAAAAAAAAACAAACAGTTGGCAACATTTTCTGTCAGGTTTAAAGGTCATTTAAAAAGAACTGGAATGGAAAAACAGAAACATTCCCTCATCATAACGTCCCCACCCTTCAATGACAACAGGGTGGAGTGCCTAGTGAACCTGTTAAATGACTCAAGGCTGACACAGCATTTTGTTGATATAGGAACAATTTTCTTTTACATAGCAGCTTCAATATCATCTTGTAAACTCAGCTGTCAGCACAGGACAGTACAAAAAACTAAATGCAAATACAAGAGCACTATAGATGTTATGTTGTAAATGACATCTACAGAGAATGAGACGGTACTTTAATGCCTTGTAAACAACGACTCCAATGGTCAATAGCTCTGTTTCTGTAAGGAGTCACTACACACATAATTGCAAATGACTTTATATCCTAAGCAAATATTTACAAAATGTCACGCCATATAAAAGGAGTGATAGAAATTGGCCTAACTTTATTCATTTTAAAACGTGTTTATTATAAAAAGTATCCAACAGGCTATGTTGAAGGAGAGCCTCCTTCTCATAATACTGCACCATGGGTACATTTAACTACACGATAACACACCCTGACATATATGCGCTTATGCAATAGATCAGCAAAACCCAGACAGAGACAGAGACAGAGACAGAGCTGACGGCCAGCGGTACAGGGATGCCATCTTTATTAATAAGAGTAATGACCTCAGGAATCAAGAGGATGCAGCGAGGTTTCTTCCATGTACATGAGCAGTGCGATATTAAATTGAGATGTTAAAGAAATCATACTGTAAAGAATATAGGCTACAACCTCTTTCTCCATATACAATATTAACGCGCACATATGAACCGTACTAACTTCAACTAACTAACGTGTCACAGTATATTAATTGCTAAATTGGGATTGGCTTGTAGGCTACAATTGGACTAACGCATACAAATATAAAAACACATGTGCTTCCAAATACGCTATGTTTAAAGGCCGTAAAAGTTCTGGAATGTCTTTACAATAATTAATCCATCCATCCATCATTTTCTAACCGCTTGATCCAGATCAGGGTCGAGGTGGCAACAGAGCAAGCAGAATGTCTTTACAATAATTCAATAACACAATAATAATTTGAGAATTTGAGAACACAGTGAACGCGTGTCAACTAAAAACAGCCTACTAGAATGATCAGCCAAGTTGTTAGCACAAATGTAAATATATCAACTAACACATTTACACAAACGGATAGGCTACTCCAGCTATGCCAATATTTGAAAAAATACCGGACAACGGCTAACAACGTATTAAGTTTTTTTTTTTTTTTTATCATCTCAGCGAGCCACATTAAATGGACACAAAACCATTTAACACAAAGCATTCAGACATTTATTTGCAGCTACCATACGCTCAGTATAAACATCCTAGCTTGCCGCATACCACAATGAAAGATCAAGCCCATTAGGCTACAAACGGACGGAAAAAGATCAAAACAAGAAATCCCAGGAGCGACATTCAGTTTGAGAAACTAAATGCGGTTTATCCTGCTACCGCCGGACTTCGGCCAACAGTTACAATACCCTCACTGCACAATTTAGGCTAGATTAAATTGTTGGACCTAACAAAACAACATGCCAGAACATGAAAGAGAAAGAAAGTCACTTGCTTTTTATTACCGTAAAATCCGCCTGTTGTCCGTAGTCCAAAGGTCTTTCTACCCTCCTCCGCTTCCTGCCGAATGAGTCGGTTGACTTTTAGCTATGGCAAGAAACCCCCTTATCCCGGAAGATAGGGAAACTTTTTTGAAACTGCAGGACGAAGACAGGCTTAAAGTTGTAGAACCAACAGCGCTTCCAGAAGCAGGTGCACTCCTCTACCTCCTTTTCACCGCCAAAACTTAAAACGTCTCTGTACTCACCATTATGTTCCTTCCACTATCTTTGTCATCACAATCACGCAGTCACCAATGATTTCATTGTGCACGAATATAAGATGTTCGTTATAAATATTATGATTGGACGGTAACTTCGGTGCATCTTTAAACGAAACCACCTTTTCTTTTCTTTTCTTTTCGTAATAATGTTGCCTATGTGCAAAATCCTGGTGGTTGAAAAAGAGAGAAAAAGATAGCTCCGGCTACGGATTACAAAATGTTACTATATTGAACGGAACTGATATACACCTACAAATTATTAGCTTGCAGTGGCGCGAGTAGATCTAAACGAAATACATAAAATGTGTAAGTTTTGTACTAACATACAAACACTTGTTTTGTTTGTGACTATGATTGTTTGTGTGAATGTTTGTAAGCATTTTCAAACCATAGAAAATAAAAGGCACAATTTTATTTAATATCTTACTTCAACCGCGTTCATTTCCACGTTAGTCATTACTGTAGGTAACATCAAATTGACTTAGTCTTGACAACAGTCAACATGTTCATGAAGTTGTGTATGCAGCAAATATAAGTATTAAATAAAATGTGGTTTGAGTTTACTTTTATAATGCGAAGTTTCAAAGTTACTGCGCTCAGACTGAAATTTGGTGCGTAATTTTTTTTAGATTTTCAGTTTTATAATGAAAAGCTTATGAAGGCATTTTGAATTTTAACCATTCCCATGGAACCTCAAAACCTAAAAATATCTGAATATTACTGGTCTTCAGGCCACAGCATACACCTTTCATTGAAGTAGTCCATAGAATTTAATGACCACACAAATCTCAGTCGACTTGTGCCATGGCTACCTGGGTGTAAAGCCATGGGCTTTAAACTTATGTTTTTGCTTCTGATTGGTTTATGCCTAATACCGTCATATTAGCCTTTTTGTAGTTAAACTGCAAAAGCAGGAACCAACCACATGTAGTATTGAGTTGGACTTTGTACAAGATTCATTTCACATATTATTACAAAAGTATAAACCCCATGTTAATGGTTTTCAGTTCAATAGCGGCAAACATGCTATTTATAGGACATCATTCTAATGTAAGAGGAGGTTTTGAAAACAAATATTACTATTTATTATGGACTAGTTTATCATTCATGCTAACATTTAACTGTACTGAAGAACATCACACTGGCTGCCAGTCAAAAAACAAAGATTATCAAAAACCAATGCAAAGTTCACACATGACTAGCTATTTACCCACTGCACTGTGTAACAATTTCTCAACTCAATAAATTTGAACTGATGAAAAACAAATCTCAGTGCAAAGGTAACTATATTAAATGGTTGCACGCAACAAGTAACCCAAAGCTATTAACAATGTTATCACTGGAAAAGTATTTCGTTAATATTTAGCTTGGAAGAACGACCAGTCCCTTGATTAGAGTTTCACCTCTAGGTTCTAAAGATTAGTTCTTACACATTCTGCCATTGGCAATTTTGGGATCGCTCCTATTGGTAAAGGACCTCAAACACAAGGCCAAATCATTACCGAAACACATTAAAGTTTGTTTCTGGTGCTTTGGTGGACATGTAGGCCTCAGCGAGGTCTGCACTCCAAGTCCAGGACTAAATGATGGATGTGTGGGGCATATGATTTCACATGCTCTATGTGCCAGATGCTGGTCCTCCAGGGTTTCCCAGAGATGTCACACAGCAGACTGGCTATAATGGCGGCTGTGTCCTCAGCCCACCTCCTCCACGCTTCCCTCTGTGCGTCGCTCTTCTGAGAGGGCTCTGACCCAACGCCTGCCCCCTGGCCCCCGCCTGGGCTGCTTGCGTCGTGCGTGAGAGGAGCAGGACCCGTGGGGCGGGGGGGCGACGAGGTCACGTTCTGGTGAACGTGCAGGATTCCGCCGGCGTCCCTCTTCAGAAGCCTGCACGCCGTGGGCCAGCCCTCCCTGGAGCTCGGGATCAATCCCAAATTCACCCGGTCGGCCAGGTCGCACAGACGGAGCTGATGAGAACATCCAAAAAATGGTCACACTGGGAACCCCCGGGGGGTAGGCGAGTCCGGTTCTGGAAGTGCCCCTTTCTGGTTTTTGAATTTCAGTTCAAATTCACGTTATTTAAAAAATAAATTTAATAAATGATTAAGAGTCTAAGCAGCCTGAATATTCATTTACAGACTCCAGCGGCATTCATGAAGCAATCCATTTGGGGGTTAGGATGGAGCAAAAAAAAAACCCAGGAACACCTCTGGAAACTCCAGGACCAGGGCTGCCTGCCTCATGCTCCAGGCTGCACAAGCATACATTTTGCAGCCTTGTCAGAACCTTCCAGTAAGAAAAGAAAAGCTAACCTACTTCCTGCACCGTTACCTGCCAGCTCTTACTCAATATTCACAGGTAGGCTAATTTCTAGCCCATCTCCCTTTCCCTTAAGTGGCTTTTGTCGCTTGTCAGGCCGCCATTGTAAATAAGAATTTGTTCTTAATGACTTGCCTGGTGAAATAAAGGTGAAATAAATAAATAAATAAAATTACAAATTCAGCGCCACACCTGAACCCGAGCCCTTACCTGTCTGTTATCTCCCTCATGCACGGTGCATCGCTCAGACACCCCGTTCAGCTCCAGGTTTCTTTTCAGGGCACTCAACGCATGGGGATTCCACTCACAGGCGTGGACGTGGGCAGCCCCAGCGTGCACCAAGTACGGGAGGGTGAAGTAGCCAATACCTACAGGGGAAAGCAGCAGGAGGGTTTTACTTGTGTGTTATTATTTATGCCAAACAGGAACAGTGGTGGGAAGGCCAAAGCACTGCTGAATTAGACTAAATACAGCAGGGTTCTCAAGCTCCAGACCAGGAGGGCTCTAGTTTTGGTATATTTTTTACAGTTACCTTACATTCAGCAGTCAATTTAAACAATTTAAGAAGGTATGTGGACTCTTGCCAAACAGTTATTTTAATTTTCACTCTAAGTGCTAAAACGTTGCAAACACCATCAAATACTGCAGCCTTCCTGGACTTCAGTTTGAAATGCCTGGTGTGTAGTAAGCAACTGTGTACACTCCTTGTATTGTGGACTATTATTATTATTATTATTATTATTATTATTATTACTATTACCAGCATACAAATCCACCACAGTCTCCCCGCTACAATCGAATGAGGCAATCCTAAGTTTCTCTGTGATGTTTCCACTGGAGAACATGCACTTGGTCACATCAAACTCGTACCTGTAATACAGGAATAGACATTCAGTTCAGTGTTCAGTTCCACTCTAACACCACATATTTATCATGTCACCCATTGTTTCTTTGATTTTGATGAATGGGAAGCAATTCTTCCATTCTGTTCACAAAATATTCTGATTGCAACAAGAATTCATAGGTCCTATGCATAGTTCCTAGCTTGGTCATATAATGGTTATACTATTGACATAAACATACTCTCTCCACATTCAAATGCACTATGCATAGTACATTGTATTTGGGTGGGGTAATGTTCCTTCTTTCTCAGCATGTTGAACTATTACACTGCTTTGTTTGGAAAGGAAAATCCAAATATTCCAATATAGTTTACTTTGGAATTATTTTAAGGATATTAGGTATTGCTGTGAAACTATTGTTCTCAATTACAAATAAGTCCTTTCGAAATAGCTGTGAGCAAAAAAAATAAAAAATAAATAAATAAAACATCCAAGAGGGAAACTTCCGGCAGGAATAAATCAATAAGGCCACATTAGATTAACTCGATCAGAACTTCCACGGGATATTAAAGGGTTGGGTTTCTGGGTAATCTGAGTCACTTTCATTGGATTACAACTAGCATACAGGCTCTGATGTGCATCACCATTGATTTCAGTTTCAATTTATGACAGTGTTCTCTAATAAATGCATTCAGCCATCACATATCCTATTTCCTGTGTGCAGAGGAAGCCTGCAGTATGTACTGAATTCTCAAACATTGGCTCGACATAACAGTTTCTTTGAACGGGACTAGGAAATAATACTAGTAATTACTATTAATTTCTGACAGTCACAGACAAAATGGTAAAAATAATCATTTTCCTAAAAATAAATGTGTCTAAAGAGCTTTGCAGGGGGAGCTATAATAAATGGTTGACCTGATCCTGTTGTCCACATGCATTACAATGCTGTCCTCTCCCAGTAACATTGTCACCACAGGGGTCCTGAATTCATCGCCGGAGACTCTGCCAATCTGTGCCAGCCGTTTACACCCCAGTCCATGAGCAACCGCCTGCCACAGCTCCAGGCCTGAAATTGAACAGTGTGGGTCAACACAAGCTGAGCAGTTCTGACAAACAGACACAGTTATGGGTTGTACTACATAAAATACATGGAACTGAAAGACATTTGCCATACCATGCTCTATAAATCTGCCTTGCAAAATCATCGACTGGGTTGGGTGGTGCGGCAGCAAAACCTTTATAATGAGCTCACTGGATACAGATGTTAACCTATATAAGGAGTGAGCCTGTGGTCATTGTAGTTATTCTCAAATGTCAAATGTGCCAAACTGTCAGTACTGTATGGATATGGGGCATGCTTCCCCAAACCCATGACTTGCTGGATGGCATAACTGCCAGCTCAAATGTAGGTGAACATCAGAGTCTTAAAAAGAGCAAAATCTTGTACAATTAGGCATTTAGCAGACCCTCTTACCCAAATACTTCAATCAGCCCACCCTCTGAAGAATGTTTTCAAAGATCAAAGATGTACTTTATTTTATTGCTTCTTCTTAATGCTTTCAATGGTTTCATATTAAAACAAACTCTCAAGCAAAGAGGTTAATCTCATTCCCACCAAAGAACCAAATCAGTGAGCCAAGATGTCAGGATTTTAGGGAAAGCTAGGACCAGCTGCCCAGCACCAGAACTTGGTATCCCTGGTGTAAAATACTCTATGAACAGCAGTTTAATGCTCTGTCCTGTCTCACCCATGCTCTTCCAGACAGGCTGCAAAAAGCAGCCCTCCCCAATTAGGACCAGGTCCCCGTGGCGCTGCCAGCAGTGAGGAACGTCCTCCCTTAACTCCTCACTCCATCTCTCCCCATGTGACACCAGCAGCTCCTGCAAGGCCTTCACCAGCTTGTCATTATCGGACATCACTCTCTCCCTCTTGGAGAGGGTTGGGGTCTGTTGTTCAAGGAAAATAAACAATAACAAAAAAATACATTGGTAATAACACACTTATTTTGTGTTTTAGGCATATAGCAAAATACTTATCCAGAGCTTACACAGTTTATGTACATTTTTACACAGAATCCATTTATACAGCTGGTTATTTTACTGAAGCAATTCATTTTAAGAACCCTGCTCAAGGTTGCAGTGTCCCATTAGGCAATCAAACCCAAGCTACAACCTTACAATGTGCTGATGTTCCCACACAAACAGTGCGGACAAGACAGAACAATAGGCAAAGAGAATCATCCCTATATCCAGGAGTGCCTTCGGTACCTGGATATAAACAATGGAGATGGAACTTCCAGGTGCCACGGTGAGCTTGAGAGTGTGCAGGTCAAGCTCTGGTAAGCAGTTTTGCGATAAGGGCAAGGCGACTGTGCCATCGGAATACTTTTGCACACGGTATCTCGGTTGCCAAACACCTCGCGCCTCCAAATATTCCCTGTGGGACCACACAGCATAATAAACAGGACCATTTGATTTCGTATCCAGTTTACGATGATACACTAGAGCAGCAGAGATACAGTTTTAATGCGTGCTATGATATACCGATAAGAAAACTGATCAGACATATTCCAATTATATTTCCCATTGAGTCAGAACATGTAAGAATTTCTAAGATTTCGAGCTACATCAGCTATGCAGTAGGCAGCATTCTGGCAATAGCCACACGTCATACACTGAGCTCCCGTAGAACCAACAAGCCTGTTAAAGTAATGCGACTGGTGAAATCTGCAAAAGCCCACCGGTAACAAATGAATCGGTAAACTTTTTTAAAAAACACAGTGCAACTTTTAGCTAGTTTGGAAGTACCATAACCACATCATTAGAAACTGCGGATAGGACTAACCGATATGTTTGCGCAAAACGCCGCTCTACTCTCAGAGCGGGGACAGAATTCATTTTCACTTGTGAAAAGACCAAAGCAGCAGGAAGTAAAGAAATATTAGCAAGCTAACGTTAGCTAGCTATATAAATTGGAGGTCCAGCGACTACTGAAGTAAACTCTCTGATCCACTAAATTACAGCTATACGAATCGCAGCAAACTAATGAATTAGGGGTAAAAGTATTTCATATTTAGAACGGTTTGGCGAGCGAGGGAGAAAGCTAGCTAGTTATATAAGTAAAACAAATTTTAAGGGAGCGCTATTGTCACAACAATATAACACATCTACTTGCAACACAGTCTAATCGTCTCGATTTTCTCTCCGGAGTATTTTGAACGTCGTACAAGGTTTGAACTACAAAACTTTATGTGTAGTAAGGGGCCTAGTTGCTAGTCCGGACACAACTATTGGAATGGTATGAAATAAAACCCACATTTTAGCGTGTCGCATGATTTGAATTTTTTATTAGCACTTGCACACAGACACCCTCTTTAATTTCAAATTTAAGTTGCATAACAAACAACCACACGTGTTGTAATAACATTTAATACTCGCTGTGTGGAGCCAGATAGCAAGTTTAAAACGCTTGCTTGTGTGGCGCCTTTGTTTTTCCATTCTGGTGGGCAAAATGAGGTTATATAAAGTATTACCGGTGTTTGGCTAGATATGGAAATACGATAATTTCTTAAAGGAGCGTTCCAAATGATGTACTTCTGGTTTCTTATTAAAAAGAAATAGATTATGTGTCATTTCAAAATATTTTCTAATCAATATTAAATGATTGGATGTCAGAGCATTAGTTTGGAAACGAAGCTGGTAAATTGAATCGCTTAATATGGGAATATTTGTGTGTGTTTGTGTGTATTGATAGATGGATAGATGTACACACATTTGAAGAAAAATTCTGTGGAAATAAACCAATTTTAATTCCATTTATAAATATAGAACAATAGCGGAAGAAGTTCTGCAGACCCACTGAGGAGTAAAGACTGTTGGAGACCATCCCCTCAGATTCACAACCAGTCCAGCCTGGGCATGACTTGTGTGATTACTGATTCTTTCCTGGCTCTTCTTGAACAGATTTCCCAGTTTTCCCACAATCTCAATCATTAACTGTTTTTTTTTTGGGGGGGGGTGGGGCGGGGGCGGGGGCGGGGGGCGGGATAAATTAGGTCTAAAAACATCACACACAAACTTGTACCACCCATATTAAAGTCACTTAGCCAAGAATGCTAGAGATAAATGATGAGTTTGTGCCAGTGGCTGTTTACAGATTTAGAGCCTGCTCTGTAGCTCCCTGTTGAGTGAATAAAAGGGAAAACTTACACAAGTGTAATTACTGCATGCAAGCTGAGGGCATTGTCGTGGATCTCTAGTGGATTATTTGAGCCTTTAAAAATGTATAGACCCCTCAAATATGATCTTCTGTAATCTGATGACAAGATGACATGTATCTGCAATATGAAGCAGTACCACGTGTTGAATCCAATTTCATAATTTTCGATTTACTGAGTGTCACGGCATGAAAGTGAACATTTAATCAACATAATTTACAACTGATCTTACATTGCAGTGTAAGTGAGGTGTAAAATACTTCTTAATAAAGCAACAGACAGAAATTAGTCTACTTAAATATTTTACTTATTAGGATTCTGGCATTGCTTTGACATTGATGAATTCAAGAGGGAGCAGCCTATATTACATAGCCATTTTGCATGCAAACCCACTTACGTCTAGTCATGCATATCTCATGTTCCTGTAGAGAGAGACATCTCCCTGGAGGAAAAATGGCCCTCATGCTATTGTTCTCCCATTTTTACAATTATGAATAAATAATTATAGATAAAACAATTTGTCAGGACTATCTTAAGTGACCAATGAATCTGTGACAGACTCTTGGGAGGTTTACATTCTTAATTCTAATGTTAGGATAAGGCATGTCTATATAATTGAACGGCACAATGTTATTTCTTTCATTCACTTTTTCTGACTCGTGAGAATGATTATGTGATATCAGATACATGACCCGCATTCTTACTGCATTTCATTACATGTTCGGATGTCAAATCACTTTTTTTCACGTTGATGTGAGTGCTCCCCTACCGAAATCCATAGCAGCAGCAGTGCATAAGGTCTGCCCCAGCGAGCCCTCGCCCTTCATCTCAGCTGATATCCAGTGCGAGATTGTGATTCCAAGCAGGATGTGATGCGAGCAGGATGAAGCAGGATGAGGGGGGAACAATAAAGCTGCAGTTTTACAGCTCAGCCTTGGCAGGCTCGGGCAGGTCATAAATTACCAATGGCACACCAGCCTGGATTTAAATAGAAAGAATCCCTGGTGATGATGCAGAGTGGCTCCAGCTCCAGTGCGCTTACTGCCTCTCCTGCCCAGCCCTTCCGGAAGGGGAGACAGTCATTTGCTTTTTTTCCCACCCCCTTTCCCGCTATTATCATCTCACCAGCGGTGATGGCTCCTGCGGATGCTTTTCAGGGGAGGCAGAGCTGCTCTCTGCAGTGCTTTATGTAGATTTAATTCAGGGCTGGGCCGGTGATGCACAAGGGGAGGGGGACGGTGGTTAAAGAGGGGGGGGGGAAGGTGAGAAAAGGTTGATTAAACTCAGGAGCCCTCTTGCCTTATGTGGAACAGGAGTACTCATAGGGGTCTCACAACAGCATCCCATTTACATAGTCAGTTTTTTTTTAATTAATCATTTTTTGCTAAATGAATCAGTAAGACATCACATCTTTGTGCTGTGACCTTCCTTTTGACATTGGGTCTCCAGACTGCATTCCAAAGGGGGGAAAATGTCCATGCTCTCCTGTGCCAAAGTGACATGTTTGTCCAGATCCCTAATGGGTGTTCATGAATTATTAATTTTCCGGGTAGATACAAATGGCAAATTCTGTTGGACACAGTCTACTGTATCATTCCAGTGCACAGGGGTATCAGTGGATGGTTTTGTTTTAGCAGTTTTCAGGCAGGAAAGATGGGATTGTTGTTTTGCTAAAATAATAATAATAATAATAATAATAATAATTATTATTATTATAATATAGAATCTTGTACATCATACAGAAGTCAATATCTTGAGGGTTGCTTATGCTCATTTACTGCAAACACAGTCATTTTAATTACTTAATTAATTTTCCTCTACTAATTAATTTCTTTGTAACACTGCATTCACGTTTGTTTGTTTGGCATATATGGCTTTGGGTAAAATTGTTTTAAATGAAAATCTAGCTGTTGAACTGCCACGAATGTCATTGGTTTGTTTGGCCGAAAGATTAAAGAACGATTATTTATGCGTTCGGGGGGTCAGTGAAATAACAGAAGCGCGTTGTCATGCTATAGCCTGTCAGTTTTGCCATGCGGAGACTTCGAGTTTCTTTCCTGGTTCGAAATTTGCAGGGGGAAATAATGGATATATGACGTAATTTAACACATTTGTTGTCCTATCATACACAAATGTTTGTGCATTTTACCACTGTTGTCAGATTATACTATTTTTTTGACTGCACCCGCGAAGGTCTTATGAAATATACTCAATTAAATGTTTAATTTCCTTAATGTATATCCAAGGGTACCGTAGAATTATTTATACGTTTATTCGCTCGAGGACATCCATTGTTCATTTTCGCTCCAGCAGCAGTAACTGTCGCTTTAAGACGAGACATTTCAATCTTAGGCGTGTTTCCTGCTCTCATTGATTAGAAATGAGCCAGGCTAGTGCCCTGCGGGAGAAGTAGAGTCGCCAGTGGAACCAAAGTATTTCTAGCAATTTGTCGCTGTTTTCAGGACCTTCCGGCAAACGCAGAACTCAAATACCGTATACTCACTTATGAATTTCAGTGACTTTGTGTTGCAATTTCATTATAAGTATTAGAATCAGTTTAATGCAATAGCAGGAATGTCAACGAGCCAGCGTATGTGCACTGTCGGATGCGCCTGTCAAACGTTATGGATTTTTTTCAAAAGGGTCGAAATGAACTGCTAAGCAGTTGGATAAAATTAAAGCATTTTTCAGTGGCATTTTGAAAGCTGGTTGTTTTCATCTCGGAACGGAAATTATTTGGACAAAGGATGGTAATGTTGCTTTGAAAAGAGGACAACTTCACTTGTTTGGAAAATATGGGCTTAAATCATTGTTTTGAATTCGGGACCGACAGATGAATGCGTTGCTCTAGCCAATTAACTGTTTGAGTATTAACAGTATTATATCAGGTATCATAAGTGACCAAAGACATTTGAAAATGATGAAGTATGCCGATTTCTTGATACATTGAGTCGTCTCAGTGGAAGAGAAGGGGTGAGAACATAATATTGTGAAAGCAACAAAGACTATGGCTTGTAAATAAGGAAAATATTTAACTTCTCGGCGAAGGTAAATGCTTATAAGACTGCATTGTGTTGCCAGTTCCTTAACCTTTTGGTTATTTACACAGATTTTGATAGCCATGTAGTCTGTGTAGTGTAATATAGCCTAACACGGGAGAGGAATGACCACGTTCTCTGACTTAGAACTTATATATTTTGGAATTCAGAAACCCACGGAACTGACGTGACTGTCTTCGCGGTGCTCAAAACATTTTCACTTTGAAGTAAATGATAAAAACATCACAATGTCGGCGGTAATGGTGACCAGGAAGGTCACCCGAAAATGGGAAAAGCTCCCGGGCAAGAACACTTTCTGCTGTGACGGACGCGTGATGATGGCACGACAGAAAGGCGTGTTTTACCTAACCTTATTTCTCATCCTGGGGACCTGCTCCTTGTTCTTTGCGTTCGAGTAAGTATGACTGCACACCCTTCATTGCGTAGTTGGCTGGGATTTCAATGGGGTAGCCTAATGAAATGGCAGGAAACATATCTTTGTGTCATACTTGGGGCGTTTTCATTTTACATACAGTACCTTGTAACCCGCGAGGATTCTTAATATTGAACGCCCACGCAGGCTTCCCCTGTCTGTGATTTTCATGAAATGCAGAAGACTGTATTGTGGGATAGCGCTGTAGGCTTCATTACGTATAAGCAGGTGATTATACTGAAGAGATTTAATGACCACAACTCTGGCCTAAAATTCATTTAGCCTACTTGATCTACTCAAAACTGCAACACATCAATTGTTTATTTTGTGGTATATACCCGGAAGTGCACACGAAGTTTCTCCCAGAACTGTGGGCAAAATTTTACACACACACACACACACACACACACACACACATATTCAAATGAATCCCGCCCTGATCTGCTTTATTTCAGTGTTCAATCTAGGCTGTGCAGAAATGGACTGAGGACACGGGTGGGGCTAGGGTTACAGGGGAGTTTTTAAATCTCATAGACTGCAGAATCTATTAACTGTCTGATCAGGAGATGTTTATGGTGCAAAAGACCACACATAGTAGCATGTGCTGTTTCAGCAGTTTACTGGTTCACGTTGCTGGCCTTCGTGGGAGCATAAATTTAACTTGCACATCAAACTTAAGTGTTGCGGTTAAAAGGCAGTAATAAGTGGCCTGCTGGGCTGGATGGCAGGCAGGCTTGCTGTGAGTGGAGGTGATTGAACTGATGATTCTGCTGTTTCTGCTGACCTGATGGGCAGGACTTTTCTGCTGAATGGCAGAGAGGACTGCTGGGACTGGGACACAATCAATCCTTGTGTCTTTGGGGGGTGGGGTTTGGTTGGGGTGGGGGGTTCTGACGGTATGCTACTGTATGAAGGATGCAGTGATGGCAGTTGTACGGGGAAAAGCATGAGTATGCTCTTGACTGCTCTTTAGTGTTAAGGGCTGTGTTTTGCCTAATAGACCCTCCCCCCAACACAGACACACAGGCACACACACACACACACACACACACGCACGCACACATACACACACACATTCCTTGGCAGACACAGCTAAATCAAGACTGAGCAAAATTTGATCAAAAGCAGGGTTTGTACTTGGTGATGGGTACATGCATTGTCTGACACATGGAAGGAAGATGGTTTTACCCATCTGTAATAGTCAATAGTAATTTTTATGCTGTAACATTTACGAATACTGATATCACCCCCACCCCAAATAACATATTCTCACATTACAGGAATTTGACAGTTCTTGCTTCATGAATAAATAACGCTATGCTATAATTTAAGTTCTCTCTTGGGATGGTGGAAATCAAATCATATCAATTAACTATCCAAACTTGATAATTGATGCAATGATATAGACACTTTTCTGCACCCTGACAATCAGTGAAATTGGCCTGGGAATTTTTTTGACCTCTTACACGTGTCTGTCCTGAGATAATCTTTCTTTTACAGATTCATTTTTTACTGAAAAACAACTGAAAATGCGTTTGTGTTCTCTCTTAGGATTCCAGTCAAAATGGGTGTGAGATATTGGATTTTATGTCCAAATTTACCTTGTGTTTTAAAGTCATGCCTTTAAAAAATGAGGGCTGTTAATCTGTCTCCAGTGCCCAGTGAGACTTGTGATTGGCTGTGGTGCAGTGCCAACGTAATTGATTGGCTGTGGTTCACCAGGCCTCTGTTCATTGGACATCGGAAGCAGTGGCTCTGTTCTCTGCTTCTATTTGCCCCCACAGTGCCATTGCCGGTGACGTGTCTCTGTTGCAGAGAAGAACCGGGCATCGGTTGCCAGGCTGAGGGAGATCTGGAGCCCAAAATAAGCCTGAGAGATGTTAGTCAATCTGATAATTGTTTCTCCCCGGCGGAGAATATTAAACTGGTGTAATTCAGCACTCTCCATTATTGAGCAATTTGAGCCAGTTTTGATTTATCTCCTCCACAGTGCAATGGCAGATTATTTGGAGGACCGATGCACCTTGAACACAGGTTGCCAGAGTTTTCCATGAGCTCCAAGAAGGCTGATATTATCCCAAGCCAGAGAGCTTTCTATGAGATTTAAACTTGAATGGCAGTTTTTGGATTATGTGCATGGCCCTGCTGGATAAAATTCCAGACTCCACAATAAATGTCTTGAATCAAGTTTTCATGAAAGCGTGGTATTAAACTCTCAGTGCATAATCTGCATGTAAGCCAACAGTCAATCCAGCAGTCACAGAGGAGCGTGGAAATCTGCCATCTGTGCATTTTACAACAAAGGCCGTGAGCTCCATGGTTGTTCCTTGCAGGAATATGGTATTCTGTGTTCTGCAAAAATACAGTCTGCGATCCTGTCCTGCTTCGCGCACAAAAAGGAGGGCAAAGATTGGGAAACGGCTTTGTGCTGAATTCTGTTACTCTGACCCCTGGGAGCTCGATCAAATACCGGTGTGCCTGTTTGCGCAGCCCCATCGGAGAATACAGCCAGCCAGGAAAGCTGAATAATTCAGGGAGCCCGATTCCGACAACTTGTGGCTAATCGTTTTAGAAGGGATCACACGGCATTAAAATCTCACAGAGATCCCTCTTTATTCTCTGTAATTCAGTAGGTTTTCATCATCCGTGAAAGAAGAGCGGGGGATTTATTTGTGTGTCTGTGTTGTATTTTTTTGTTGTTGAGGGGGTGAGCTGGGGGGGGGGGGAGCAAAGGGGATATTCTGTGAATAAATGGAGCAGGAGATATGTAGAACAGAGAGGCAGTGTCCTTCTGAGGAGGTTGGGCTCAGTCCAAGAGCAGATGAGCAGAGCAGACATTTTATCGCTGGTCATTAGCAGGAGACAGCAGGTCAACGCCATCCGAGGGGGTCACAGTTTATTAACAGAAATGCTTTCTTTTGTGAAGCAGCAATGGCCGACGACCACGGGCTGTTCAAAGGCACTGGTATGATTGGAACGCTCGACAGGAGAGCGTTCCGCAAACTCTTACACTTTCTCTTATTTATTCAAACAGCACATACACTGTTTAATTATATTGGGCATTGAGGACCACTCTTAAAACAGAGGAAACATTTACATTACATTTAGGCGTTTATCAGGTGCTCTTAACCGAAGTGATAGTCATACCTTTTTGCCTTATTGCACTAATTAACATTTTTGTTACACATTTTATTGCCCTTTCTTTTCACCTTTTGTTCATTTTGTAACCATACTGCTGCGATGCTGTATGCAAGGACAGCTTTGGGGTTATTCCCGCACATGACTTGACGTTTGCCTGCTCCCTGTGTGCTATGACTGTGTGACTCAGCCAGAGCTGGACCTCTGTCTCTTATTGAAGATGAGCATGTTCGACTGTTGGTTTGTTTGTAAGTGAGCTCTGCAGCAACCCAGCTCTCACCCTGATCTGTCCTGCAGTAGGCTGCACACTGGGGAGAGATGGGGCTTGCAGAGTGACAGGGGTGGAGCAGTCTGGGTTTTTTTGATTGTGAATATTTCACAGTTGGGTTGTGCGTGCAGATATGTGTTGGGGCACTTGTGCGTGTGTGTGTGTGTGTGTGTGTGTGTGTGGTGATGCTATAGCTCATTGTCTGTGCATAGAATGAGGAAGTGTGTGTATGCTTTAAGGCTGTCCAGAGTACGAGTCGGGTCAGGAGACACACCACTCTGACTGTCAGCTGTTACTAATATTACCGGAGTGTTAGGAGGTCAGGGGAGAGGAGCTCCACAGACCGTGCCACGTGAGTGTGGGTAAAGGTGATTCAATAACCGGGCCAGAGATCAGGCCCTGGGCCCGGGCTCTGAGGCCTCTATCCTGGGGGTGATGAGAGGTGTTCAGTGCCTTGAACTGAGTCTACTGATACGTATTAGATTCTTTATTTATTCAGCTGTAAGCAACATGTCGGACGATTCACACTGCGCTTGGTTTTTGTTGATTCTGTTTTTAGTAGGATTTCATTTCATGTAACCCCCCACTTTTTTCTTTTGTTCTTCTAAAGAAGATCCACCCCCCCCCCCTCCCCCTCAGCACCGCAAACAAGCTTGAATTCATCGCCGCACTGTGCTCTGCCACGCCCGAGTGGTGGTGGCATCATGAGTACATGGGAATGAACCCCTCCCCTCCCCCCGCAGCCCCCCAATGTCACGGTCCCCACCCGCCATTGAGTGGATTACTGCTGTGGCTCATCCCTAATAGGCTGATCCGGACACCGCCAGCCTGTAAGCGTTTAGACGGCAGCTCTGTCTCCGGGTCTAATGCTCCAATCTCCTCCTTTTGACAAAAAGCAGGAGTGGATTGGATTGCTGTTGCGGGCTCTTAATTGATTTTGAGCTGCGTGATTTCCCCTCCCCTTACCTCCCCCCCACCCACCCACCCACCCCTTGAGGACAGGAGTGTAGTATTACATGTGCCCAAAATTGAATCATTGATATAATTAGATTAACCACTGGGGTTATTTCTCTGATGCCATAGTACGTAATTGATTTGCCGTTGCTGTGTATTGTTTCCAGTATGCTAATAGCTCAATGCAGATACAGTGTAGCCTGGGAGGTCAATGTTCATAAACAGACTCAGTTTTTTTTTTACATCAGTAAAAAAAGAAAAGAAAAAAAAAAAGGTGCAGTTGACTAAATGGCTTTACTGCATCGGCATTGGATAATATGGAAATTAAACTCATCTTTTAGGATTATCTTGACGGTAGGTAAGAAGCGCTTTATCGTCAGCCCACTAGCCGCAGTTGGACGCCCCGCCCTATACGTGTTTCTCCAGCACTATAGTCTGCTGCTGGACAACATGTGCTGTATGAGTCTCAGCAGAAAGATCCACAAAAGATCAAAAGTATTGAGATGGAGCACTAAGGCATTACTTCCTCGGGTTGCAGTTTAGGTTTACGGCGTGGTGATTTTTATGTTCTTGAGTAAGTGCAAAGGCTGGAAGGATTTCACAATGAAAAAGGAAAGGTACATTATCTGCTGCGGAGTGCTTTTCCCAGTTATGTTAAATCCTCCACAGACATTTGCGAAGTACAGTGTTTCCATTCTTCCCTCAGTACAATGACTGGGCAGAATTTGCCTGCGTGTTTTTTTTTTTTTTGTAAGCCTCTTAATTTTCTGAAAACATTAGCATCTGTAATGTGTGCTGTTAGTTGCTTCTGTTCACAAAGTGGTAAATTCTAAATTAAAAGGCACTGTTCACTTCAAACCATAGGCACCTATTCTATTCTTCTTCTTATGCTATATTTTAGCATAGTTGAAATATCCTCCTTTGGTTTTTTTAGTGAATAGTGTAATTAAAACTGCTTATTTAAGGCCGGGTGCGAAATCATTTTTTTGGCGGCAGTGGCGAAATGTCAAGGCAAGTCACGGCACGACACTCCCTGTGAAGTAGCAGATGGTCTGATGCTCACTGAGGCGTCGCTCACGGGCTAATGAGTTTAGCGGGCATCGCTTGCCTGTGTCGGCTTCCCCACCCCTGAGCATCGCCGCGGCCTACATGCGAGGCCACCCCTGTGTGCAGGCCGCTCGATATCGGCACCAGATTAGATGACCGTAATGCAAATCCTGCTCCAAAGGGTGATTACATTATCTTTTCCAGAGCAACAATTTTTTTTTTTTACAGAGAATTTACATTGCATCCATTCATACAGCTGAAGCTGTTACCTCAAGGATACAACGACAGGGTCCTACCCAGGAATCGAACCTGTGACCTTTAGGTTACACTGCCGCCCCACAGTGGACTTTGCCCACAGTGCTCCATCATGGGGGGAGAGGTATTTCTTTTGCTTTGCAAGACAAGACCTTGGGCAGTATTCACATGTACAACACTAAATACTGCGCACTAAACCTCTGGGTTTAACAGGCCTGTATAACTGAATATTTCAGGTTTTAATTTTCACCGGATTTTTTACATCCAATTAGTAGATTATTCACAAAATGAACTCCAAATTATAGCCTCAGACTCAGATTTAGCTGACTAGTGATAATTACCGCTTGTTCTTTCCAACATTTATTTCATATACTCAAAATTATGAATGGCCAATCATAATTGTAAGCGTGTTCCTTTGATGAAACATCAATTTTAGCATGGAGATTTAAGGCTAACATGGGCATCCTCTGAAGCACACTTATCCAGCCACCAATTCATTTCCTTCTCTCTGTAGTTGACCAGCTGAGCTGCATAGCTACTGTACCGTGCAATTAACATAGCTAACCCCTGATTGGCCAGAGGAGGCGATAGAGTGCAACGATGAGGAGATAATCCTGTGGGCTAGTCAACCTGTGGTTGCCCTCCCTTTCTGGGCAACACAATAACCAGTTATGCTCCGCCCCTTGGGGCTGCTGTACACAACATTGCTTTGGTGAGGATTAGATTACTGATGGTGGGTTGCATTACTGCAAAATAGGTTTAGTGCTTTAGCTGAATATACCACCTGACCGCACTTCAATTCAGGTCAATTTATTGCATATAAAAATGATGTCACTGCTGGGTAAATGTTTCTTTGTTCTGACAAGGCCTCTGATTGACCTTTAAGGCTCTTAAAAAAATACTGCATGGTCTGTTTTGACCAGAAATATGTTTTCTTTGAAGTGTCAGTGCATGGGCTGAATGTTTGATTTTGTGGAAGCCTGTGTTTGAGCTTAATATGCCAAACAAAGGCCTATGCGGTACTGGGCATTGTTGGGCTTGAGGTGTGTGGGTGTGTGTATGTGTGTGTGTGTGTGTTTGTTTATGTGTGGGCATGTGGGTGTATGTATGTGTGTTTGTGTGTGCGCGTGTGGCTGTGTGTGTGTGTGTTCATGTGTGGGTGAGTGGGTGTGTGTGTGTGTGCGTGTTTATGTGTGGGCATGTGGGTGTGTGTGTGTGTGTGTGTATGTGTGCGTGTATGTTTGTTTATGAGTGGGCATGTGGGTGTATGTATGTGTGTTTGTGTGTGTGTGTGTGCGCGTATGTGTGTGTGTTTATGTGTGGGCATGTGGGTGTGTGTGTGTGTGTGTGTTTATGTGTGGGCGAGTGGGTGTGTGTGTATGTGTGTGGGCATGTGGGTGTGTGTGTATGTGTGTGCGTGCATGTTTGTTTATGTGTGGGCGTGTGTGTCTGTGTGTTTATGTGTGGGCGTGTATGTGTGTGCGTGCATGTTTGTTTATGTGTGGGCGTGTGGGTGTGTGTATGTGTGTGTTTATGTGTGGGCGAGTGGGTGTGTGTGTGTATGTGTGTGCGTGCATGTTTGTTTATGTGTGGGCGTGTGTATGTGTACGTGCCTGCATCAGGAGATACTTCTTTAGTTTACTGCTTTGTTTGGAGTACCACATGACAGGACTGGTTGAGAAACTGCCCGACGACTGAAATCAAGTGATTATGACACATGTAGATTGTAAAGTCATGGGGCAACATTTGTGATGGTCCCCTTTCATGAATGTTATGACATTGACATTATGACATGGGGACTAACATTTGAGTATCCCAACAAAAAATATGCAAGGGTCAGCTATGGTTTATAATGTATATCCAAAGTATTATATTATTAAAGTGAAACCTTAAAACATTATCTTCATTTTTCAGTAATTGCAAAAAACAGTGCGTAGAGCTATAGTGGTGTGTCATTGCCAGGGACATTACCGAGATCATGAGATGAAAAGCAGTGAGTGTCTGTGAGGAGTTCTGGCACTGGGGGGGGTTATTGGGTGGGGGCATACACATCTGAATGCAGCGCACAGTTAGCCTCTGAATCCTCCAAGAATATGGTCAATATTAGGGAGTGGGGGTGTCTCCCCGGTGGACTGTTGTCTCCTTTTTGGGACTTTTATAAGACAGGCTGTCTTATGACTTTATTATAAATTTATATCCTTCATTAGTCTTCACCATAAAGGGGACCTGTGGGTGGGCTGATGACATCGCTCGGTAATTTTTGGAAACCTGCAGTCTCAGGTGACACATGATGCGAGAGAAGGGAGGGAGGGAGGGTCTCTGTTCCGTGCTTCCGCATGTTAAGCACACGCCCGCCCGTGCCCCGCCCGTCCCGAGGTTTGGGAGATGCGGCGATCGCCGGTCCACTTTATCATCTCACTTAGCGGCTCACGCGCGGCGGTGTGGGCTGGCTCTCTCCCCCGTCTTTGTCTCTCATCCCCTCTCCCTCTCCCTGCATCGATGATGTGTCCGTTTGGCTGACGTATGACGTGAAAGGGCGAGAGGGGTAGTGGTGTCTGCGTCCGCACCCCCCTCCCCCCCCCCCCTCCCCTAGTCCCGTCCCCGGGACCAGCCGGCCCCGCCCACACCTGCTGCTCGGCCTGCGGACCGCCGTGTCTTCTGCAGCGGCCGTGTTGATTGAATGCACCCTCAGCCTTAATCTGTCACTGGGTGCGGCCTCTGAGAGATGAGCCTTCATCCTGTCAGCAGCAGGCAAAAAAGATGACTTCAGGCCGCAGTTTAACGGTGCAGTGCCTTCGCAGTGTGTATGTGCGCACGTGCGTGTATGTGTGTGTATGTGTGTGTGTGAGTGTGTGTGTGTATGTGTGAGTGTGTGTGTGTGTGCGTGCACGTACGTGTATGTACTGCCCGCATGCGCGAACGCATGTGCTTATTTGTGTGAACATGTGTGTATGTGTCGGTTGAAGTGCGTGTATCTGCATATGTGTCGGTGTGTGTGTATGTGTGAAGGCAGTTGCAAGTGTGTGAATGCTTCTGACTGTCTCGTGTGTATGTGCATGTGTGTGTGTGCGTATGTGTGTGTGTGTGCGTGCGTGTGTGTGTGCATATGAGTCATTGTAACATAAACAGTGTGCCCGACAGACGCCCCGACATTCAGGGCTTTTGTGCCTCTGTCCTCCTCTCCCTCTCGGGTAGGTCAGTGCTCGGTGGACGGCCAGTGAAAAATGACCACCACACAAAAGACACATTGAGAAATGCAACCTAGCATGTGAACGGGAAGAAAGGATGATAAATGAGTGCAGTATTGGTTCTGGAGGTGCCCTTTTACTGGGGCAGTTAAACCCCAGAGGGAAATGATGCAATGATGAGAGAGCCACCAAGATTCGTTTAATTACACGAGTGAGGGGGTTTGGCCGTCTCGACTGATTTTGCAAAAGCTTCAATTTACACAGAATGATGACATATGTGCTGTGGAAGAAATGTAAAAATTAAACTTTAAGTAATTTGCTTTCGCTGTAATTAGAAGAGGAAAAAACACCCGACAGCACAGCAGATGGAGTCCTTTTTTTAGCATAAATGTTTTGTATATATATTGACTAAAGGGAAATAAGAAACGTCTCGGCTGAGTCTCAAACAGGTGGCAATCCCAAGGAAATATATACTAGGAAAAGTTTCTAAACTCAAAGAGATAAGCCTGACCATGATGGATCGCAATTTGGATGAAAAACTCTATTCGCGAAATGAAAAAGAAATCGCAGTTTAATTTTGGACCTCCCTTTGAGTCTCCTCGTGACTGATAGGCCTGGAATGAGATTTTCCCCGGGGCCTGTGGAAAGGAACTAATCGACGAGATGCGGGAAGCATGGCGTTTTGATGGGAACCGATGACGGGGGCTCATCCGGAGTGTTTACCAGGCGTCGGTGCAGAAACCATACATCACTGACAGGCTGTGAGTTCCAGTCACAGGTCCCAGGCCTAAAAAAAAAAAAAGATCTGCTGTCTCAATTGACTTCCTGCCCACTGCTGAATCATAATAAAAGACGGTACAAGCTTAAGGCATTTTTCTCAAACCTGAACCGGAGGTTTTTAAAAAAATCTTTTTTTACAGATTTGATTTTTTTGGTTCTTTTAAAAATCTTCTTCTCTCTTCTCTGTCTCCCTACCCCCTCCCCCAATGTGAAAAGCCCTAACCCTCAGCACCTGCTGCAGTGGCATGCGGACTTACCTGTTTTAATCTGCGCACAGTATCAGAAGAGGTGGACTTTGTTTCCCT
Organism: Anguilla anguilla; assembly: GCF_013347855.1. Lineage (NCBI taxonomy): Eukaryota > Metazoa > Chordata > Actinopteri > Anguilliformes > Anguillidae > Anguilla > Anguilla anguilla. The sequence goes on along the minus strand of NC_049203.1, from coordinate 61,157,802 downwards.
GATTGTCGTCTGGTGTGCGATTACTCTCAAGCTACCATGCAGGCCTCTCTCACGCTGACCCCCACCACCCCCCCCCCCCCCGCCCCCGCCCCCCCCCCCTCCCCCCCGTCCCCGCCCCCAGTACGTTCCGTTCTTGCTGTTGCTGCAATGGAGATGACCTGGCATGCAATCAGGGGAAACACAACAGAGAAACAGAGCTGGATTCAACCCCGAGGAACAGAAACAATAAACAAAATAATACCTTTCTCTGTCATCTATTGGCAGGACACATTGGCAGGAATCGTTACGTGTGTTTTCTGTGTACCTTTACTGTGCAACCCTTTATTGAAGTGCAGAGAATGGGCATTGAAATGCCTGAAATCTTTATAATTATTTAAAACCTTATAATATCTTTCTTTCGTGCAGAATTTTTTAACCCATGTGCATCCCTCCTTTAGTACCTTTGTCCTGAGTTTTTTTTTAGAGAGGAAAGAAAATAAATGTTGGTGGAATGTCAACGGAAAAGGTCTCTGAGCAACCAAGTGCACACAGGTGGATTCAGATAGATTCTTTATTGTCCTCCAAGAAGAAATGTGTCTTCACAGTCGGTACACATGCAATACACATACAAAAAGCCACAAATGGTGCACGTCATACATACAGTACATTCAGACAAGCATCCTTATACACATTGAACACGCGAGACTTGTATACATATATGCATGTACAGGTGTACAGGTGACACAGTCAACATGGGTGTTTGTTCAGTGCTGAGATGGCTGTAGAGTTCTGTACCTACAGCCGGGGGGGAGCAGGTAAAAACATGAGTTCAGGGTGTGATCCAGGACATGGGCTATACTGAGTGCTTTGTGTGCGATGGCCTTATCACAGAAGTCTGAAAGGTTACGGGTGGGAAGACCAATAACCTTGAATTTGCTCTTGTTTGTGACTGGATGATGCTCTTGTAGCGCGGAAGCACATGCTGTGGCCTGCAGTGGAAAGTGCCTTGAGTTAGTAGAGTTGGCAGAGAGCATTTGCCTTTGACAGAGTTTATGGGTGTTGGTGATATGGTGGTCAAAGGTAAGTTTATTATCCAGTGTGAGTCCAAAGAATTCAAAGCTGTATGTAATCATGAAAATGATGAAAAATAAGATATGGTGTGCTGGTGAGCCATAATAGAGATATTGTCATGCAGGAGTGTGAGAATGGCTGTGTCATCAAGGTATTTACAGTATGTGGTGAAGGGATTGGGGCTGACTCAATCATTAGTACAGAGGGTATGCAGAATGGGGCTCAGGACACAGCCCTGGGGTACTCCGGTGTTGATGGTTATGTTTGATGATGTGACAGAACCTGCCCTAACAGCCTGAGGCCTGTCACTGAGGAAACTGTATACCGAGTGGATGAGAAATGAGGGGACAGTGATGAAAATGGGTTTTTTGGTCATCTGATGGCGTTGAATGGTGTTGAAAGGCAGAGCTGAGGCTCTATAGGCTATATTCTGCAGCTTGCAGATTCATGCATACATACACACACACACACTTACACTCTTTGTAAGTTAAAATGTTTGTCTTATAGTTGGGTGGGGGGTGGGGAGAGTGCAGCAGGACACAAGTTAGCTTTAAATGGTGGATAGATTTCAATCATTTTATTTCGTTTGCCATTTCCCTAAAGATTGTTAAAAAGGTTTTATCCGTGCAGAAAGTTGTGCTACACAGTGCTTGTAAGGAATACATGACAGAGCAAGGTTCAGACCACCAATAAAACTCCCACCTGACCTATGCAAAATGAGATTGGCAGTTGGTACACTGCTGTCGGGCCATAGCCAGTACCTTAATTGGTATTCCGTTTCTGTGAGATTTGTGGACCTGCAAATGGACGTCTCATGAAGCACTGCCCTGCTGGCACAGCTCAGGGAGTTGTGTGACAAGGGTTTGGGGGCGGAGCTCACATTAATCCCGGAATGTGGCAAAAGACTCATTGAAATGACCTGTTGGCTAGAGAGTGTAAAATTGAGAATACCGGAAACATAAAATAAGATTGAACAACCAAAAAAAAAAAAAAGAAAACAAAAAAGAACACTGGCTCAGCAGACGAACTGTGCGGTAAAAACAATAAATAGTCAACCTGCCAAAGCATTCGGAGACGCTATGGAGAAACTGACGTGTTACAAGCCTGATGAACTCCAGATGAAATGTTTCTCTAGCCAATGCATAAATTCCTAGAGGCTAAGGGTTTGTGACCCCAAACAAGTCTATACACTAAATTTCCTCTGGGCTTGATGCCAGAATTGTGACAAGAACTGTTATTCCAAACTTGTCAATTAGAAATGATTTGTGCAGGAAAACGGCACTACAATGGTACCGAGGGGGTGCCAGAACAGAAGTGTGACAAAATAAAACATTCTGTTCCAGAAACTGTCAATGCAGAAAAATGTGTCTGTTCATATGGTTTACACCAAACATCATCAAACAATGACAGGATACTGTTGAAACAAGCGACAATGATTTAATTCAGTCAATATGTATAAACTTTAAATTTGCATTCATCTGTTTTAATCTATTTGCATTTTTCATTAGCCTACCCCAGCTGCAAACCATTTTATTATTGGTTAGAAATAAATAGAAGGCTATTATTAGGTGCTGGTTATATAACTGCCGTTTTTATGCTTGTAGGCTACTTTCCACAGGTTAGGCATGCAAAAATAATGAAGCACAACACCTAAAAAATATGGTAAGAAATGAAAACTAGGAACACTGCCAACTCCAATGGGTAGTGATGTTTTCTCAAGCCCCTTTGAAGTAATGTTTAAAAATGCACACGTCCTAAACACGTACCACTGATTTGATCTAAATGTTGCATTTTCCAAATTGCACTTGACTTAATGAATAAATGTAACTCCATTTTAATTGCCTCGTGGGCCGTGTGTAATACACTGTGGTAAAGTAATCAGGGCCTTCTGTGTCTCAGCCGTGCGCTGTGTAATAAATGTGCGAGTCCCTGTGTATGGAGGTGGGAGCTGTACTCCTTCCTTCTATTAATAACGCTGCGGAGCGGCCTGTGGTGCAGCACTTTGGAGCCAAGCTTGTGGAGAAGTGCTTCTGGGGCACTGGGCAGGAGGAGCGATTTGGAATTTGCAGCATACTGTCTATGCGATTAGGACTCGGACTCCTTTTTCTTCTGATGGCCAGGGGCTCCCTGTGGTTAAATACTGGCTTCCCTTGTCTGTTTATCAGACCTGGCTGGGTCATGTGATTATTTTATCATAGTGCTAGGCTGTTTCAGCACCTGATCAGTGAAAACCATTTTGTAAATGGAGCCATTTTGAGATGTCTTCGTTGCTTTGAGGTTGACTTTGTTTTAAGGCGAATGTTTCTTTACATGCTTGCTTGCTTGCTTTCCCCGCATGTTTGTTTGTTGTGGGAATTCAATGCTGGGTTTTCTAAGTGCTTTTTGTCCCTCTCAGGTGTCCATACCTGGCGGTGCACCTGTCCCCTGCCATCCCAGTCTTCGCGATCCTGCTCTTCCTGTTTGTCATAGCCATGCTGCTGAGGACCAGCTTCAGTGACCCGGGGGTGCTGCCCCGCGCCCTGCCCGACGAGGCCACCTTCATCGAGATGGAGATCGGTAGGCCGACCCTTTGAGGTCCTTAACTTAACACCACCCTCGCCCCCCTCTCGAAAAACCCAGCCGGGTTCTGCAGGAACGGGAGGGGTGAATGTGCGGGAGGTGTCATTACACTCAAACCCCACACGTCTCCACCTGCAGGGAATAGTGCAACAGAACCACCCCCCACCCCCCCACACACACACCAAAATAAATTATTGTTTGGCGAGGGTGCAGCCCAAAGCTGTTTACTTATTTATGTCTGTTACGCTTTAAGTTTATTAAGGCTGCCCAGACTGCTCATCCGTGAGCTCTGTGCTTGCAGTTCCCCTGCATTGTGCTCAGATTTTCTTCCTGGCAACGCACTCATTATTTTTACCTCACCTGGCTTTTCATTGGCCTCCTGTGTTCATGACTTTGACAGACTCACAGATGCCATTGGACTGTCCTCTTTTTTCTTTGTGTGATTAGAGAACTTAAACTCTAATTATGGACCAATGACACTGGTCGGCAGACAGACTGTGTGTGACCATCCCATTGCCATATATGTTACAGGGCTTCTTTAATGAATTGGACTGTCCTGCACAGTTAATTTTGTCTGCCTTTCTGTCTGGCTGGCTTTAATGTGTTTTATCCTCTGCTGTATTTAATGGAGGTTTTCTGGTGCATGAGCCTCTGGCACATTTCTCCACAGTGAGCCAGTGTGTGACTGGCAGACCTGCAGGCGAGCGTGTATCGGCTATGGGTCTGGGTTCGCTCTGCACCTCCCCCTACACCTCCACTCCCCCCCCCCCTCCCCCCCCCTCCCGATTTGTGCACAGCCAGTGTCTGGAGCTAAGATTCATAGTGCCCTTCAAGCGTCCCCTTCCTGTTTGATTATGGATGGAGAGTGGAGGATGGGGGGATGGTCAGGGGTCCAGATGATGTAGGAGCTTCGGGTGTAATGAATTCTCCTGCAGGTGGTCGGCTGAGAGCTCTCCAGGCACTGCCTGTTTGTCATTGCCGTGACTTCAGCCCTTACTGCACGAGGCCCCCGAGGCTGGTTCTTCTGAAGGACGGCAAACCCCGCAGAGTCCTGTGTGGTGAATTCACAGCATCGTTGTGATGCCTCTCTCCCTCTTTGGCCCTATCTCTTTCCTTTAAACACACCAACAAGAATTCTGTGGTCCCGACAACAAGAATTCTATGGTGCCCACAGCCAGCAAGTGGAGGGTGTGCACTCAGATCTTCAAAAAGTGAATGAGTGAATGAATAAATAGATAAATAATGATATTAGTTGATTCATTGAATGAATTGGTAAATATATAGGCAACAAACATTCAAACACTTCTTGTGTTTTTAAGAGCAAGGGTTCCCAGCCCTGGTACTTTATGGATGTTGAGTACACAGGTTATAATTGTTAATTACACAGTTAAGTCAGCTCACTTTGATTCTTCACCTACGTTCTTTGCCGAGAATAAAGAGGCCCTTTGGCTGTTTTCTAGTGTTGACAACTGCTAGTTAAAAAGAGAAGAGCCTGGCAGGTTGGGTTCAGGGACTGCGTCTGCATTTTTTTTCCTTGTGACGTTTTTTTTTTTTGTTATCGTCATTCTTGATTAACAGGTTTCAACCCTGACTGCCTTGCCGTAGGCAGGTCCTCAGGCTCTGGGAAGCACGAAATGAGAGGCAGGTGTGTATGTTTGTGTGTGTGTGTGTGCGCGTGTGTATGTGTGCGTGCGTCTGTGTGTGTATGTGTGTGTGTGTTTGTGTGTGTGTGTGTGTGTGTGTGTGTGTGTCCATGCGTGTGTGTGTGTGTGTATGTGTGCAAGTGTGTGTGTGTGTATGTGTGTGTGTGTTTGTGTGTGTGTGTGTGTGTGTCCATGCGTGTGTGTGTGTGTGTGTATGTGTGCGAGCGTGTGTGTGTGTATGTGTGCGAGTGTGTGTGTGTGTGTGTCTCCTCTTAGCGTGGGTGAGGAGGTGGGGCTGGCCTGGTGGTGGAACACCAGCTGTTCCGGCTGCTTCTCACATCCGTGTGCTAAGCGCTGCGGTTCAGGAGCTGTGCTAATCGGATGAGACCTCTTCCTGGAATGCCAGACAGCAGCGGCGTTGGGCAAACACCAGTCCTCGCTCAGGGAAGCACCCTGTTCTGCCGGGTGTTGTTGGCCATTTTTTATTCAATATATTACTCCTTTTTTTAATCTGAGTTTTAGATTAGGTTACATAAAAAGATTCCCCACTCCCCCTAATGAAACATATCTGTAAATTCACTATTCCGTTTTTAATTGCGTTCTTCATGCCAAAAAGCTGTGACCCTGGCGGTTATCTCATTCAGCAAACATATACTTACCGCTTTTTCATTTTGTGTTTTTTTTCCACTCTCGAGAGCCGGAAAGTAATAACGGACCAACTAATAATCTTCATCATCCATAAGCAAACTTCACTTGGATATCATTTGGTGCTTGTAGCCATTGTGTGCTTTTTCCTTTCCAAGTGGGTAGTGAGTGGGGCTCCCTCACCCGGCTGTTAAGTTAGATAACTGCTTATATAGTGCAGTTTTTATTTCCCCTTCTGTGCTTCTGACTTTTTGGAGCCACCTTGGTTTGGTTTTGCACTGTAGACTTGGTATCTCTACCTTGGCAGTAATACAAACATCCAAAGGAGAAGTTAACTACCCAATGAGAGGATTCAATATGTGGTCAATGCACCAGATCAGTTGCAGAATGATTTAATTTCCTGAATTCGATATTCTACTGGTTGAGCATCTTGAGAACTAGATTCTTGATCATGAGGCCTCAGCTGCAATATTCAACCGCTAGAATTGCAGTAACTGGTTAGTGTAGTGGGTGTAGCTCGGTTAGTTCACTAGTAAGCACAGCGTAGCTTGTAGCTTGTTACTCTCTGGCAACCCTCAGGTTTAAAAAATAAAGAGGTTGCATGGAGAAATTTCGCCTTTAGCTGACTGGTAACAGATTCTTCAGAATCTTTGGGCAAGTGAGAGGCTCCGGTTCGAATCTCACCTTGGACCTCTAACTCGTTACATTGTGACCTGCATCAGCATCCTAGAAAAAATGGTTGTTGGGGAGTTTCAAATGGAGGGGGAGTCAAAGGGGTGTGAGTGCAGTGGGTGTAGGTCAGCTAGTTCGCTAGCAAAGCACAGTGAGGTGCAGTAAAACAAAGGCCTCGTAACAGGTTACCGTGACAACACTCTGGCGATGCAACCCTCGTATTTAAAAATAACAATGTTACCTTTAACTAGGGGCAATTCAGCCTTCAGCTAACTGGCAGTGTGTTTGTCTCTGCGGCCTCGGGGCGAGTAAGAGGCCCGGGTTCAAATCCCACCTCGGGCAAATTTGTAACTGGTTTACATTAGCGTGCATGTCAAAGGGTGCGTTGAGATGCATGTCAAAGATAAGGAATGTGGGGGTGACAGAGTCTTCAGATCATTCAGGGAGAGACAGTTGGTGACTGTATGTCATAACCACAGCGATTGAACACTTTGAAAACTGGGTTAACGTGCTGGTCTCACGCCCCATGTTTTGTTACACTGTCTCTGCATTGAGGATAAGTAATCTTCAGACGGAAGCTTAACTTCACTCTCTCTCTGTCAGTTGCCATGGCGACTGCTGTTTGGGTGTGGGGTTGAAAGTCCATGCTTTGATCATACTTGCACAAACAGCTTGGGTGTGTGAATAATTAGATTTACTCAGCCTGGCTTTTCTCTGCTGCATGTTTCAAACTAAAATACTCTCAAGGCTTTGTTGTCTGCAAATGGTTTAAAGATTTCAAATGGAAAATATAAATAATTCACATGCTTATTTAAACAGACTATTTCAGGGAAAGGCCAGTTTGTCTTCTCAGAAGTGTGAATGCAAGTTCACTGAAATATCAGAAATAACACTGTAATGGGGGTAACATACAGTAACATCTGACACAGTGAAGAGAACTCACTGATGAATGATAATAACAAGCTGGTGTGATGATGGACTATCATAAACAAATGTAGTCACTACAGTAGACAGAATGCCCTAGAGCAGAGCTGCTCAGCCCTGTTCCTGGAGGTCTACCATCCTGTAGGTTTTCATTTCAACCCTGGCGCACCTGATTCTGAATAATTAGCAGCTCGACAAGATCTGTAGCTTTTGAACGAGATGTGCTTCGTCACGGTTGGATTAAAAACCTGCGGGATGGTAGATATCCAAGAACAGGGTTGAGCAGCCCTGCTCCTAGAGTGACTTCCCTGATGTCCGTGAGGTTCGGTCGCGTCTGGATTATTTGCTTTACCGAAGCCCTTCATCCTTCTTGGCTTCCTCGCTGTGTACAAATGAATCAGCTGTGTGTGCTGGAGTGCGCAGTTAACCCTGCGGTGTTTATGTGGGGCGCCCCGCATGGGAGGCGGTGTCGCGGCCTGGTCTGAAGCGTCCCGTTTGTTTTCGGATTCCTCAGAGGCAGCCAACGGGAACGTCCCGACGGGCCAGCGGCCCCCTCCGCGGATCAGGAACGTCCAGATCAACGGGCAGATCGTGAAGCTCAAGTACTGCTACACCTGCAAGATCTTCCGCCCTCCGCGCGCCTCCCACTGCAGCATCTGCGATAACTGCGTGGGTGAGTGTGTGGGAAGGCCACGGCGGCGCCTCCATCCTCTTCCTCACCGAACTCTCTGCGCATGCCATTGTAATTTATGTCACTTCAGATCAAAAAGTCATCAACTGCCAAGACGTTTTCACAAGAGGTTTTTGTTCGGTGTGAACTACTGAGTTTTAGAACTGTAGGCTGCAGTTATCTCCAAAATTCAACATGTCAAATACAGTAGTAATTTACTTTGTTATCCATTGTTTTTATGTGGGCTATGCAGTCTTCACTCAGTAATATTCCAACCTTTTTTGTGGGGGGGAGGGGGGCATTCTCATCTTGTTGAGTGGTCTGGGAACTGGCCTTAAGAGGGAAAATATAATCATATTCACATGCAGTTGTATATACAGGTACATGGTAAATAATGCAGGTGGAGGAAAATGATATACTTGCACACTTTTTAATGGAAATATACTGAACTCACTATGCCACATAATTTTTAAAGTTCTAAGCAAACGAAAGTATTTAATTTCAGGTATAATATTTTTAAATTGTATTGTTATATCTGAGTCTATATCCTGGCTTCATCTAAATTAATAAATGACTCCCCTATAATAAAGAGGATTCATTATTTTATAGAAATATGAACACTGATGAAATGTGGATATCTGGCTCCATCTGTGTTCACCTGTGTGTGTAATTTCTGGGTGACGAGTGATTGGAGATGAATGGCCACGGGGTCCGATTGAATGTTCGGCTTCTTATGTGTTCACCCGTGGCTTTGATTGCTGATTGAAGTGTCCTTTGCTTCATTTGAAAGGTGATTTGAGTAAATTAGCTCTGATCTGATTGAATGACACACAGGAGCAGCAGAAATGGACACGATTATAAAACAAGCCTGCCACGATCAGTCCAGACAAAAGAGTGTCTATCTTGGGTAAAAATATGCTGTCCGTCTGTCTGCGTAATGCTGGCTCAGAATGACTCAGCAGCTGAAGCAGGCTTGCTTTTAACAAACCGTGCCTCTGGTCCTCCTGGCTGTACATCCAGACAAGAATCATTTGCTGTCATGGAAAAATGCATATGCACAGTACCATGCCATTTAGGTATAGCATCAGTGTTTTTTTTTTTAACCTGGTTGATTTTGATTAGCTTCTCAAGCTCCTGTTTAAGTAACCCAGTGTTATCTCTTTGGTCAGGGTTTTTTTTTTTTCGGGAGCACGTGCAAAAGATTTTAATAAAATAATGAGCCTGCACTCTAGGATTTGTGTATAATGAATACATTGTGAAATTCCATCCCGGTTATATGTGTTGAGCTGTGGCGTACAAGGTTTCATGCTGCTGCCTGGCACAGCATTGTGGCGTACCCCTCAAAGTCTCCATCCTGGCTCTTCTCCAGGGAGAGGAAACGGAGAGGGGCAGTGCGCAGTTATATTTAGCCCTGACAATTTAGGAAAAGGGGCACTTTCTCCCCTGCCTTTGAAAACGACACTGGTGCTCTTGGCCGCGTTTTTTTTGCAATTTTTTTTGCAAAGGACATTTTGATGGGCACACTTTGACATGTGATTGACACATCCCTGTGTTTCCCCTCCCCCCCTCCTTCTCTTTATCTCCCCAGATCGCTTTGACCATCACTGCCCATGGGTGGGCAACTGCGTTGGCAAGAGGAACTACCGCTACTTCTACCTGTTCACCCTGTCGCTATCCCTGCTCACCATCTACATCTTCACTTTCGACATCGTCCACGTAGTGCTGCGTGAGTGACCTCCTGGGGGAGCATCTGTAGGGAGGGGTGTGGCCTGTGCTTAGAGGGTGTGTGGTGGGTGGGGCTTCCTTAGGAACATGGCTTGCACCTGGGGGGGAAAGGCCTACGATGGATTTCTGTGAGGGCGTGGCCTGTGCTTGGGGTGTCATGGCCTGGGAGGAGCTTCCAGGTGTTAAATGTGTCTCCTTCAAGCAGCGGCAGTCAGGGTGCTGTATATTTGCAGCTATATACTTGTTAGCATGTAGCAATACACTCCTGACTCCTTCCTGACAGTGGTTCCCAGGACTGCACTGATCGTGGGTAGAGAGGGAGTGACAAATGTAAAGATTGTGATGTTTTTTTTTTTAGGCGTTCTGGTCACTCTAGTTACGGCCATTGAAAGACACAAGCTGAAGTGAAATATATATTACTGAAGAGGCATTTTCTATAAGTCCAATTGTACCAGGGGCCTAGTGCAGGCCCTTTTAACCAGTTCTGTGCTATAAATGCCCACAGGAAAGTGCTTGCGTTTCATCTACCCCCAATTTTGTTCTAATGCAAAGCAAACGGCATGAGAAGACCAAAGCTGTTGTTACTATGGTGCTTCATCAACCCTAAGCTCGAGATCTTGATTAAGAGAACAGCCTTTTTCCATTTAACCTCTAATTTGCATCTCCCTACAGAAGGACACAGAGTGGTGAATAAGGTGTCTTTGTTTGATAGTGCGTGCGTGTGTGTGTGCTCGGGTGTGTATGCACGTGCGTCGGCGTCTCCACGCTGACGACGTGTCTTTGCCCTGTAGGTTCGGTGGACTCCGGGTTCGTGAGCACCATTCGGGACACTCCTGGAACATATCCTTTCTGCAGGGCTTTTGGTGCAGGTTCCCCCTCTGTGTGAGAGGGGTGCGAGGGGCTAACTGCCACAGCTGCGTGGGTCAGAATGAGCCAGTGGCGTAAGTAACTGAAAGCCTGGCCACATTAAAGACTGCACTGAAGAAAAAAAATAAATAAAGGATGACCGGGCCCCATTAGGGATGCAACAATGTAAAATGAGTGCTCGGAAGTGCCCTGTGGTCCAGACCGAACACTGGCTTCCTGTGCCGGCTGTGGCTAGCTGCTGTTGGATGGTTCCATTTGGCTCAATTCAGTTTACGAAGACGCTTTACGGTGGGAATGCAAAAGAAAATTGGGTAAAAAAACCCAGGGCCGACCCCCCCCCAAAAAGCAAGCAATTGAAAAAAAAAAAAAAACTCCCCAGTGGGAAGAAAAGGGAAGAAAAACACTGAAATGGTGGCAAGTAAAAATTACTCCCTGACAGGAAGAAATCTTAAAGAGGAACCTGGTTATAGAAGGGGAGGCCATGCTCCACTGGCCGGCCAGGTGTAATACTTAAAAATGATTAGTGCTTAGTTGGATGTGGCATTGTGGGAAGGATGCTTTCAGCTGGTCTGGGTAGTGGCAGTGCAGCTCAGCTGGGCGCTCACAGATTCAACTGAGGTGATGACTGACTTCTTCTTCTTCTCCTCCTCCTGCTCCTCTACCTCCTCCTTCTTCTTGTTCTGCTTTTTCTCTTCCTGCTTATCCTTCTTCCCCTTCTTTACCTCCTCCTCCTCCTCCTCCTTCTTCTCCTCCTCCTCCAAGTAAAATATGGATAAAAGTGTAAAATGGCCCTTTAATCTGGAATTTTATTAGCATTGTTAAAGTCCTCCATGGCTTCTGTTGTTGTTCCCTTGACCCACCTCCCTGTACTGTGCTGGAGGTGCTGGTGTGCTTCTTCACCCTGTGGTCTGTGGTGGGACTGACTGGCTTCCACACCTACCTGATCTCCCTCAACCAGACCACCAACGAGGATGTGAGTAATTCCCAGCATGCTCTCTGTGTTGTTTGCTATTTACACTGCACGGCAGACTCTGTCCTCTGGGCAGCATTTCAAACCTTGGCGTCCCGTGACTGGGGGGGGGGGGGTGGGGGATAAACACAACGACTGGCACGTACGCATTTGCATGCGGCACAAGTACAGCAGTGAAATCAGAGGTGGGTATGTTTAACTATGGTCTGGCTCCTGCTTTACCTTACTGATTTATTTATCACTCCTGTCCCTCCTCGGCACTTGGCCTTCTGGAAGCACAAGGCTGTGTGCACAGGAACACACTACATGTGCAGACCAGCGACTGTTTGCCTGTCTGATTCCTTGCCTCTCTGATCAGGCTAATAATAGAAGCATCAATACCTGCTGGGCTTGTTTTCTTGCCAAACATGGGCCAGCGTGTAGCTTGTTTGGAGGAAGAGAGGGCACCTTCCGGCTCGTGTGGTTGGCCTGGTTCCTCTAAGAATGCCACAGTGGACTGCTGTAGGAGGTTATGGCAAGGGCTCCCCTTCCCCATTACTTCCTGCCCTTCTAGAAGCTTCTAAATGACCATGGGCCTTACTTGTTGTCTTTAAACATTAAAAGTGGACTTGAATAAAAGATATGAATAGGCTGAAGTTGTTCTGCCTAAGTCAGTGTCTGCTTAAGGTGTGTCCTAATTTCCATAAGTATGTGGCCTAATTTGCAAAATAACAAAGCCGTTCTCACCATAATCACATACTATTGGAGTCGTTTATTTTATATAAAGGGCCTTTATACTGATGTAGTATGACAAAAAAAATGATGACAGCAGTGTCAAAAGAAAATAACTCATCAGCAAGGCTCAATATTCAATAAATTTAGTGGTGCAAAAGACCAAAGAGGAACCACAGAATAAAAGACAACCCTCCCCTCCCCCAGGTGCAAGTCTGCAACTGTCGACTAATCAAGAAGGCCAAAGTCCAGACACACTGCTGATCATCACACTAACGCAGCCTTTATCGTGTTATTGATTAAATTGTGCACTCGCTATCAGGCGAAGGCCCACAGTCCACTAGGCAGACTCCTGCAGGCAGGGTCTCAGGGCTTTGTCAGGCTCGGGCTGTTGTGCGAATAAAGACAAGAATCTAGTTTAGTTTAGTTTAGTTTAGTTTACAGGCATTTAGCAGATGCTCTTATCCAGAGCGACTTACATTGTATCCAATTATACAGCTGGATATATACCGGAGCAATGCAGGTTAAGTACCTTGCTCAAGGGTACAACAGCAGTGTCCTACCGGGGAATCGAACCTGCAACCTTTAGGTTACAAGACCAACTCCTTAGCCATTATACTACACTGCCGCCCATCTATTGTGCCGGCCCGGGAGTTTTATGCTCTCCTTCAGTCTGGACTCCTGAACCATTCCCACCACACATTACATCACTCATTGAGAACCAATGGTCCAATTTGTCAATTTTGCTGTAAATTTGCTGATGATTGCAAATGTGGTAGATTGTTCCTTATCGTGTGTTTCAGTAAGTGTGTGTTCATTAAAAGAAGAAACAGATTTTTCTGTGGATAAATTTACTGATTTTGCCAAAGATAAATTTACTTCTGAAGCATTTTTCACACTTGTTCGTTAAACGCACTGTGAAGTTGGTCACACCCCATCTGGCTGTTAGTTAGTGGAAGCTGCTTAGAATTCAGCTCAATATGAAATAAACCAACCTAAAATACTTTTATAAAGACATATATAGCATAGAAAGGGTTTACAGCCTGTACATTAGCTGCAAGCTGTCAACGAACCTGTTTCAATTAAAAAACGGTAACAACATGATCTGGAACATACACTTAAAATGTTCCAGAGAGGTTTGTTTCTTTGACAAATGAGCCTGACTCTACTTGCCTTGACTGCATTTCTGCAACCAGGAACTTCTAAATCCCTCACAAGATCCTTTTTGTAGGTCAGCTTTAACCTAGGGGGAATGACATCTAAAAAAGAAACTGTGCTTTTGAATAAGGTATAAGAACAGAGAAATGCGTTCAGTAAGACTGTTTCTCGCGCTATTTGTCCAATCCCAGGCCACTGTGTCTACTGCAGTATAAAGCAGCTAAGGCTTTGTGTGGTTTATAGAAAGTGTTGTGTGTGTTGCTGGTCTTTTTTCTTCTGAGTAATGGGTTGGTCTTTGTCCTACAGATCAAGGGCTCATGGTCTGGGAAGAATCGGGTCCAGAACCCCTACAGTCACAGGAATTTTGGGAAGAACTGCTGTGAGGTTCTGTGTGGACCTGTCTATCCCAGGTAACACCGTTTCCTCTCCCTCACTCACTCTCCCCCCTCTCTCTCTCCTTCCCTCCCCTACCGTCTCTCATCCTTTCCTCCTCCCCTTTTCTCACACTCTCTCTCTCTCTTTCCGTCCCCTTGTGTCTGTTCCTGCCTCTGGTTCCGTGGCTGTGATGTCATAGCAATAGAGATGTAGATTTAGTTATGTTGCTTCTCTCTGCTTTTTTTTTGGTAGTGTGCTGAACCAACGAGAGCTGCTGCAGGAGGAGGCAGCCGGCCCCGCTGCCCCGGCCGCGCCCGAAACCTCCGCCGGCGCGGGTGGTCCTGAGTCTTCGACCACGGTAAGCCCGCCCGCATTCCTGCCCCACTACGGCTGCTCCGCATCGGGCACGAGAGCTTTCGAGAAGGCTGCCAAATACAGCACACAGTACCGTAAAGGCGCACGTATCGGAAAAACACAAATCAATTTTCCGAGCCAAGGGCAAAGAGGGGGGAAGTGAAGAGGGAAAGCGGTGCCTTAAAGATGCAGGAGAGCATCCAGAGAGATGGCCTTTGGGGATGGAATCTATATTAAAATGGCCGGTTCAGATATAGTGGTACTTTCATTTTATTCCGCATTTGCAAAAAAAAAAAAAAAAAACATTGGAACAAAACTGGAACCTATGAATATCATCTCTTTGGAGCAGTATTATAGAGTGTGCATGTCATAAGGCTAAACGGTGATAGGTTGGAACATTTGTATCCTCCGGAAATACACAGATGTTGAGGAAGTGGTCCCTCCTGTAGACAAAGTAAATGCAGAAATGGATGCAGAAACAGGAACCACATGAGAGGTATTATTAATGTGCTTTTTCAGTTCCTTTTTTTTTTTGCCTGTGGAGGATCTCTTTGAAGTTCCATCATAGAAAAAAAGTGCATCATTCGCTTGATAAATCACGAAACTTACTTAACTTTGTGCAGATATCTATACGGTTTTGGGTTTCGCGCAACAACGCGATTCTCGTGACTTATTTGCGTTTGTCGCTCGACAGAAAACCACGGCTCCACTCATTCCCAACGAGCACACTCCTGAGGACGCCAGGCCCAGCATCGCTGCCCCGCCCCCGAGGAGCTCCTCCCCCGGGGAAGAGAAACCACCCGCTCCCCAGGACCCGGCATCTTCTTCTTCATCATCATCGCCCTCGCGCGAGACGGACCCTGCGCAGGCCAAGGAGAAAACCCAGTAGCTGCGCCGCGGCGAAGAAGACCAGTATTACTCTGAATTTTAAAAAAACGCACTCTCCTCGAGGGAGGTCGAGCCGAACCTTTTGAGAACGGACGTCTGGAAACGCGCGAGTGCCGTCTTATTAAAAAACCGGCGGACCGAGCCCCGCGCCCTGCATTCCCCCGAGCGCACAGGAGTGAGAGCCCCTCTTTGTACTGTCCGCCATTTCGGTGGAGTGCAGGCCCGCACTTGAGTGACGTTCTCGGGAGAGCGCCGGGGGGGGGGGGGCTGTGTGAGCACCTGCGCCCTCACCTGCCTACACTTTGCATGGAGAAACCACAAAGGGCAGCAACATCCTCAGACTGCAAATCTGCTAATCCAGGAGCCTCTTGCTTACTGCCGCCCAGATGGCAGTTATGTTATGGATTTGATTCGTATTTTCTTTTTTTTTTTGCATTTTGATGAAATGTCAATGAACCCCACCCACCCCCCCCCCCCCACACTCCCAGTGTCATAATATCTGATTGACAGTCCCTTCAGATTTGTGCAATTTTTGTAAGTTGTGTAATTAACAGTGTTCTGTTTCTCCAGTGCTTTGCAACCCCTATGCAATTAAGACAACGATTGGCACAAAAGACATTTGTTTGAAGGAGGAAATGGGGGCAGTTGGTGGTGTGGTGTGGTGTGGCTGTTTGATTGTACAACTAACTTTGATCTGGAAACGGCAAAAAGAGAGTTGGCCATATCTGTCTCCCTTTCAGCGCTGTGGTGGCCCATTTAGAGATTCCATTTCCCTTTTCCCCGGTTCACTTCAACAGACAACAGTCTATCTGACCTGGTATTGCAACTCTGTTGTGCACTTGTTTCTTCAGCTGGTTCTCTGTTCTGCTCTTTCTCTTTCTTTCTGTTTCTCTCTCTAATTCTCTCACTCTCTCTCTTTCTCTCTCTGTCTCTCTCTTTGTATCTCTCTCTCTGTTTCTCTCTCTAATTCTCTCACTCTCTCTTTCTCTCTCTGTCTCTCTCTTTGTATCTCTCTCTCTGTCTGTCTGTCTCTCTCTCTCTCTCTCTCTCTCTCTCTCTCGCTGTTCTTGCTTAACTTTGTCAGCTTTCGGTAAGGGGAACTCCCCCTTGCTCGTCCACATTCCTGGGGCCCTGTCGGGGTTAGGGGCAGGTTGTGAGCCGCCGGTGGTTCTCCATGTGTTGGGAGTGGAGGCCCAGTTGGCTGTAGACGGCAGATGCTGGTAACTGTGCCTTATCCTAAAGCTGCACTAGCCCATGCAAACTACGGCTGTCCGCAGTGGTGCCCATTGACGTCATTTCTTGGTAGCCATCCAAAATTGCCGAGGTGTGGTAAAAATAAACGAAAATCTTTGACCATTTTATATACCAGGAAGCAGTGGAACAAAAAATAAAAAAAGAATTAACTGATATAAAATAAAGCCATGATTTTAATGTACATATGGGGAGGATGGAGTCTAAAACTGCTTCGATTCTTAAGAAAGGGGGGGGTGCTGCTACCCTGTGCTTTAATGTCAGTGTTCGTGTTGTCAGGTTTTTGGCCAGGTTTTCACTGTTTCAGGAATAGAAGGCCTCACAGTTTTGTGCCAGAGCTTTCTCTCAGATGTCTTCGCTGAAATCACCTGCTCTCACTGTCTTGTATCCTTTTGTACTATAACTCTGGCTATGAGCGTTTTGTCTTTCTTCACCAGGGGTTTTCTTTTTTCTTTTCTCTTTTTCTTTCATTCTCAGCTTGAGGCTGCGTAGCTGAAATGATGGATTTTCTATGGCTGTCTCATTATCAGGACGGATATGTGAGAGTTGGAGTTCTTTTGTTTCACATCCCTCTCACACATCGGCTCATTTCATGCTATATTGAGGAGCTGATTGTAGAGCCTGTTAGCGCTTGTCAGTCACTTGTTGACAGCTACAGATTGGAAATTGGATTTTGTGAAATGAAATGATTTGACACTAGCAGGACGGTTTGGGTAGGTGGGGGTGGGTTAAAGACACCAGAAATTGATGTAGCATTGCCCGGGGAAGGGAAAAATTTGGGAAGGGCATGAGTGTCTCGTTGCGCACTGGGGACACCCTCTGGTCAGACAGGCACACACAGTGCCTTCACAGGCTGTATACTGAGGTTCCTCTGACTCTGCGTCTGTGTGAGCTTACCTGGAGTGAAGAGATACAGTGGCTGATAGGACATGTTTTGGAGGAGGGCATGTGTCTGTCTGTGCTCCTCTGAATTGACCATGGAGGTTGCATGGATGAGCGTGAACATGCATACAATTGATCGTTCCAAATTGGGAGAAAATAGGGGTGAAATCTTACATTTTTAAACAAAACATAGACCAGGAGATGACACACTGTGTCACCTGCATATGCGTTAGAGTGCCATAACTGCTGAATCGATGGATCGGGCCACCAAGGACCAAGGTGCAGCGTCCTGCTGTAGGGATCAGTTCCACTTCAAGACTGATTGGTGTCAAGACCCCCTCACGCGGGGGGATCTCCTGCATGTCTCATGGTGTTAAAGTGTTGATGTTCCGAGTGTGAATAGGATGGTGGCTTCATGAATGCTCAAGATGGTGGTTTTATGTAACTTGAAAGGCAGTGGTGTTATAATTGTTGAGGATGGAGTGTGGGTGCTCTGTCCACATCCTTGGCCAAAAGTGACACATCCTACCCAGTGTCCCACAAAAACAAAATACATAGTGGCAGGTGGACAGCAACGCACCCAGCTAGAGCACTGCATTCCCATTGCCTTTCTGTTGTGTTACAGCAACATGTCTGCTTCCATGCAACATTATGGCAACATTTCAGCAGGACTGAAGCTTTGACTCCTAACCCTGGTTGGGTCACATCAGCAACATTAAAGAAACAATCGTTTATTGTACTTTGAGGCTCTGAATCCCACGATGATTATTAGACTCTTGAGTCCAAGGTAGGTTGTCGCAGCTACAGGTGACAGCTGTTGTTTTTAGGAATATTTCATGATGGCATTATAGCAGGTGCAGGGGCGAGGCAAAAACGGAACCCTAATTTTTTTTTCAGAAATCAATGCTGATCGTACTGCTCACTCACCTGAATGAGCAGAATGAAAATGCACACAAAAGGGACGTACAGCAAAAGACTGGATCAAGGTGTGCACGGTTATGAGGGAAAACCTTGCTGTTGTGCCGTCTGTAGATGTGTTTCCCTGAGAGCTTTATTGCATAATGGAAGGCCTTTTCATGTAATTGGTACTGTAACTCCCTGTCTGGCTTACCTTGTTTAAAATGTTTTTCCAGTAATCTACCTGCCCTTAAATGACTAGCTCTTAAATAATATGTATAAAAATGATCTACTTTTTAACAGGAAGAACTGTTGAGCAGGAAGTGCCGAACTCAGGAGCTGATAGCGGTTGTATTTTGACCCGCTTCACTTGATTGTCCGATTTATGGAATTTGATGAACAGTCTGTGGGTAATCGCTCTAATGTGACATTACTGACTTTAAAACAAAGCAGGGATTGCTACTATTGATTGTGGATTTAAAGGAGAGCAATGATGGGAGAAACAGAGAGGAAAATACTTGTGAACGTTGAGGTTGCCTTGGTCAGTGGCCACACTGAAACTTCAGTGAGGCTTGGTAAACCTTGAACTTTTCCAGCTAGTGACAGATTCGGGCATATGTATGGGCATACAATTCTCATTTAAGATAATGGAGGGATGTGTAATTGCTTATATTATGAAATCATATGAAGGAGAAAGCCTTTAGTGTCAGTCAAAAAAGGTTTGAATATATAAATACAGTATATAATATATACATGTATGGTCTCACTGATGGAGATGAATTTAGGTTCACTTTGCTTTGTAATAACACTGTGATTCTGTATTGTTCTTCTTATTTACTTCCCACTTCTTTTTCCATAAGGAGTCAATGTGTGTTAATAAAAAGGAAACTTGTCTTAACATCGAACTCTCGCATGGTATTGTATTCAATTCAGCATTAAAATGTGAAAAAATGTCTGTGTTATTACACTGTACCTACTGTATGGTGTAATTACACTAACTGCAGTACGCCTGCAGTACTTTATTGTGGAAGTGTTATTTTCAACTGCAGCCACATGACTTCAAACATTCAACATCCAGCATTCTAGTGTTGAAATCGTTTACCTTGTTTGAAGTTAATATTAAAATTGTGAGAAAGACTTGCAATTATAGTTGCAAATGTGGAGACAGCGGGGGAAAAGCTGTGAACAGGTTTTGCTAATGTTAGCACAAGGTGCCATTGTACATACAAAATAAACTGCACGCAATGCACCAGTATTATTTTCAGTTAAAACAAAAAGTACATTTGCAGAAGCAATTTTAAAACATTTTACATTCAGAATGAAAAATTAAGTATATCCTCAAACATCCACTGTAGTATACCTGCTACAATCTATAAAGACAACAGAAAAAAAAGAATCGTAAAACACTAGCATATGCATATATGCATACACAGAATAGCAAGGATAGGGAAAACACTGAACACAGACCATCTCAGTCAGTCCTTGCTGAAAAAAAAACAGTAATTAGATTCTACAAAAATATGGCACTACACATTTTTGTCATTGCCAACTAATGCTATTTTGTACATCGCCTGTCCATCAACAAACAATGTAAAACGACACTTTCCTAACAAGAAGACAACCATTGGGCAGTTCAAACAGTGATCAAAATCTTGAGGTCCGCAGAGTGATTGCAAACGGAAGAAAACAGAGGGTTCCTTTACCGAATCACAAGGAACCATGTTCCCCTCACTTCTAGCTGCCTCTTTATTCGAAGCGACCCGCTGACTCCTGAAATGGAATCCAAAGGGCACCATAGGAAAAGAGTGTGAGTCACTGCATGGGATGCATGACTCAAACATTCAGATTTTGGGCGGCGGCGGCCCTTCTGGAAGTGTGCGGACGATGGCTATTAATGCCTCCAGGCCCAGCAGTGACACCCTGGACTCTGCAGAGAGGGGGACGGGCTCACCATGCGTCTCTCAGGACTCCTCCTCCGCCACCGTCAGCGCCTCCAACTGTCCCTCCACAGAGTTAAGCTCAGCGTCGGGGCTCGTCGAAAGCTCCTGCCCCGGGCCTCGCTCCGGGACCGTTTCCTCCCGCCCGTTCTCCAGGGTCTCACTGCTCTCAAAGCAGCCCGAGTCTCGGGGTGCGTCTGTCTTCGCGCTGCACTCCTCCTCCTTCTCCTTCTCCTTCTCCTCCTCCTCCTCCTTCTCCGTCTCCATCTCCTTCTTCTCCTCCACATCTGACTCGCCCTCGGCTAGCAAAGAGAGACGGCAATTAACACCAGCAATGAAACGGAAGGCTGTAATGGAGCGATATTAAATTCTGGCCCTGGGGAGTCACGGAATCCGCTGGTTTTTATTTTCATCTTAAATTCCACAGTCAATCCATACCCGAGGAACCAGGTGAGGTGAGCCAAGTGTGTAATTAACAGCTTTAACGGATCAATTAAGTGCTGAGTAACAACAAAAACCAGCATGTCCTGCAGCTCTCCATGATTAGGATTGAGACTACTCTAATTATTCTTCCTTCCATCTACACTTGTGTCCCAAAGCCATGATATCAGCTTAATATGTACATTATATTTGTCAAAATTTATTTGAGGCTACCAAATTTCTATAATTTTGGTAAATAGGCTCTGTCAGGTTTGATGTTATGGACAGAGCCTGCTCGCTTCTCATTGAGGTGACGTCTCAACTGCATTTATTCTTAGTTCAGTGCCTGCGTGATACGCAGTAGCGCTTGGTCCAACTAGCAATGCTAAGCTGCCTGGAACAGCTGCCCTCTGGGTAAGAGCACCAGCCATGTAGAGGCCATGTTCAGAGCAGGGGATGCAGATATGGAACAGGTGTTTCTATTGGAGTTAATGAGGTGAAAAAGGACAAGGAGACTCCTCAACCGGGAAGGGAGAAGCACAAAAGCTCTTACTGGGACAATTATACCACCCCAAGTGAACAGTACGTGAAAAATAGTAAAGCTCATTTGCATTTGGCCAAAAAATAACCACTGCATGCATGTCTAGTTCCTTTTTTATGCTGTCTATGTATGACCAATATTGCTGTGCTGGCACTTGTGTTACCACAGAAAATATAGTACTGCAATATTAAGAGGGTGCTGTAGAAACTGTGCTTGAGTTGCAAGTGGCAGAGAGTTGAATTGCCCATCATGACGGTGTGCATCAATATTCCAATGCTGTGGACGTGTACGTGGTGTACAGTATGAGTGTGTGTGTGATGGTCTGTAACGTACAGTCGTTTAGCAACTCCACAACGGACAGGATCTTCGCGCGTTGCTCTGGGTCGGTGATGTTCAGCTCATTGAGGTGGTGCCCCTTCAGTTCACTGAAGTCCTCCAGGTTATCAAAGCCTTGCATGGAGAGGAGGGACCCAAGATCCTGGAGGCAAAGTTTTTTTTTCTGTTTTACCACTGATTATATAGACTCAACCAGTACTCCGCTCCTACGTTTTTATTAACTACAGTAGGTTTTGGTTTTGGTAACAGGATTCCAGTGCTGTATATTGACACAGAAATTTGCCATGTAGTGCAGGGCCGAATATCTGTTGTAACAGAATTGTACTAGGGCACATTCCTTAGTGAATTTTCAGAAGGGCCATCAAATTCGAGTGTTTCAGCATCAACAGAAAAGGGACAGAACATTCAATGTGAGGAATATGGAGCGGAGTAATCCGTAATGGAACACTACACAAGGAGTTTCTACACAGGGAATGGGTGGTCAACATAGAATTGGAAGTGTGTGGTGTATGTTCATGAGGTTCAGTTGAGGAATATTAATGGTGAAATGTAGTTTCTCTCAATAAAGCAGACTATAAAAGTCAGTTAAGATCAAAAGGACATCAGGACATGAAGTTTTGTTCAGAACTACTACTAAGTTTTAGAATTTCTGCGGCTGTTGTTTGTTAGGGTTAGGGGTAGATTTTGTTATGTACTGTGTCATGCTCAGTAACATAGAGTCTAATCTTGCCACAGTTTTGACCAGAACTGGGCTCAAGATGCCTTTTTCATCTGCTCCATGAATCCAGCTAATTTTATCTTGGCCTGTCCAGTGTTTTCAATATTTACTCCTTTTAGACACAGTGTTATAACTGTGCTTACTGTTGATTGACACAGTGTCTAACAATTTTAATGGGTGTTTGGATGTGTTTATCTGTCTTTTACTGCCTTTTGACAAAGTGCTTACACGGTTTTTCCAGTGTGGGGCCATGGTCAGTATTGTGTTTCCTGGGGTTTCTGCTGTGATCAGTATTTAATTTTGCAGCTCCCTAATCTTTGAGCTGCGGCTGGCATTTGAACATAGGGGACGTTGTGAGTGCTTACAGTCAGGCCGATCTTCTCCAGCACCTCCTGCATGGTTTTGGGTTTGGGCCTGGACCTGTGATTCTTTCTGTGGGTCTTCTTCTTCTGGGGGGGCGTGACCTCATTTGGCAGGATGGTGACGTAGATGAATTTGAAGGAGCCCACCTTGTTGTTGAGCTTTCCTGTCCACGTGCCCACTGGTGGCTTTTCAATGATATCAATGATGTCACCTTTCTGCAGAGAAATGATGTATATTATAGAGGTTTTCCCTTAATCTCAGTAAAAATCTCAGAAAGTTTCCCTGATTGTCATTGAGATGATGCTTGTTTTACACTTTCTACAATAGCTGGAACAATCTAAACATAAACATTTTGCATACAGTGCACCGTTTCTGCTATTTAGCTCAGTGAAGTCCAAAGAGCTACCACTATAACTGGAGTGGCAAATGATTAATGGTGATGCCCACAACATGTGATCAGTTCATGGCATGAGGTCTATAGACCGGTCCTTTCAAACTCTTAGTTCGTCATACTACTCCTGCCAGAAACCTTAGACAGGTACAGCAGTTCCGTCTGTAAAATAACTGTACAGCATGTCAGTGTTTTTGAATTTAAATTGTAATACATTTTCATCATATGTATGTCAGTAACGCAATAATAACCAGATGAACGTGAAAAATCCCAGACAGGTAGTATATACAGTTTATGGCAGGAGGTCTATAGACCGGTCCTTTCAAAATCTTAGTTAATCAGTCTACTCATGTAGGAAATCGTCTTATCTGCAGACTCCCCTGGGCAGTTCCTCACCAGCAGGGTGTTATACAGTGCGGCAGCTGGGATGAGGTGCATCCATTCAGGCCTCACATTACATTACATTACAGACATTTAGCAGACACTCTTATCCAGAGCGACTTACACAACTTTTACATAGCATTTTTACATTGTATCCATTTATACAGCCGGATATATACTGAAGCAATTCAGGTTAAGTACCTTGCTCAAGAGCACTGTCCTACCCAGGAATCGAACCTATGACCTTTCGGTCACAAGCTCAGTTCCTTACCCACTGTGCTACACTGCCGCCTCACCTGAAGCTTGAGGGACTCGATGTCGTAGGGGCTGGGGGTGAAGTCCGTGTGGACCCGGGCGCGGCCGCAGAAGGGCCCGGTGTAGGTGCTGTCCTCCAGCCGCATGCTGTCCCTCTGACTGTAGCCGCTGTCCAGGCTCTGTCTGTCGCCACCTGTGCACAGGGATTACATCATCATGCCTCACCTCGGCCCGTTCATCCCCTCATTACTGTCATTATCCCCAACACCTCCCTGTTTCCAGCACAGATCAAACCCCAGTCAAATACTTTCAAATATCCTAACCCTTTAGACACTCGTAAAATTCCTCGTAAAAATACTCATTAGTAATTGTAAAAGGAAGCACCTATTTTCACCAATTTTTTTCTCTCTCATACAGATGATGTTTGTTTTGACAGGCAACGTTGTTCAGCCAAAGATTCTCCTGGACCTGCAGTAGTGTTTCAAATTTTATTTTTTTATTTTTTACTGGGACCTAAGGAGTTAAAGCACTTTTTGAGTACAATTTGTGTTTGACCTAAGACTGGTAAAGGCGTCCGCTTTAAGACCATCCACAAGGTCCCAGGAGAGCAAGAAAACAGCTTTTTTATTACTTTTATTGCACAGTTAGATGGAGACCGTGTGAAGTTCCGGGAGAGAGCGAATCAGACTCGTTTATAACCCTCGCCGGCTGCTCTGGGTGCTCACTGCTGCCATTTTCCAGCCCTGCTTTTCTTTTCCCTCGAGCAGTAGCCTTCATAATATGAAACATCCCCCATGCAGAGCGTAACTGTACGATGCCTTGAGTTTGCGCTGCAGGGCTGCAGTTCTAATAGTCCTGCTCCGTGGACGTAACTTTTTTCACTGAACAGCTGTTGACAGCAATACAGCTGTTTCAGAGCCTAGTCTGTCTCAATGATAACCATATTTGTTTCAATTATACCCCTATATATATATATATATATATATACTACCTGCTAGGGATTTTTCTTGTTCATGTAGTTATTATCATATTACTTACGGTACATACATTAAAAAAGTATTGTAATTCAATTATTGTGGCTTGTCTTTGCACTACAACTGAACTAAACAGCATAAGCACTGCACTGTATGTAAAGCGTTTATGTTTAGATTCTGCCAACTATTGCAGATTGTGTTGCAGTTGTAAACAAAGTCAGAGCAGGTGTAGCAAGTCTGTGTCTAAAATAACTATAAAAAGTTTTATTTAAATTGTGATACTTGGTGATATTTTGTGATATGAAACTGGATGATGAAGATAAATCCCTGGC
Source organism: Anguilla anguilla (assembly GCF_013347855.1). Classification (NCBI taxonomy): domain Eukaryota; kingdom Metazoa; phylum Chordata; class Actinopteri; order Anguilliformes; family Anguillidae; genus Anguilla; species Anguilla anguilla. The sequence goes on along the minus strand of NC_049203.1, from coordinate 61,132,913 downwards.
AGGTAGGACAGTTAGTTTGACTCTAATACACTACACAGCTATTTGCCCAAGCTAGTCAAACAAGCTATGACTATGTTATTTTTTCATGTTGCAAACATAAAATGCAAAGCTGTGATTTTTGGGAGTGGAAAAAAAAACCTTTCATCAAAAAAATTTTATCACACAACTTCATTGCAAAGTTGTAAAACGCGTCTTGTGTGACCTGACACATCACTGTGCACTCACAGCCTGAAAATTGGCGGGAAAGGGGAGGGTGAGCGGTGTCCTCTGATTCGTTGGAGCATAAAGATGTTCGCTGCCTGGGGCAAGTATCTTTTGTCCAGTCCTTGGACACGCGGGGAGTGGAGTCCTCCTCTTCACTCTCACCCTGTAACACACAGCAAAACCTCAGGTCTGGATTCAACCCCGTATCCCCCCCTATATCCCACCCTGAGTGAAATAATTATCTAGAATTCACACAACGCATGTTTATACAATGAGGTGCAGAGTATGACTATAATAATCTCTGTATATTTGTTTCTGCATGTTCACAGATTCAGAGTTAAAGGGCCCCAGCTCAGCCATTATTGGACACTCAGTTTTCACATGGGCAAATTCTGCCAGCAGAGGGTGCTAGGTTCCTAAATGGCTCCAAAATTAATCTACTTTAATCTCAGTTCTTAATACTGATCTGACAACAATATAATTAAATCCTACCACCTGTAGACAAACTACATGATGTAGTTTGTCTACAGGTGATAAAAGCAATGCTGCTTTTGCTTCCACGGAAACATTCGATTTATTCAGTTTTATGCTTTTCCAGTTAATATTCTATTAATATGTTCTCTTGTGCCACGGCTATAAGGGAGTTATTATAAACAAAAATAAAGTGTGTAATTATAAGTTTGTTGGTATCTACGTACCCCTTCTTCTGACAGGGTTTTCTGCACCATTCTGGAGGTCTTTCGAGACATGGTGCGTGAGATGACGGCCCGCCATTTTTTCCCCAGTTTACCACTGCTTTTCCCAGCATCCTCCACGGGTATGTCCTCTGGCAGCTGGAAAGTAAGCTGTGTTATTTGTGTTTCTGTGTATCTGTGTTTCATTTTTACTTTTATAAAATAGTTATGAAATGAATATGGTCGATTCAAAGTTCATTAGTTATTTATTTACAAGTTCATTTTTGCAGGGGCAGAGTACATTAATAAACGTTACTGTAAACGAGCCAGTATTAGCCAACTGGCTAGTTTTCAACTGCAATCCCTGGGCAAGATGGAAAAAGCCATTAAAACAGATTAAAAGAAAGGTCATCAGAGTCATCAAGTTTTTCTGGGAATGTGCAGGCAGAGTAGTCTGTCACTTTCCTTTCCTTTCAAACACAGAAACACAACACATACAGACAGACATATAAACACACAGATGACACATTATAAACATAATAGTTTCTATTTGTTCTATTTCTCCTGTATCCTGTAGCCTGTGTGTAGAGGCAGAGGGTGTTGAAACATTGCTGATGTGAGGTAGGGTGTCCATGTACAAAATGCAATGAGAATCTACAATTATTACAGCCAGAAAACCCATTGAAATATGACAGGGCTGAAATACAAGATAAATAAAGATTTTCCCAGAATAATTTGGGGAAATGGGAAAAGGGGCTGAAATATGTGGGTGTCATGGGAAAAACAGGACTTCTGGTCACTGTCTTCGGGTAAAATCTCACTGTAATGGCAGGTAGTGTGTCACTAGTAGGCCTCTGAGACCTTGGTGTGGTGCAGTTACCACGGTGACTCACGCATGCCCCTCCTCCTATATCTGCAGCCTTAATGCCAAATTCACTCTGCGGTCAATGATATCTCACAATCTGCTGCCCAGAGAAGGCCGGGAGTATGGATTTGCACAGAACACACACACGCACATGCACACACACACACACACACACATTTGCTTGCACACTCGCACAGCACCCAAATGAAAAGGGAGGTGGATCACTCATGCCTTAAATTCATAATACACACCAAGGTAATTGTCAGCACTAATGTCATAATTACAGAGTATATTCCATCATGAGCAGTAATTTGCAGTAATTAATTAGTTTGCTTCTATGTCTATTCAGCACTGTAGAGACTGTACAGACAAAACATTTACATTTACATTACATTTATTTGCCAGACGCTTTTATCCAAAGCGACATACAAAAAGTGCATTTCATGGTCATAGACAACTGCTAAACACAGGTTCAGTAAGGTACAATACTTATTTTGCACATTATATTTCTAGCCGAGAACACAGTTTAGTTCACACAGTGAACACTATTCAGACCTAACCTCTGTAAAACCAACTAGGCAGAAGAATAAGCTACAGTATTAGGACAACTACAAATTACCAAAAAAGTGCTGGGATGGGGCAACATGTAACAAGTATCATGAAAAAAAGGGGGGGGGGGAGAGAGAGAGAGAGAGAGAGAGAGCGAGAGAGAGACACCACTTTTGACTTTGAACACTTCCCTATCCGTTCTAAACTCTCCTTTTCTATCATTCTATACTGCAGCGCTGTTTTCAACAGAGAGAGGATGGATGCATCCGGGCAACACTCGTGCAATTTGTGAAACCGCGGCAGGTAGAGGGTAGAGGCTTCAGTTCGCTGTTTTGCTTTGGTGGTGGCTGTGACCACAGTATACAGAACATATGGAATGAGTGTTTTTTTCCGAGGGGATTTGCGCAATCATCTATATATGCCACTTTTGGGGAAGTGCCATCCAACTAAACTTCCCCAATTTTATTTTTAGGTTTAGCACATAGGATGTAAATACACTTGTACAGTATTTCTCTATGTGTTTTCATATTTTCAACCTTAGTGAAAGCTACTGCTACTGAAATACCATTTTCTGAAATTTTACATCACGCAGTATCATGGATCATTTGGGCAGTTGTAGATGTTTAAAGAGTTTGCCTTAATAATTCATCCATGAATCTTAAAACAAAGCAAAGGTAAAAAAAAATGTATTCTACTCACTAAAGACATGGGGGCATGCCAGTAACAGTCACTTACGTGTGTAGCCTTTGACTGATCTACAAAATACCCAAGAAATCTTGGAAATGGAATTATTGCTATTCCTGTTTGGTCCATCGTATGGTATTATAGAGGGAATAATGGAAAGTAATATACATTTTACCTAACTTTTGAATTAAATATTATATCCTTGCATTTATATAGCACGAATGCTCAAAGTGCTTCACAAATATTAGATGTAGGGTGGGCAAGGAGGACCACATTTGTTTGTGATTTAAATGAAAACTTCTGCTTTTAATTATATTGTTAGCCTGATCTTAGGCACAATTTAACATTTTAGATAAATACAGTATATTGATGAGCTTGTGAATGACAACTGATAACTGTTTTGAGTCCCTATATGACAGGTTTTAATGTGGTCTAATCAATGAGTGAACTGGTGTCGTTATATAGAAATGATTATCTCACTCAATTGGAGTAATTGGTGCAAATGAAAACATTCTCTCTCTGAATAGAATTCCTCTAAAGAACAGAACAAATCAGCAGCTCATTGAAAGAAATATTTCCGAACAGCAACCATCTGTTGGAAGTGTCAGTTAGAATCTATGCAAAGTGGTGGTCACAGAATTTGGTTCCAAAGTACTCACAGTCTCATCCACGTGAAACTCCTTGTCTGCTACCACTGGCGAGGCTGGCTTGGATTTCATGAAGTCCTTGAAGCTACTGGACCTCTGTAGGGTGAGCTACAGAAAGGACAGAGGATTTGTGACATATAAGAAACAAACAGAGTGTCTGCCTTATTGGGGATCCTGCAGCTCTTATGTAGAACTAAAAAACAAAAACAAAAAGGAACTGCCTATGCTTCTACAACCCCCGGCTTTACATCACTACTGAATGAATGCTCATTTAAGAGGGGAAAATTATAATGACTTATCATTGTATGGTTTTGGTTTGTTGTGTTGTTACTGGATGTTTCAGCCACAGAAGAAACTGTAGGTCTCCAGTCTCAATTCCAGTCCACCCCTTGGGGTCAATCATCACATACACATGTAGGTCTGCTGTAGAGCTCCTGGTTTTGAAGGCCCCAAATCCCCTCCTGTCATTTCCTTTGTTTACTGATCTAGCAATAAAGATAGCAGACAGCATTTTATATTCTCAAATAAAACAGGTAGGCACCGGCTGGCGGGGTTTACTGCCAGTGCCGCAGTCCGTGCCCTTGGGCGGGGCGCTTAAACCTAAATCATTTCAGCAAATAGTTGCATAAATGGATGATATGCCAAGTGTGCGTTACCATGTGCATGTTAACCCAGATGAAGGTGGTCCTTGAACAAATGAATAATGGTACTCAAGGTCATTGTATTAAAAGGTTTTTTTTTTTAACCTGGAGAGGCCTGGTAGTACACAGCATGTAAAGCCCAGATTGACCAGACTGTTATGCCGCAGACAGTAGCACAATCCAGTTAATCTGTCACAACGTCAGTGATGTGCGTGATCATCCAGTGTTGTATGCTGAAATTATCCCTTGTATAATTATGCATTCTAGGCCTACTGTACATTGTGCATAGTACATCTGAAACAAAAACATTGCTCTGGGTCCTGTGGCTGGCCACAGCACCATACGAAAGAGGAAGAAAAGAGCAAACAATCAATATGACCAAATACAATATTTCAGTTTCTGCGGGAAATACAAAAAACACGGATTGCAGTTATCTGAACTCCAGCGGCATTCCTGAATGACAGCGCGAAAACGGGCTGAGGTAAACATCATGTCTCCGTTCCCCATATCAGAAATCGATAGGGCCGGGGATTGAGAGAAAGACTTAAATCAGAGAATCTCGCTGATTACACAAAAGAGGCCCCGTACTGTACCTTCCCAGAAAAGCTGCAAATCTGTATGCCGAGAAACCACTTCTTATCTATCACGCCAAAACAGTCTGAAATGTGTGGTGATTAGCAGTGGCAGGCTTTAAAGGTTAATTAAGGCTAAGGCTAACTAATTAAAGGCAAAAGTAGAGCAGACACTGAGTGACTGTAGGCGATTACATCGCAGAGAGCGCATGCATAATCGATAGGCTATGTTTATGGGGGCTACTCATTAATTGGAATCCTAGCTTAATGATAAGTATTCTTGGAAGCCAACAACTAAAGAAAGTCCGAATGCGATAGAGACCAATGATCATTTAGTAGTGGCAGAGGGATGTGCTTTCTGATAGGCATCAACACTATGAATATGGCAAGGTAGGTTCAATTAGCAGCTGCTGGTTGTAAAGCTGAAGTTCCTTTTCGAGAAACACAAACTTTTTTTAAAAGCACACAGCAAGCTAGACTGTTATCTATACCCATCCATCCTGCTTCAGGGTTTAACCACAGGAAGTGGGCATGGCTTATCCACAGTACACAGCCAATCGCTGCAGGAGTTCGTATAAGATGCACGGAGCCGGCAGTCTGTTTTCCGTTTGCCGCTGTTCTTCGTTATTTTGCTCTATGCAAATCCGACCCAGGTCCTCTCGACGTCCCTCGTTTGGCTAGACGAACAGTTTCTTATCAGAAAATTGAACCACTTTTGTTTTGTGAGACACAACAAAAGAAAAAACAATTAAACCCTTGAAACTGAAAAATAATGCCATGAAAGGTGCATGTATTTACAGATTGAATTAATGTGGTGATACAAATTAATACAGAAAGTCAATTTTATTTCAGTAACTGATGCCGTGAATGATTAAAACAGATCATTCAATTTAATCTGAAAACATTTTGATGTCAAGATGTGGAAAAAGTGTGGCAGAGTTCACTGGAGTTTGGAAGGCAGCTGTGGAACAACTCCACATCTCTGGTGGTCTCGATAAACCACTAGAATCACATTCCAAAAACGTAATGTTATTTTGGAAGCAGTTTTGCATGAATAATGTATGAATATTTTGCAGTTGAATATACCTTGAATTTATGGACATGACAGATTTTTTACAATCTTCACAGGAATATATTTCTCCGCAGTGTCTGATGTTTAACTGATAGGATGGCTTTTAAAGGGCTGTAAAATGTTTTGATATGTATTAAGTGTTGTCTAATTGGTATTATACAGAAAACAGGTCAGTGATGACAAGCTAGAAGGGAGAGAAGTCCACCCACAGCTCTGTGGTGAGGTTTGACCAGGAAGGGTTTTGAGTCTCTTCACCAACCCGCCGTTGGACAAATAACACGAGAAGTATTTGCACTAGCTCAAGAGGATTGTGACACTCACCTTCCTCTTGGGGACCTGGGCTGGCTCCTTCTCAGAGGCATTGGAGGATTTCCTTCTTAGCATCTTGCCCAAAGCGGCAAACACACGGTGAGCTGGTCTTAATGGTTACTCCAACCCCTGTCGCTGTCTGCTCACAGCACCCAGATGCTAGCACTCAGACAGAGAGAGATAAACAGAAAGAGAGAGAGAGAGAGAGAAAAAAAAACTGCTTCTCATTCTGAGGAGTGGAAGACAGTGAGTGAGAGGAAGTCCCACAGCTGCAAAGGAAGGTCGGATTAAAGCTCTTTTTTTCTGGTCTTGTTGAGGCCGGAAGTTTGTAATACTGGTGGTGAAGACGACTGTGCATGTGTTGAGGTGGAGAAAGGTCCCAGAGTCTAACTGGCTACAGAAATTCTTCGAGGTCTCAGAAAGTTTTCCTGATTTTGTAACTCTGCATGCCCTTGCATAATGCGAAAATCCTTAAGTGACACAAATAAAATTGTGACTTAAAACACGGCTCTCAAATCATGTTTAAAATTTTTATCATGTTTTTTCCATCCCTCCACCCCTTACTCCTGAACATGCTTCTTCATGACCTAGCTGCCTAATTCGGTGAACTGAGCCATGGGAGATTTGCCTCGATCAATCAATCAATCAATCAATCAATCAATCAAACTTTATTTATAAAGCACATTTCCGACAGCGGGTGAAACTCAATGTGCTGTACACAAAGCACAGGGTACAATATAACAATGTGTGTGATGTAAGTATTGTGAGCAGATGGACCTTAGGAGGGAGCATGCACACATGCATACACATTGTGAATATCACTGATACTCGTTAGGTCTTGCCCACTCCTGTTGGTCAGTCATCATAAAATAAGGAATGTGTTAATGTGATGATAAAATCAACAATATTCTCTTTTAAAAGGTGCAGTGCTTATGGCTACCAAATGAAGAGCGAGAGGCGTCAGTATCTCAAACGGCTTGTATTTACTGGTTGCAAAATGGACCATGTGGTTTTCGAGGTGAATCATCGGGTGGAGATGACTACAAGTTTTCAAAAGCAGAAAATTTGCTTTTGAAATTTAGAAGTACATGAAGCTAGGCTAAGGAAACAATGACTTGCAACATTCTGTGTGGAACGGAACCGTGAATCAACTGTGTTAGCAATGAAAATCGTACTTTTGATTTCGACGTTGTAGACAAAGAGTTGTTTTTACTTTCCTTTGGAAGTAGTACTTTTAATTTGTTTGTTCACAGCAGTACAACTTTTTTCTATATATTATGCCAGTTTAACTGGCTTCTTTGTATGGTAAGTATTCCACAACATCACACTCCTGTCAGTTCCATTTGTTTTATCCTCAGGAACCAAAGTGCAAGCACTGACAGAAAGCAGCATGAAGAGGTGCACTCTGTTTTTGCATGCAAAGTACAATAAAAATGCCTGTGGATGTAGAAAGATGACAGTAGTTTAAGAGCAAGGGCTCTGTGGGTAGGGATTGTTATTTAAGCAGAGCCGCTCGCTGAGTTTCACAAGCACCACAGAGGGTGCCATGGCGTAGATCAGAGAGTGTGTGTGTATGAGTGCATATGCATGTGCTTGTTTGTGGGGGAGGAAGGGAGGGAGGGAGAGAGAGAGTGTGTGAGAGAGAGAGAGAGAGAGAGAGAGAGAGAGAAAGAGACCTTTGACCTTTGATTCTCCTTTATTTAACAGTAAAAAAGGAGACACAAATCTAGTTATACATAATAACCAAAGATGGAAAGTAAACCAACACAATAGAAAAAACAGCGGAAAAAATCAAAACTTAAAATAAAAAGATATGCTTGCTCCGAGAGAGAGAGAGAGATTATCTGTTATCTGTGCAAGATGTGTGAGTGTTTGAGTGCACATGGGTGTCTCTATACACTCAGTTGCATTAGTTAAAAAACTGTGTTCTATTTTTTGAGTTCTGGCGGACCACACGATGTGAGGATGGCCTGCTTTTGTTTTCATGCTGTACGACAGGATCTTTTCATGTCTACACAGCCTGAAGTTCCTGTTTTTGCACTACAAGGCTTGGTGGCCAGCAGAAGAGAAATGAATACTCATGCATTACATGTGATCAGGCAAAACTGCAGCCACCAGTCTTTTTTGTGGACGTTTGAAACAGATCAAACTCAGAGTCAGAAAGAATACATTTGAAGAAAGCCAGTCTCTTAAGCATTTTTTAGTCTACAAAATCCCAAAAGGACACATAGCTTGAGCTAAAATAGAGCATATAAATAAAAAATGAGATAAAATTTGTGTGTATCGCTTGTGAGTAAAAGTGTATGAAACAGTTCTACTCAGAACTAAATGGCTTTAACTACAATGAACATGACAGAAAAACTCAAATCCCACTGTATAAAACGTTCTTTGTCAACCTAAGTTAACAACATTATTTGTTGTGTAATCTGCTTAAATTGTGAAAACACTGCAAAAGTACTGAGTCAGTGAAGGTTATAAAGTTACAGTTACAAACCATAAACAGAATAAATGTATGAATGTTGAACAAGCAGTTTTCTGAATGTCCCCAAATAAAATTAGCATGTCACAGCTGAATCACAAATGACAAATAACTGTAGGTGGAGAGAAACAGTGCATCTCAGCTGAACGCATTTCCCTGGAAGCTGCACGGTATACAAATGTACCTACAACATACCATTGTACTGAGCTTGAAAGTATTTCAATTGCAAACCACATTCTGTACCTTTTGGTTGGTTTGACCCATCTCTACAATGACTGTATGTCCTTGTTTGCGAAATCTGCCTGCACACTCATACACCAATACACAAACTGTGCTGTTGACAGCAAGGAGCAAAACATTTACAGTTTACGGTGCTCTTCAAAAAGGATGGGGGGGGGGGGGGGGGGGGTGCTTGTACACAAAAACAGCTGTTTCTGAAAAATGGTGAATGACACATGCGTGCAAATAACGTGAAATAAAAGCTGTGATTGCCTGTGATTTTGTCTCATATGCATTGTTTGAGCACAAATCCAAAAAAGGCCTTACTGTAAGTACAGAGCAAAATTAACAGATTTCCCTCTACTGTTCTCATACTTCTGGAGGGCATTGCAGATTGCTATGCTAAAAGCTGTATGATGTGAATCACAGATTCCCTGGGATCTTTAAAAATGGTGGCTATGCACTTGATAAATTAGGTGTACATTTGTACCGTCCTGAGTTTATCCACACGGTGATGATGTAATGATGTGCAGACAGTAATGTCTCTGTCCGAGAGGGCTGCGACTGCTCTGTAACAAGAGCTTTTGTCCTGCCTGGGACACTCTGCTGCCCTGGGGGGCGTTTGTGTTTGTCACATTGCCCGTTTGCCATTTCGAGGCTGCCTCCATGTTATTTGACGATGGCCAATCTGAAATGGTAAGAGCTTTGAATCATCGTTAAAAAGAGGTTCATCAGCACCCCCACACTTCTGAAAGGATTCCTGCACTTTGGGGGATCATAAAAGCACAGAAGTTGTTTAATGCCTCATGCATTTACTTATGAGAGAGAACAAAGGGCTCTCTCTGCTCCAGTCAAAAGAAACACAGGGACTAGTGGTACTACACATTTAATTGTGAATGACGTGTTATATTTCTGTTGCTGACAATTCGCCCTTTTTGTGTGCGATGCAGTGAACCTGAGTCTTTTTTTTTTGTTGCGATTTTATAAAACTTATTTTTGTCCCTCTCAGAGGGAGAACATCAAAGACAAGTGTGAACAAAATGCAGGTGTCACGGAAACCACGCCAGCACACCTTCCTGAGGCACTGACGGAAATGTTGCCTGGCAACAGCGCCTTTCCTGGCATGCGTGTTACATGCGGCACAGGAGGACCTGAAGAGGCTGCTTCTCTCAGAGCATGCTGGGAGGAGGGAAAGGGGGTTGAGGTGGGGGGGGGGGGGGGGGGGGGGGAGGAAGTGTGCTCATTGCACAATGCCAGAGCGTTCTCACTTCCTGTAAGTTTTTGTTACGCTCTTCAGGACGATGTTTTCCAGTATGCACAAAAAAGCACACTGAGCAGAGCAATGGAATTACCTGCTACAGTATGCGCCTTCATAGACGGTAGCGGAGTCTAGTTCAACTAAGGAGAAAAGATGAGTAGGCTGTGTGAGTAACACTGAAAACATCAGAGATCAGATCAGTTTATTTGATCATGAGTCATCCAACACGACAGTGCGTGTCATTTATTTAAATATTAATGCCAAAGCTTTCTTGAGGGGTCATGCACTCCACTCACATGTCGTAAATGCATAGTTCAAAGCCTTGTGAAATTCAATGTTGTTTGTGGATATCTACAATACAGAAGATATTAGCTTAAGACTAATCCATTACCTTCAGTTTATGGGGGAATAGTCTTATTTATGAACTCAACAAGAACATTTTTGTGAAGATTTTATTTCAGACACTTTGACAAATCAAACACAAACAAATACAAATTTTTACATGTTAATTACAAACCGTGAGCCTCAGGTAACTTCAAAAGATTTTGAGATTACTTTCATACAGATAGATTGATAAAAACCAAAAAATCCATTCACAAAATGTCAACTAGAATTAGATGACATTTAGCAAACTCAATAAATTACACTTGAAGTTGCATTACGTGCCGACAACATCATTATGTACAGAGAAAACAATTACCAGAAAAAAAGAATGTTTAGGCGTAATCCCAAAACAAGTCACTCAACAAACAAATAGATAAAACGAAGTGGTCCTAGGACCTATTAATTTAACCCTATTAATTTAATGTGTGCAAACACACGGTCCAATCTGCAGGTTCTAGGGCAGGGTTCTTTAGCTGTGGTCCCAGAAGGCCATAAGGCAGGGCTAGTTCCAGGCACAGGCCACATACTGTAGGTACATGGGTGGTTGCCTTGTGCACCATCTGACCGAGGGGGAGCCAAACAGAACCGCAATTGCCATCTCCACTGTCCCCAAAACCCCCCCAACCCCTGCTATCGCCCCCCTGCCTAATCCACAATCAGGCCTCGGACCAGAAAATCTGAAAGGCTAGAGAACGTAGAACCATGCTTGCCATAGGGTTCTGGTTTTGTGTTCATCTTAAAAAAAAAAAAACTAATAAAAAAACATGTTTTTGGCCAAATAAGAGCTAGGTAATGAGGAAAACCAACAGGTACAGGGCTGAGGGTCCATGCCCTGGTGCATTTTCACCTGAAATGTGTATGGGCAGAGGCAGGGGGTCTGGAGGCCCAGGGGACATAGCAGCATTAGGAGAGGTGCTGAACCAGCGCTCTGCACAGCACCAAGAGGGTCAAAGTGAGGGAGGAGAGGGTGGCAGGGGCTCCGGCCGACAAAAAGGGCTCCGTGTTCTTCATCATCCATTCCTTCTCCTCCTTCAGGCCCTGCCTGTCAAGCTCCGGGCCCATAATTTCACGGATCTTCTTGTAGTACGCGTCCAGCCACTGCAGCTAAAAGCATGACACAGGAGAACACAAATAAGATTCACATACCATCTCAACATATCTTAATATAATATATTATATTATATATATATATACAGTGGTGTCCATACATATTTTGGACAGTGCACAAATTTTGTTGTTTTGGCCCTGTACTCGAGCACATATTGGATTTGAAATAAAACAATGAATATGAGGCTAAAGTGCAGATTGCTGTCAGCTCCAATGTGAGGGTATTTAAATCCATAGTGGGTGATCAGTTGGTACTAAAAAGAAACAGGAAACAGGAAACGAGAAAGACGTTAAATTTATGCTGTTCAGCAGGAGTATTTGTAGCTGCTACACTGAACAACCTTGCGTATCGGTGAAGCTTTTTTACAGGTTTATCATGGCTGAAGTCAATGGGCTATTTCTCACAATAATGCCCCTCAATTGGCCTGGAGTTACACAGAGCAGAAGTGTGTGTACCTACAGTACAAAAAACGTATCATCGCACTCAATAGAGCTTTCTGAAGTAGACCCTCATTAGTTGCCACAAAGAACCTACAGTGGCAGATGCCGAGGGGCTTTCCCGGGTACCAAAGGGTATTGTCACCATGTTCCCAGGGGACCCTAATTACAGTCGCTCTGTATGCTTACCTGTTGGGGACTCATAATGGACGTGTCTATCAGCTTCCTGTCGTAAGGCACCAGAGAAATGGTCTCGAAGGTCATGTAATTGTTACCATACTGTGGAATCAAGCACAGAACAGTGAAGGCCTGCCTGTGGGGGAGGAGCTAGCCTCATGCTACTTCAGTGTAGCGTTGTTCCTGACATGAATATTACATTTGTGAGCTTCTAAACTGATTAATTTTCAGTTTTTGCAAAGACTGCTAATATGGCTTTAAAAAAAAAAATTTCTAGCCATATTGAGTAAATGTATTTCTGCATTTATGTCACTGCAGGGATTTAATAGTGCACTCCCACCTTAGTATTCGCTGGTACTACGACGGCAACATCTTCGATCCTTATTCCAAAGTCATTGTCTTTGTAGTATCCGGGCTCTGAAAGTAAAAAATGCTAATTAGCCAAGCAAATTAACTCATAATGTTTCTCTGGTTATTGGTTTTCACATTAATCTATAAATACAAGGCAACAAAATTAATAAATCAGTTGTCAGAACAGCAGATGCAAATCAAATGTGTGCTTTGTAGATTTATCTTATTTCTACACATTTCTCCTGGGAATAGTTGACATACAATCATACTCTATCTGAATGCCAATTCTGCCCTTCATAAAAGCATGCTATATCTTACCTATGGAGGTGAACATGCCCACTTCAAAAGGGATGTTATTGGACTGAAAGCCAACAGGCCCTGTGAAAAAGTATGACTAATGAAGAGTGAAGTGTCACACACCATCAGAGCTGATTGATTTTAAAAGTCAGTTCTCCCAATTTGCAGTGACCAATTGTACCTGTAGGCCCATGCAATCTCTGCTATGCTTTCCATTCGTTTAGCAGAGCGTAGGCAGGCCTAACACTGTGAAACAAGTGCCAACAGGCACTGCTTATTTTCACACTCCAGACCACAGTTTGAGCTGCAGGGGCCCAATTAGCCAGAAAAACTGCGTTGGAGACAGGAAACCCCAACTGACTGAGGCGCTTTGCTCTCTGAGTGATGCTGTCGCGTACTACGCTTCACCCCATGGGGCTGCCGGGCGCATTTTTTACATGTAAAATTCATTACAGTGCCTCTAAGAAGCAGTTCCTCGGCACTGTTCCTCTAATTAACACGGAGTAACGAGGCCACTCGCAACAACGACATTCCGGGATGCGCAGTGCACCAGTGTCATGCGCGTTGCCAGAGTCACATGCAAATAAGCTGAACAATAGTCACAGCTGAAATAATCACCACAATAAACTGTAACCACAACATAATTTCCATTAAAAAAAATGCCTCATGAAAATAATGTTACTGATTAAGATGTCCATGTAGACAGAAATGAGGTTTTCCTTGATCTAGCGGTTTGTGGTTGGCGGCTATGTAATATCTTATTTGTGAGGTCTCTCAGTGGCAATATTCATTTTATAGCGCAGTTACACTGTATACTGTTACTGTGGGGGAAAGAAGCAGCCTTACATTCATGTACTCCAAAGTAGTTTCCCACCCCATGGCCTGTCCCATGGCCGTAGTTCAGTCCCACTTCCCACAATGCTCTGCGGCCCAGCATCTCCATGTTCACACCTGCAAAGAGTGAAAAGTAGACCTAAGGGATAACAAAGACTAGAATACACACAGTGCAACAACACACATACACCTGTGTTCAGTCTCAGCAGGAGGTTTGCTAAACCTGCTAGTGAATAAAGAGGGACATCTAGTGGCCAGACTTGGTAGCACCAATAACTCAGAAACAGTGTGTACCCTTATGCCAATATGTTTCATGTGTACTGGTGTGTGTGTGTGTGTGTGTGTGTGTTTGTTTGTGTGAAAGACAGGACATACTCGCCTCTGGTATTGGCAGGAAAGATGGTCCTTGAGATCTCGATGTTTCCCATCAGCACTCGTGTAAAGGCTTCCTAAGAGACACACAGAGGAGAGCGACCAAACATTGAAACAAAGCTGGCATTTGAAATAAAGAAGTATCCACAATGGCCTTAGACCTTCCTTAGCTCTAGTCTGTACCTTCTGAAAGTCAGTGGGTGTCCCCCAGTGCACAGTGCGAGTGATGTCAGTGGTCCCATCACTGAAGTTAGAAAAAAAAATGCATTATTGATGCTCAGAGCATTTGAGGACTTAACACAGCCCAAAACACCACATGTCAGTTTTCATATAAGGCAATAGATCAGCATGTCAAATAAAGAATCACTCAATTTCTTGTTTGTAATACTCACAGATACTGACCACCGGAGTCCACCAGGTACATCTCATCCACGCTCAGCTTCCTGGTTGTCTCATTAGTGGGGCTGCAACACAAATCAGCCGACATGTAGCTTCAGCAACACGGGAGTGTGTCACAGCGAAGGGGCCAGGTGCAAATATGAAAGAAGGGCCCAGTTACGTGAAGCTATTTAGGAAACATTGGGCAGCATTCTTTTGTGTAAGGTAAGATTGCCAATATTGCTTGTTGCTTGTAACTTCTTACAAGAAAGTTTCTTGCATTTTCTTGTAATACTTGGCTAAGAGAGAGAGAGAGGGAGAGAGAGAGAGAGAGAGAGAGAGAGAGAGAATATATTTAACATTATGGAGAAGATAAAGACAGAGCGTACGATAAAGATAAAGAGTATATGCACATCGGTGATACCTGTAATGGGCCAGGGCAGCGTTGGGCCCGCTGGCTGAAATGGTCTCAAAGCTTGGGCCCCTGTTGTTTTTCTGTTCACTGAAAGATGAAGCATTCATTTATTGAATGGCAGAATGATAAAGATGTCTGAGTGAATGGACTTGGGTCGTTAAGTGATGAATTTGATTGAGTGCTTGTACCAGTGATGCATGATAATTCATTTTGAGGCATGGAAGGCAAAGTGTGAATTTTGATGAACTCAGAAGGTTTATGTGACTGTGAGTGTTTGTGTGTTTGTGTGCGCACGCGTGTGTGTGTGTGTGTGTGTGATACCTGCGTCGCTCGTTGACAAAGTAGGCAGCTGTCAGCTCAGTCTCATCCCCTTTGGGGACTCTGTTCTCCAACCATAGCAGGAGCTGCATGACTGCAACAGCATCTCTGATCTGCAGGGAGGTGGAGAGGATGCTCAAAGACACAGGTAACACAGTCTACACAAACACATACACTCACAGCGCAGTGTACCCACACACACACACACACACACACACACATACACTCACCTACATACACACACATAGTCACACACACATACACTCTCCTACATATGCACACATACACACACACACACACACACACTGAAACACACAACACAGCCTACGAATACACATCACAGTCTACCACAACACATTGAAACACACAACACAGTCTGATATACTGATACACACGTATATAGCATGTGATGGTAAGTTTTACCATCACATGCTAACACAAGCTAACACTGTGAACCTCAAAGCATGCATACAATACACTCATATTCTTCATTCTTCTACAATGATGCGCACCCACATTCATCATATCACTATCAACAGCATCACCACACATAGTCTACACAACACAAGCTCACACACAGTTCATTACACCACTGCCACCACACACACTGCAAGCTCATACAGCATAGTCTGCCAAAAACACCTTGAAATACCGTCCCGATATTAAGACTGGTGTATGGTAAATATGTTACTTAGGGTGACATGCATACTGACATGCCAAAACCAAATTTAGTGTAAATAGTGAAGCCTGTGTCCCATAGTGACACATTTAGGGGAGCACACTGGTGATCCACAAATCCGGGGTAAACTCGGAATATAAATATATAAGGCCAAAGTAGCAATAAAATGATTTATTGTGACTTTGCATGCTATACCAACAGACTTTGTGGAACTGGTTCAATTACTTTGCCATCTGTGGACTTATTACATTCAATTGAGAAAAGGCCAGACATTGCATGATATATCATAAGTAAAGCGTATGACATTTCGGGAGGGACTCAATTTAATTTGTTGTTTCTCAATGGCAGGATGAGCTCATAACCTTGAGATTAAGGCTCTAAATGCACAATAAAAGCACTTATAACGATATAAAAGCTGGGATCATTGAAACGCATGGGTTTCCAGCACGTGAACTGATAAGGTGTCCCTCCAGGATTCTGTTCCCCCGCGCGGGACCAGCGGGACCTCCTGGCGTCTTTGGCCGACGTTTATGGCTTTAACGAGACCGAGGCAGAGGGGAGCGATAGCTCTACTGTAAAGCCATAAAGCGGAAGGGCAGAGAGTGTTTTACGGCCTGGCTGGTTCTCCTCGGGATGTGGTGGTGCTGGTGGTGGATATGTGGAGGTGGTGACAGTGACGTGGACGGCCTCCCTACGTGAGCGTCTTTCAGGATGCGCTGCTCCGTGTCGTCCTTCACCGCCTTTGTGATGAGTACCGGGGAGTAGTCGCTGGTCAGCATCTTGTCCTGGGGGTGGGTGTGGGGGGGTTGTAGGGGTGGGGAGTGAATTAAGAGAGTGAGAGAAGGTAAGAGGCAAGAGGAGAGAGAACCTCGTACTCAGCACCAGAAACACAACCGGCACATGATCGCTCACAGTGCGTAGGAAACAATGTTTTGTTTATGCAATGCACAACACCTTGTCGTATTAATCATGCCATGCACAGTATCTAAAATGTCGTTAGCACCACACGTCATGGAGTGAGAGGGAGAGAGAAACAGAACACATGAGAAAGGGATGAGAAAGGGAAAAAAAGGTAGAGAAAAATGTGTGTTGGTCCTGATTCTGTGTTAAAACCCTAATCTCTGGTCTCTCTGTACGTGAGATTACTGGATGAGTAATCTAACCTCTCGGGCATGAGAGAGGAGTGAAAATACGCTCCTGGCTGGCTGGCGCTCGCATTTCTCCCAGGTAGATTCGGCAAGCAATGGCTGCGCTGGGCCTTACCTCTGGCGTGATGAGTTCAGACAGGGCCCGGGTGGTGTACTCCGTCCCGATCCACACCTTGACTTTGGGCCGGGTCAGGTAGTTCTTCAGGTATATCCGCACGCTCGGGTATTCTATCAGCTGCACACAGTGGTCCAGGTAACAGGACGAGTTCAGGTACACCTTCAGCTCCTCGGATACCCTCTCAAGGTGAACAAAGAGCCTGGTCAGGGCAGAGATAGAGGGAATAAAAGCATTGAGGAAGGGAGCAAGTGCAGGAGGGAAACAGGTAGTGAAGGAACGAGAAATTTGGCAGGAGAGAAGAAAGGGGGTGGAGGGTTGACAGGATGAGAACACGTATGTAATTCACAGGTCAGGTAAAAATTGGGGTTCAAAAACTGCAGGCCGAGTCCCGCTGCTGGGTCATTGGAAAGGTTGAGATGGGTCTCAAGTTACAATGTGAAAAAAAACCAACCTGAAGTACTTCATGCTTTCCATAAACATCCAAGCCAGTCAGATAAACATGACATTATTTACATGCACTGTTTGAGCTACAGTGTACACAGTACAATACAAAACAAATACTTGTTTCGAAATATGTTAAACAATTTCACGTCCACACGTAACCGTATGTGTGCGTGTAAACACATAGATGCTACACTGACTCGGGTGTGGTTAGCAGAAGTAAACATACTCATTCCTCAAGGGGGTTGTAGGGACTCAAAAGGTTTGGGAACCACAAAATGAACGAAGGAGCAGTAGACTTGCCAGATCTCGTCCAAGGTCAGCAGTGTGTAGGAGTAGAAGAAGGGGTTGTAAGGGATGTCGTTGCCCCGGAGATTGAAGAGCCCTGTAACAGAGGAGGAATGTGGAGCTTTCAGCAGGCAGGCCAGCATAACACACCTAAACCAACACTGACCTCAACTACGGAACCTACATATGACACAGCAGTCAACTGAACTTATAAAAACATGTACGAAAGAGAACAAAAAAACAAAAAAGAAAAACATCCAAACAACTGTTAGCAGAACAAAAGTGGTCCATGCTCTTTGACTCGCAAGTATAATTCATACGTGCAGTTGGTTATTATTCTAATGCCAAGTGTTACAAAGGATGCATGCATTCAATGGCAATTATAGTTGAGCAGATGCACCTTCAGTTTCAGCTGTCTAGGCGATTCGGGACCCCAGTGCTATTGGTAATGCTATTTTGTGTTGTTCAACAGGGGTCATCGGTGGGACTGGGATTACCGAACAGCCAGTGACTGTCCTGCTTTTCACTTCCACATAAACTGCGTCATCCTGCTATTGATTTTTTCTTTTTTTTTTACAGCGTGTGCAGAGGATGTGTGTCAATAAGCCAGACAGGCAGGGCTCTGTGAGATCTATGAAGCGTGTCAGTGAATCTTCACGGTGGAAATAAGTTCAGGAGGCAGCATGTGTGTGTGTGTTGCTGTAGGTGTTTAGAGTGGTTTAGAGGTTTGTGTGTTCCCAGTGGTAAAAAAAAAGGTTCCAGAGGCCACACATTTCTGGCATTGTAGTAACTGCTGTGTACAGGTGACTGCAGGTAAAACAGCTGTTTACGGGTACAGGCAGTGAGTAGCAGAGGAGGATTTGCCTGTAGGTGTGTGTGACAGTGGAAGGGCCTTACATGCTGTCTCATCCAGGGCAGACAAGAGGACAGCTGTGGGCTTGTAGGGATTGTCTCTTATCTGCTGACGAATGTCCCCCACTTTCATCTGCCAGGACCTCTCTGGGCATGGAAACAACATGTGCACAAACACACACACACACACGCATATGCATGCATACATACACACACACCCACACATACACACACACAATGAAAAACACATGTGCATGCAAGCACATGCAAACACGTGCACAATCACACATTAACATACATACACATTAACACACAAGAAACCCACACTTGTACGCAAGCACAAACACACACCCGCACACACCACACACACACGCACATAATGAGCTTTGAGATCATCAACGTCGCCATTAGTTTTTATGGTTCTTCCACTTCACTTGCTTTGTAATCACAGGGTTATAAAGCCCTTGAAGGGAAATCACTACCCTCCTGCCCCAGCCTTCCCCCCCTCCCACCATTATTACCCGCAGAGATAACCCGCAATAAAGAATTAAAATTGCGCTTTTATTGCCGCGGCTTTCTGCACTGTTTGCAGGTATTTATCTGTGTGGCGACAGGACGCAGGGATCGTAGGTTCACGCACCAATGATGCTGTCTGGAAGCTTGAAGATGCTGTCCGGAGGAAGAGGGGGGCGATCGGTCCACACCTTATCCACCAGATTGTCTGGGAGAGACTTCAGGGTCCGGTTAGCAGGAGCCAGCCTGACGTTATAGGCCTTGAATGTTTCTGTGGGCATTGTGATGTGCATGAAATCAATGCGACCAAAATTCAACCGATAATTAACAGAGCTGCAAGTACGGTAGTGTCCACTATATGAATCGCAAGACATTTTTTTTAAGGTCATGTATTGACTGCTGCTATGAGGTGTGACTCTGACAACTTAGCATCAGCACTGGTCTTTGCCTGGTCCTGTATTTATACAACTATGTACGTTTAAGAGCATCTGCTAAATGCATGTAAATGCAAATATTTTGGTGGAATGATAATTAATGCGGTTGTCTCAGAACACATTGCGGCTGCCCATTTCCGTGAGCTGCAAAACAGCCAAATTACTTTACAAGACATTTATGATGGCTATGGAAGCCTCTAATGATCCTAATGATGTTGGCATGCCTCTTTTTCTTAATGATATCTGCTTTTTGCACAATTTGTATTCAGCTGTTTAGAGCCATTGAGGCCTTGGTAGAGCCCAAGGCTCATAAATCACCGGAGTAGATCTCTTTCCATGGTGAAGTGCACACAGCTTATGTAAAACGTGATGTCTACTGAACTGTTTTTAGGCTGATTCTGATTAGTAATTAGTCTTAGTTGTCTGCGGGATATGTCAGTACAGGAATACTCCCCAGCACACAGGGATGGGCAGTATATGTATTTCCAATATATATATATTTATTTCACATGTAACTCTGGTCGCTTGGCTTTTTTGTATAGTTTATACCTCTGAGCCACCTGTAAAATATTGTACATCGGTACCATTTTGTGTTTCAGTGTATTTCTGCACATCCCAGTTTTTAGCATGACATCTCTGCTGCCCGCCGACCCCACCCCCCGACTCACCAATGGAGAAGAGGAAAGGGTCGAAGCCAATCTCCGCCCCCTCCGAGATGTGTGTGATCAACCAATCCGTAATGCCCCTGATGGAAGCTGTTGGACAGTGAGACGAGGCAGGTTTGGTCTTAGGCCAGGTTCCCAGGCCGGACACGCACAGCTTTTTGGGAGGAGTCAACAACCCCTCGCCATATGTCATTGCTGCGTTCACTTTGGAGTATACCGCTCCGTCGGTCAACAAGCAATCACTGTGAGCTTTTGTGAGTAAATATCAGGCATATGGTAGCCATTTTCTACGCTCAGAACTCCGTGATGGATGATTAAATGGAGAAAACAATACGGAAGGCAGCCAGAGACAGACCCCTGCCAAGTTATTATTTGGCCCCAACATGATTGGAGTGTTTATGCGTATAATTAATGCACGTGTGTATGAATTGTATGAATGACATACAAAGAGACAACAGGGGTAACCAACCTTGGGGCCTCATTTCAAGAATGTTCCTACGGTCAAATTGTATCTTAAATCGTGGCTTATGTAGAAAACCGAGACTAAGCAGTTATTTATATACAACCCCGCTTTGACGTGGATATCATTGTATCTTGACATAAAGGACACTGGACGTAACTTAATTACCTTCAGAAAATGCAAGAAATGTTGAAATGCAAACTTACTTAAATGAAAATGGCTTCTATACGACAAGGAAATATGAAAGCACATTCACATGAGTTCAAATTGAAGTTAATTTGAGATTTATGTATCACAGATGCGTAAGACACAGATACGGCTCTTTAAACCAATGTAAGCAACTTTGTTTCGGTCTCTGCTATTTTTTTTCTTTTTTTTTTAAATAAATCAACCCTAAGCACAACCTTACGAAATGATCTAAAGATTACATTTACGTCTAAATCCAAGAGCAATTTTTACAAACGAGGCCCCGGGTCTTGGAGAGCCTGTCGGCGTTTGCTGTCACTCAAACTTTGGGGTTCCACTCACGGTCTTTCACCAGCTCCCAGTTGCAGTCCATTTGGCGTTCGGCCTGAATCCAGTACCGGCTGTCGGTCCAGAGGAGAGCCTGGTTTGGGGTCACTACTGCCGTGCCTGGAGAGAGGGAAAGAGCAGGTGAGAGGGCTTCCCATTGGTTGTTAATCATGTGTGGGTAACCCCAACAGCTAAACCATCGCTGGGGGGTTTTCCATCCAATTCATGGTCCAACCCATACATCCACTTGCACACCAGAATATCTATTGAAATAATTTTGGAAAGAGTAGGAATACTGATCTAAACTCTTAAACTGTGCTTCATACAGTTGAAATTCAGATTTAATTGCATCTAGATTGAAAATCCTGCTGTGTATGTGTGTGTGTGTTGGTGTGTTTGTGTGCATGCATGTGTGTGTTCATGTGTTTGTGTGTACATGTGTGTTTGTACGTATGTGTGCGTGTGTATTGGCGTGCTTGTGTGCATTCATGTGTGTGTTTGCGGGTTTGTGTGTACATGTGTGCGTGCATGTATGTGTGTGTATGTTGATGTGTTTGTGTCTATGCATGTGTGTGTTCATGTGTTTGTGTGTACATGTGTGCATGCATGTATGTGTGTGTATGTTGATGTGTTTGTGTCTATGCATGTGTGTGTTTCACGTGTTTGCGTGTACATGTGTGTGTGCATGTATGTGTGTGTATGTTGATGTGTTTGTGTCTATGCATGTGTGTGTTCATGTGTTTGTGTGTACATGTGTGTGTGCATGTATGTGTGTGTATGTTGATGTGTTTGTGTCTATGTATGTGTGTGTTTCACGTGTTTGCGTGTACATGTGAGCGTGCATGTATGTGTGTGTATGTTGA
Organism: Anguilla anguilla; assembly: GCF_013347855.1. Lineage (NCBI taxonomy): Eukaryota > Metazoa > Chordata > Actinopteri > Anguilliformes > Anguillidae > Anguilla > Anguilla anguilla. The sequence goes on along the minus strand of NC_049203.1, from coordinate 61,110,695 downwards.
TGTGTTTGTGTGTATGCATGTGCGTGTTTGCATGTTTGTGTGTGTGTGTGTGTGTGTGTGTGTGTGTGTGTGTGTGTGTGTGTGTGTGTGTGTGTGTGATGTGTGTGTGTGTGTGTGTGTGTGTGTGTGTGTGTGTGTGTGTGTGTGTGCACGTGGGACATACCAGCAGATCCGGTGAAACCCGAGATCCAAGCCGTTCTCGCATCCCGCTCTGCGATGTACTCACTCTGCAGGGAGAGTGCAGCTTCGTTACAGCGCTTTCTGTCTGTCAGTAACCTCCTCCATCCTCAGCTGGGAAAGGTGTGCTCACACCTCTTAAACCAGCATGATGGAACTCGCTCATATGTTCATGAAAGTGTTGCGCCGTGACAGGAAAATTTTCTAATTGACAATCGTTAGATGCCAGTCGAATGAAACACCGCACATGTTACTTGCAGTTACAGTACAGTGTAAGTATGTGCAGTTGTTAATGTACATGCTTTTGATTCCTTGTCTGAACCCTTGTCTCTCAGGCTGCACTTTAAAAATGGGTGGGTCACAGTAAATACGCTCGCCCAAACACATTTCAATTCCACGTACCGTATGTTCATATAACAAGACACTGCATACGTAGGCTATATTTGGATAGGGTTGGTCATAAAGTAATTTGTGGGCTTGGAAAGCTTGAATGCTGTTTTATATGATGTACGGCAGAGCATGGAGAGAGGACGGGGCATGGCGGTGGGGTACCAGGTGGGCGTCGGTCGCAGGGATGATGTAAGCGGAGATGTTGAGGGGGGCCATGGCGTTCCTCAGGGCCCGCAGACGCAGGGTGGTGTTGACGGCCGTGGGCGGAAGGTACTGGAACACACAGCACAGGCCGCTCTAAGGGGGGGATTCTGCTGTTCTGCACGGGGTGGACGTCACCCACATAGCGCACACCCCCCACCTCCCGACCCCCACTCCCCAGGACCAAGCCCTTGCCTGTTAACCTCGCTTGATACTACCAACTGGAATGTGAACACAACATTGGGGCTTGAGGGGCGTAGCTGATTGGGGGAACTTTGACCGGGACGGGGATTTGTCTCACCGGGGTTGCGGAGCAGTTCCTCTCCCTCTCCGAACCAGCTGCACGGGGGACCTGGCTCGAGCTTGCTGCAGGAGAGACAGACAGACAGAGGGGGCACGGGGGCTTAACCACTCCGCTCAGCACAGTGCCCCTGTAGGACTATAGCAGCGTGCGCGCCTCGAGAGATCAAAGCGAAGTCCTCGCGGTTACTGTTGCCGTGGGATTGCCCTGCTCCTGACCTTGGTATGTATGACAGAATGAGAGGCATCCAAGGACAGCTGGACATGGTCGGGCCTTACTCTACAGCTGGTGGAGGCACACGGCCGAGCTGGCTCCACATGGCTTTGCTGTCTACTTCAGGAATTCAAAACCAAAGCTCCCAAAAGTATCTGATTGTGTATCTCTGTTCTAACCAGAAGTGCAACAAAAAATGCACAGCTATAAACAAGATACATACCATAAACACAAATCAATGGTTTAGTGTCTGATTATAAATGACAACGTAACAGTCACCAGAAAGGAGTCCTGAACAAAGGTTTGTGTTCCAGCTTACAGAAGGGTAAAAAAACAGCCACATACTTGAAACATGTGACTCACGGTTAGAAATAGCACAGGATATAGTTTTTATTTAACAAGAAGGAAAAATTAATTAAGCTTGTTTTTTACCTCCCAGGACAAGAGCTGCAAAGAGGACCCAGCCAGTTACCGTCATCTTGCACAGTCTACCTTGGAAAGGGTGATGCAGGTGCTCCTCTCAGGATTACGCACTGTCACGGGGAACACGGACTCTCCCTACTCATGCGCAAACTCTGATAGCGATCATGTGCGATAGCCAAAGAGGAGGAACTTTGGCTGCGCGGAGTCTGTTCCTGTAATAAAGGGTGACGCCCTGTGACTCCGTCCGTCCAGCTGCACACAGCACACTCCCTCCCTGCAGTTGGGAAAAGCACCCGCAGGGGCACAGATGGCTGGCAGGCTGCCTGCCGTTGCATGCCATGGTTCAAAGGTCAACTTGCAGAGGATTCTGCACTTTGATTCTGCGGAGTTTTCGTTCACTTTTATTCTCCTGCCAAATGAACTGAGCTGTTTCTCTTGCCACAGTAATTTCATAAGGTCACCCCTCAAAACCCCCAGAAATCCCCCACTACTCCCACCCCCAACCCCTCCACCCCCTGCCCCCTGCCCCCCCTGCCATCACCCAAGGCCTATAATTTTTTTTATTTGTTACAAAATGATGTGTAATAGACATGTTTGTAGATGTATGTTGGTGCCCAGTCACATAAACACACATGTGAACAAAAAAAGAAAACCATACACCACTCTCTGTGAATCTCCCTCTCTCCATAATGTTAAATGTATTCCCTAAACAATAAAACGCTCTCTCTCTCTCTCTCTCTCTCTCTCTCTCTCTCAGAGTTGCTCAGAGTTTTCATGTTTGGAGCAAGCTTATTACTGCGAAACAATAAAAAAATAAAAAATAGGAGCAATAAACATTCAATCCAGTGTTACTGCCCTGTACTTCAGCCCTTTGAGTAAATGACCTGTGCTATAATTCTGCAGGAACCACTGGAATGAACTGAACTGTATAGAGGCCGCATTTACTGAGAATCCACCATCTGCTGTTGGGGGAATGGAAAAATATTAATGGTTCAATAACTCCCCGTGTACAGAATACAATATGAAATCATTTACTGTGCGTTAAGCGTAAACAGTCCGTTATCTGTGGAGCAGTGGCCGCAGATTACCTTTCAGTTATTAAATCTGTCCCAGGGTTTATGATTCATATGAATGGGAGGCATGCGTACAAGGATGTTCTTTCCCTCAAATGTACTATATTCATTAACACAGAATGAAAAAGACTGGGGGATTGGTTAGGGTTTAAAAGAAAACCGGACGAACTCCGGAAATGAAAGGCTCTGTTCCCTGAGTGTCTTTGGCTAACCAGGAGGGGGCACATTAGTTCCACTAAAATTATTCAACAGTACATATCGTGAAAAAAAAGTACTGTCTACTGCCATAAAACCCCAATGAATAAAATGGTAATTAACTATAATTGCCATTATTTATTGTAAAGAATACAATATGTGAAGTTTCTGACCATAGTAATATTGCCTATTTTATATCTCCGATGTATAATTACCAGTGATTAAATTTCACATTACGTTAACTGTAGTAGCCTACTTGTAAATAGTGGAAGAGGGAAATGCCTATTAAAGGGCCAAGTAATTTCTCTGCTACCATCTAATCTGTTTTTTTTTTTGTTTTTTTTACAGTAACTTAGAACAAAAGTACGGTAGCTGCACAGTCCATAAATGACAGCAGGGGGAGTTAGTGGACAGCATATATTCTCATGGATTATACAATGGGCACATACCTTCCATTTATATATGTTGAACACAGATGGTCACACACATACACGCTCTCCATGTCTCACACACACACATACACACACACACACACACACACACACAAACACACACATTATTCCTGAACCGTCTCCCCATCAAGCCTTAGCACAGGTAACACAGTACAGTGAATGGCATTGCCACACACAATCTGAGATTCCTGTCACAGATGTTGTGCATTTTTCTCCCCTTGAATGAAGTTATGGATAGATATTAATAAATGGTAGCCCTGGCAACCGCTCCTGGCGTTCCGGGGGTGAGCTGAAGCCGTTTGAAAAGCACAGCAGCTGTAGACAGAGGCAAGTGGCAACACCTGGGTGGGGAGGTTATCCAGGGCTGCCGTATGCTGCCAGCGCTGCTTGCCCATGGAGCGCAAATCCAGCAGAGTTCCCCCCCGAAACACCACCGAGACTAACGCAATCTACAGTAACCTCCGAGCAAGGCTTACAGGGAGAGGCAAAACAAAGCTGTAAATCAGTTACTCATGTCCAAATGCGCCGTGCTTCGCTCTCTCCAGACTGTCGCCAGTAAGATCTGCACCTGCCTGTTACCATGCGGACGTGTCAAAGACTTTCTGTTAGTCGTCTGTTAGACCCGGGAGGACATAAAGATGTAAGCTGGCGGGGCCGGGGGACTGGGGGACCGGGGGACCCCCCCCACCCCCCTAGCACCTCGTGTTCTGTCTGCTCCGTGTTCCACGGCCAGTCGCCTGGAGATTTCGACGTGACCCTATGGATGTACGCATTCCGTCGCCCCCGCCAATGGAACGGATCTCGCGCGCTGCGCCCTGTGCTTTGCGTGACGGTGCGGGGGACACCGGGGGGGGGGGGGGGGGGGGCGATCTGGGCCTGTCAGCGGCGCATAAATCACGGCGCGAACGCCGCAGACGCAGGACGCCGAGAAGAGGCCGGCCGTGGAGACGGCAGCAGCGGAGATCACGCACGGAACCTCCAGATACTCCACTCCTGCGCTCTTCCTGTCCAGCGGCTCTCTGCTTTTTAACGCCTGCGCTGTAGCACAGCACCGAACGTCCAGTACCACAGTACTGTACTTGAACTACTATAATTATTAGAAGATGCGTTAAATTAGGAACGTTTCAGCTGGGAGGCTGAACTTTCAATTAGAGCACAGAGCTCGAGTATCTGGGGATACTCAAGCATCTTTGCCGACGGGCCCAGCGCTGGCCCACGGTCTGTGTATTTAACCTGGCAGGGTGGGAGAGAGAGCGTTCAGTAGGGTGGGGGAGAGAGAGCGGTCAGTGAGGGCGTTGGGGGCGTCTGTCGCTAATCTCGGGGCTTTGTGACCACAGTCACGTAATGTGAGTCCCAGGGCCAGAGTTTGCCGGCGCTTGCTGTTTGACAAGAGTAAACAGCCACAGCACGGTTGCATTTCTCTCCACCGTATCATTTCTTCACTCCGTATCTGCTTTCATTTTCACTGTCGGATTCCAGGTCCCCCAGGAAACAAACTGCAGCTAAAACAGTTTCCCTTAGATTAGGGAAGTTCTTCTCCATCTTGGCCCGGCTGCTTTGCTTTGTTTTTAAATTTTCTTTCTTACGCCCTGTAACAATAATGGAATCGGCCTCGGTGTGCTCAAGAAAAAATGATTCTCCATTTTCTTTGAGGCACCATGTCTTTCAGAGCTCACGCTAGTGTATTCCCGTGGCCCACAGTATAAGAGGAGAGAGACCTGATTGCGCCGCTCTGGAAAAAAGAATCAAAATCACCCTCTTTTCATGTGTGCCCCGATCCGTCCGCCAAATTGCAACATCTTGAGTGCATTAGAGATCTCGGGCCGATTCCACAATGCAAAATAACTCATTCTTCTTTTTTCTCAAGCATAACGACATGCATTTTTCTCAATACAGGAGTGAGAAAGGAAAGGTCAGAGAATTTTAAATGGGAAGAATGAGCAGAATGAAAACCAGATTGTGCTCGGAGGTGGAGAAGGAGTTGGAGACGGCATATGAAGGGTAAAAATATGATAACCGAATGCATGGACCAGTGACACCAGGCGCTCCTCTTCAGTGGTGTAATAGTACATCTTCTGCCAATCGTCTGACTAAACCCACTGCCTCTGAAATTCTCTACAACATGTGATGCTCTGGAAAATTCCCATGAGCTTGTTGATTCCCAAGGCACTGCAGCATTATGATTTTACCCCCCAGCCCCCCTATACACATGCATGCACACCCCCCCCCCCCCCCCCCCCCCCCCCCCCCCACACACACACACACAGGGCTTGACACCCGCCACCAGCCAAATGCGGGTAGGATTCAGCAGTGGTATGTAACTCCATCACTCTTACTAGCCACTTTGGCAGGTGATCTTTTGGTAGAATTTTCTAAGAAAGAAACATTGTAGTTTAGAAAAGGTATCTGAAATAATTAACTCCATTCAAGCTGATACAACATAATACTACAACTCCCATAAACACTGGGTTGACACTTTGTGCACATCCCATTGGCCCATCCACTTCGCTCTCTTGCGTTTTGCTGGGAGTAGCCTATGCTTGATAAGGGTAAAGCCACACATCCTCCGACAGGAAGTGACTTCATAATCGCCTCCATTCATTTCAATGAGAGCTGAGTTTTCATAACCGCAAGGAATGCTGGGATAGCTAGCGATGAGAAGCAAGAGGGTGGAGTGACCGGAAAGACAGTACCATGGTGTGATAACCAATCAGACTAAAGATCCAACATGTGAACTTTCTCTGTGGCTGGTGAGCCAAAAAGTTAATGTCAAGGCCTACACTCATATATACACACACACACACACACATACACACACACACACACATCATGAGCACTTTTTGTGATAGTGCTGGTACTACTGAAACATGCACAAGCTTAAAGCTTACATTTAAGAACAATATAATAACAGCACAGCATCTTTATCCACTCTCATAAGTAGGACAGAGACCTCCATCTTAAGGGAAAAATAAATTAGATCTTGCCATTTTTCTCTTTGTTGTGTTGGCCACAGATACATAAAAGCAGGGGACTTTCTCCACCGCACTGCACTGTTTATTTATGGAAGGCACATCTAAATAGAATAGAAACACCCTGATCTGTCATCCCACAAATTCACAACACACACATACACACACACATACACACATACACACACACACACACACACACACAAACGCACTTCCCACTCCTTGGCCTATTTCGTACCACCCTGCAGAGTGAGCCAAAAGGGATGATTCTTGACCTGGTCCAAAGCTCACCTGGAGTTCATGAAATTGGGACAAATAAAGTTTTTTAAAAAACGGGCCATATTGTAGTGCAGGTCAAGTTGTGTCAGTGTCTAATGGTACCGAATAATCTTGAACAGTAAAATCCCGGTAGGAATAGGATCATTCAGCTCTGGAAAAGAAATAAAGAAAGTTGAAACACTAAAAGCAAAGGAGTGTAACCTTCTGGTAATCACAGCTGTATGACTACCCTATTGCTTGCTCCATTGGCTTCACTAGAGATGAGAGATAATGGGAGACAGCACTTTCTAATGCATTGGCATTGGCCCAGCTGGAATAGGGACATTTTATCACTGACTGAACGAGTGAGTGAATGAGTTGGAGGTGGGGGGGGGGGGGGGGGGGGGGTTTACTCCCCCACAAGGAATGCTGGTAAAAACAAAACAAACACTGCTGGGACATCTGGGTGATGTCAGCTGTCAGTCTTTCCACCTGATCGATGGACATGCTGGCTTTGATACTGACCACACTCTCATCTGAGAGAATGTGAAGGCATCTGAGACAGATACCAAGTTAAAAGTGTGTGTGGGGGGAGGATATGTATGTATGTATCTATGCATCTATGCATGTCTGTTTGTATGAATGTATGTATGTATGCAAGTGTGGCAGGGGGATATTATGCCGGATGGATCAAACTTTCTGCCATTCACAAACAGAGGAATCTTATATAACCAAGCTTCGTGTCTCTGGAGGACTGTTGGCTTGCAAGCTACATAGAGCATCCACAGCCCCGCAGCCAGCACAGTATGATAGACCTAACTGTGCTGCACTCCAATCAACTGAATTACCAAATAATACCGGCAAGTGTGCTTGGAACATTTCTCAACTGAGGAGAGAGTGTGGGCTTTGATAAAGAACAGTGGGTCAGGAAAGTAGCATCCATTGTAAATTTCAGCTTCAATAAAGTGGTGGATTCTGGGTAACGGGGGGAGCTCTGAAAGTAGCTGAAGGAATCAAAAAGGAAAAAGAACAATGGACCACGATATGACAGTTTGGAGAGGGATAATACACGAGATGAATGGAAATACAACTTGAACTATATCCCATTAAGCCTATGTTATTCATAACACTGTTATACTTATGACATAACACCTGTCAAATCCTGTCATCACAGTGTAATACATTTTACAATATTGCGTTAAAAATTATGCATAAGCTCCACACTGGCATAATATACAGAATTTTTACAAAATATATTCCAAACAATCAAATTTAATTACAGCACACATTATCACAGTGCTACTAGTGACACTATTTATGATAACATTACGCAGGCTTTATGTTGGTTTTTTTTTAACATACTGTTCAGATAAAGTGTTGCACACACACATACATGCACACATGCATGCATGCACACATACATACAGGAAAATGGACATCAAAGCCAGGAAAAAAAATTCTCATTTCAAGGATATCACAGACTGCAGAGGTGCAGGTGAAAGGCACCACACCTTCACCGTTTTTTTTCCATTCCCTAATTATCTCTTACGGAACATAATGCTGCTGCTGTGGCAACATGCGGAGCTGCTAATCAGCGGCTGCTTGCCAGCTGCAGCACCGAGCGAAATGATGCCAGCTCCTGCCCGTGTGCATGTGAGCCTCCAGAGTGAGAAATGTGACGTGAATGTTAAAATTACGAGCTCCCCTGTAAGAGAGCGGGGGGGGGGGGGGGGGGGGGGGGGGGTGACTGGCAGGGGTCTCGCGCCTGTGCCAGTGAAGGTGGCTCTCGTCCAACTCCATTGTGCACGGATCGTGAGCAAAGGAAACCCAAAGCCTTTGTCATCCCATAACCCCCGATAATTCCTCTTTCCCCACGGGAACCTTCTATAGAATAAACAGCTGCTAATCACAGAATCCGTAAATACCACGGCATCCTTTCGGTTTCATCCACATTCCTGATTTGTGCGAGATGTTAATTGCGCAGGATGCCATTTTGAAACGGTATGAGCTTGGCGATTAAATAATGGCTTAAGCAGCAGGGCATAGCCGTGCTTCCTTCATCAAACAAGACATGGAAGTGGACGACTGATCAAGAGGGCGGAGAACATATCACCCCACCCCAACCCACCCCACCCCACCCAATGAACCTACTTGTTGGGCAGAAAGTGTGTGTTAATTTCACACTGCTAATAAATAAAACTTGCAGGTTAAGTCAAATCCAAAACTGCCCAAGACGACCCTGTTCCCCGTTTTTTTTGTGCTCCCTTTTGCTTTGCCCCCCACCCAGCCCTGTCCTAGATTCAGCCGGCTCATGATCGCTGCCTCAGTCAAGGACAGGGGCAGCATGTGATCATGGCCCCGGGGGCTGGATTTACGGCACGAGAGGCAGTTCAGTGAGACGCGGGTGCGTTGGCAGCGAAAGCTGGTGAGACAATGCACCCGCTCACCCAGTCAAAGATAACTGGGTGAGGGGTGACAAACTCCCGAGTCCTTCCGCGAGCTCCCCTTGCCATGACCCGTCTCCGCCCCTCGAAGCCCAGTGGCGTGGACCCTGGGCACTCATCGGGGATGATCGCTGAACCCCCCATCTGCACACAAACAGTGCGGTGTGCATTCCGGTCCTCTCAGGGCACTGTTTACCTTGCCAAAGGTGCTTGAGAACATCCACCTCGCCAAGCACTCAGCGAGTCGAGGGGGAGCTAATTGAATTATGAATCGTATGTCCCGCTCCGCTCTGTATTCTTCAATTCAGGGACTAAGATGAAAAGAAGCTGAATATCCATTAGACATGCAAAGCAACAAAGAGCCGGAAAAAATGCACACTCAACATCTTCACAGGCGTACATGCCCGTTCTGCATATTCATCAGCTTTTTCTTCTATATTTTTACATTTTTGTTTTTTCTAATTCTTTCCTTTTGTTATTGTCCTGAAATCCCATGCGTGGACGGTTGTTGTAAATGCATGCTATGGCACAAGACATATTCAAATGTGATTCCAGTACGTGAATGTGCATTTGCATCAGCTCCCTCAAATAAATAAATAAATAAATAGTAAAAGGCGTTGTTTTAACGTCAATGGTATGTACCTGCATAGACTCACGAAGTTAATGTCTTATATTCACTGGAAGAGGGGGAGAGAAATCAATATCACTTCCTCTCAAAGCCTCGAGTGTGCATCATTTCTCTGTGTGTCTCCTCAGCGAGATGATCTTGGGTTCAGATGAATGTGCAATCGTTGGAGACATGAGCAAGCATATGAAAGGGCTTATTTTCATTGGCCGTGACCAGGAAGCCTGCGTACCATTCCAAACTTACATTCTCAGTGCGTTAGAATTTATCGAGCTCGGGACCTACTGTAACGGAGAGACCTGCCAGTGAGGGACGGCGTAGCTTGGCCCCGGGGCCAGACCATGATGCACCTGTCACGGTCATCAGAATTTCAGCCGAGCCTGGAGAGACAAAGGGCAGCGATTGGGTGAAGATGGGAGATGGGCTCATTCTGATTGGTTCCCTTACTGATGTTTCTAGAGACTCTAGGCCCACGGCCACCTTGTGAGGCTTCGTTTAGCTTCTCAGAGCCTAATGATCATGCGGTTTGGATTCCTGACAGAATGAACCTGAAGCTCAGTAATGTGCACAGGCCCAGCAGGCCTGAGTGCCATTCAAGAGAGCAGCTAACAATTTCTCCCCTCGGCATCAAAATCTTTGTTTAAAGCTTTTGAGCTGTTAATTCATTTCTGGGACTTTGCCGTGTGCCGTTCTTTACGTTACATAACGTTAACTTCAAGCAGGATGGCTACAGTACAATAGCGTTTCATTCAGTAATATCCTAATGCTTCTGTCGGTCAGTTAGGGGTCAGGATAACTGATTTTTGAAAGTGATCCTTGGGAGTTGCATTGTTTTGTGCCAAACTGCACCAAAATGGGTGTTTCCACTGAATGAATGCATGTGAAATGACGGATATAAACAAAGAGTCTCAAGTCAAATCAAGTATATTCTGTATCACAATGAGGCGCCAATAAACTCAGCTTTGTCAGTCCTCTCAGAGCGATGTTCAGGGGGAGGACTGCAGAGTCTGCTGGTTTTGGATGTGCTTAAACACTTAAGTGCTTATTTTAAGATGGGCCAAATTGTCCAGACACCATGTTTCCAAGGCCTACACTGACTGCGGATTGAAAGGAAACCACGGAAACCTGCAGGCATTGTTGCCCTCCAGGACCTCAAGTCTTGACATCCCACTCCATAGCCCTTTTCGACAACGTCCGGAATGCAGAAAGGATTGCCAAACTCGGCCAAAAGATCCAAGGGCCCTCAGGGGAGGACATCGTCTTGGGGGAAGTGAGGGGGGAAAATATACAAACAAATAGAGGAAGCGGTCAACAGGAAAAGACGGGGAGGAAAGGAGGGCTGAAGCCGGGGCTGCTTTCCCGGGCCAGGGCCACGCTCCCGTCCCCACTGGTCCGTTTCCTATCCGCCGGTCCCCTTTCCTCACTTTGTGGCTGATTGACTTTGTTTTGGCCGAGTCAATCGGCCACATGTCCACAGTAGTCTGCAGTAGCATCCTGCCTCTTTGAAAGCATAGCGTACGTATCGTGTGTTTGTGTGCGCGTGCGTGCGTGCACGCGTGTCTATGAGTGTGTGTGTGAGGTTTCTTGTTTACAGGTTGCTGTTTTTGGGACTTTTGATTAGCCGGTGGAAATTTTTCCACTTTGATTAAATCGGATGTTAACCTTTGCTGAGGAATTTCGCTGCAATCCTTGGCCCCAGTGCAGAGCCAACTGTACAAACACAAGCGCACGTGTTCCCCCGTGCCGGACATAATGGAATTCTGCTCAGATGGTTTAGCTGGATCCGTAAACTTGATTAGGGGGGCAAATATTTATTTAATTCCTACTTTTTTACTTACGTCTCTCCCTAATCTCATATAAGATAAATATCTCTGCAGGAAAACCATAGGGAATAGCAGTAACAAAAGAGAAGTGACTGCAATCTAGTTTCATTGCCACTGCTTAGTTTATATAAAATTAAAAAAAAAAAAATTATATCAGCCTAACACCAGATAAATCAACCAATCAAGTGGCTTGTGTTAGGTTTCAGAGCCATGCTTTTTACTCTACCCTGTGTGTGCACATTCAAGAGGCTGTAATAGGCTTGACAGCGGATTTACTCGCTACCAGAATTGACCCCTGCGACCTTCGAGAATAATGTCGCTGAGCTTATGCTAACAGACAGCAGCTGAACAAAAGACAGCCAGCGCTAAAGCGAGAAGTTATTTTCTCCTTTTCACATCTGACACCTTTCAAGAGCTCCACGAATGTTGGCTAGAGCCTCCACACAATGAGATGGCTGAGTGCCAAGCCTGTCAATCAAGAGCTGCCTGCTCATTGGGGAAGCATGGGCCCGGCTCTTAGAGAAACAGAAGCAGAGAGGGGGCTGTGTTGAAGGGACACTGTGCAGCTATGACCTCCCTTCTCTGGGCTGTGTTCAATGGGACACTGTGAAGCTACTGCAGGACCTCCCTTCTCTGGGCTGTGTTCATGGGACCCTGTGCAGCCATGACCTCCCTTCCCTGGGCTGTGTTCATGGGACCCTGTGCAGCCATGACCTCCCTTCCCTGGGCTGTGTTCATGGGACCCTGTGCAGCTATGACCTCCATTTTCTGGGCTGTGTTCATGGGACCCTGTGCAGCTATGACCTCTCTTACGCAGTGGACGCAGTGTTATCAGAATAGCCTCCCACAAAGGTAAAGAGAACACACTTCTGCAGGGGCAAAGATAGGGTTGAGTGGGGTTAAAATGTGTTAATGCAACGGAGACTATCTAGTGATTATAATGCCTCACACTGCCTCACAGTCCAAACAAGCTCTTACCATCCATGAACAAAAAACTATTTTGAATCTGATTTGAATCTGAAATCTGAAATGCCAGCTTAGTCAAGTCAGGTGTGCTTAAAATGAATCCTTATGAAGCAGAAATAAGTACTACTGAAAAAATAAAAAGCAGGAATGGTCAGAAATGAAACCGGACTTTGAACTAATAACGCTCCAAGCTACAGCAGCCACGACAGGCTGTGCTCTCTTGCAGTGCCCCAGGTTTGACAGAAAACAGAAACCTGGAAGGCAATATCAAGACACAAGAGATTTTTTTTATTTTTTATTTTTTAATAAAGTCATTGCGGACAAAAATAAACACCCCAGGAGCAAGTCATGGCCTGTCCGTGCTGTTTCATTTTAGCAGGGTGTTCGTGCACAATTGCAGCCCATCAACCGTCACACACTCACACATCATCCTGCGCATATCAAACGCGCTGCCTGCCCGTTAGCTCTGACCCCTGGAAACATTTTTCTTTCTCCCCTCTGGTGACAAGTGCTATTTTTAGACCATTATATCCCTGGCACCTCTTATTCTCGTGCCATTGCCTCACACTATTCCCTCATCTAACTTTTTACAGAGACACTAATGTTTCCCCTGTCCTATACTGTGTGTCCTTCCATACAGCCGATCTTCGCATGGCCTTAAAGTTCAAAGTGTCGTCGCAACTGCGCAGGGAAAAAAAAGAAAGAAGAAAAATAACTTGACATTTTGCTGCGGTAATGATCGCTGCACCATCAAACCCCTGCTGCAAAAAAAAATGAAAGAAGTCTCAAATTGTGTTGTTTCAAACAATATTGACACAACATTCGGAAAGTAGTGTCGCGGGGAAGGGTGGGGGGGGGGGGGGGGGCATGGATGTATGTTTGCATTTGAATGCTGTGTAAATATTATGGCCACAGGGATCCCTCGGAGAACTTTGCGAGGTTAATGCGGATCTGGATGTTAATGGCGCGTGGCGAGATTATTGCATTATTCCCGCTCGGACAGCGTGGGGAATGCTGATTGAACACGATTGAAGTCTTCAAGAAAGAAACAGCCTCCTAAACACACACTTACTCCCAGCTCTCCTGCCAGCTCCGGGATAATTAGCCCAAGGTTAGGAATGCTAATTAGAAAGTGTGGCTCTTAAGTACATTTAGCTGATTACATCATCCGAAAGCTGGAGTAGTTCAACTGTAAACGTCTCGCGGGTCTAAAATAATCAATCAAACTGTGAGAACAGAATCGTGTGAAGATGAAGTCGGCGGAAGCAGAAAGTCTTCTGTTTCTCAGTTAAAATAATAAAAACGGAGCTGAGACAAAGTAAAGCTCTCACAGATCTCCTTGAAACGCCCTAGAGAAAAAGTTGTACTCCTAAGACAACACTGGTGGGGGGGCCTTGTTAGTTCAGGACTTTGGAGGAAAGGAGAAAGGCAGGACAACATCTATCATGGGAATCTGAACACCCACAGGGGGGAGTTTAGCCATAAGAGAGAATTTCCTGATTGTACATCTAACCTTTCAGCACCTCCTTGAATATCCTGCAGGATTTAACGCTCTACGGGCGGGCTGGTGGGGACAGGATGGCTCTAACTCATTCGCCCTGTGACAGCCTTAAGCTGGGCTGTCCACTCTAACTGCAGGAGTTCTAGCATAGCACTACGGCACCCATTTCTACTAATGAACTAACTGTGGTCTTCAATCAAGACCTTGATTAGCTAAATCATGTTTTTTTTAGTGCTGGGCTTGAACGAAAACCTGCACTGGGCACCCTTAGTCCAACTCTGAGGGAGCAGGTTTCTTTTGTACATGAAGACAGTGCTATTCAACTCAAGGTCCTGCAGCTGCAGTGTCAGCAGATATTTGCTCAGTCCATGCACTAATCACCTGATTTCACTAATGAGCTTACTTCCTGAACCTAGATGGTAAAATAATTACTGAAATTATGCGTGGTGTAGCACATGGATGGAGCAAATACCTATAGACACAGTGGTGTCTGTAGGTATTTCTTTTAGAGTTCCTTTTAGGTCACTATTTCATTATTCTTATTGTTGTTTCACAGATACCACTGTCCACAGCAACACAGCTTATATTATTTACATACTGTCCTTCGACACTGCAGTAAATTCACTGAAGCGTTTTAGATGACAGCGTTTCTAGATGTTTCAAGGGTACAATAACATTTCCCCACATGAGATTTGAACGTGCAAGTTTCACAAGCCCAATTCCTTGACCACTCCACCACGCTGCCACAGCAGTTATAGAACACTCCCTTGATGGAAAAATATTTTACTTTAAAGATAAAAAAAAATGTGTTCTGTTTTCGACTATACGTGCAGCATTTATACATTAGACGGAGCTTTACTCATTTCTGATAATACTGTATATTTCTCATAAGTTATAAATTAAAATGACAAACATATCTGAATTTACGTATACGTTCATACGCCAATCTCCCATTTTCATTTGACCCTTGAACTCCAGGCTGCTCTTAAGAGAGAAAAGCGGGGATTAAGGGGAACATAAACAAACCTGGCAATGAAAGGCAGCACGCCGGTGTATATCCGCGAGCATTAGCGGCGCACTCAAACTCAGCGCTAAGAAGCGCGCGTAAGCTACCAAAAAAAAGATTCCCGACAGGTCCTGCACAGCTATCGCCCCGCTACTGTGACTCCCGGCGACCTTAAAGGGGGAGCCGCTTCCACGGCGACGGGGCGCGCCTCAGCGGGCGATGGGGCCGGTGAGCCTGTCGCGGGCCACTAATCCCGCCGCGTGATTTATGCGCGGTAATGGACTCCCTCCGCCCCTCCTCCGCGCGCGCAGATTTGTCTCGGCGAGTGAAGCATTAAGACCCGAGGACTGCTTACATTACATTACTCGCGCCTTAATGGTCATTCGCCGCTCGGCTTTTTTTGGTCCAACCCGGCGAGAGTAATGGTACAATACATCACGATCATTGCACGAGTAACGCGCGCGCGTGGGGGATTAAGGGAGGACTCCTTCCAAGATCGAAGAGTAATGCAGGGTGCGCAAGCTCTGAAATGCGGTCCAGTTGGGCCTGCCCACAGTGCCCGGCATTGCCAAGTGCACGTATGTCTAAGTTTGGGTTCTAGCTGAATGGAATTCTGAAAATGACACTGACTTGTGGGGGGGGACGGGGGGACTCTTGATTGGCAGCTCGGAGGCATGTTTTCCCCTGCACAGCATTCCTCTATGTCTGTAAAGGTGTGTTACAGATCTGCATTGGCCCTACAGACTGCCAGTGTCATAACAACACTCACTAGCACAACTGGTGTCCCGCATGTCCTGACCTGAGATTACACAGTTAGGGGTGACTTTTGCTAGGGCGTCTGCTGGGTTGCTATCCATTTTGATGCAGTGCATGTGATGCCTGAATCTACAGATGTGTATGTGTGTCTGTGTCTGCATATGTGTGTGTGTGTGTGTGTGTGTGTGTGCATTTGTGTGCATGTGTGTGTGTGTATGTATGTTTGTGTGCACATGCACGTGCATCACACCCCAGCTACTGAACTGACCACCTTGAAACCTAGACAAGCAATTCCAGTCAAAACAAAGGGAACCTTCCCCCCACCACCCCCCCACCCCTTACCCCCAACCCCGACACTCATTATGTAGAACAATGGGGAGAGTATATTGACTCCACAGGTGCTCAATATCAGGGAAAATCCACTGAAGGATCTGAACAACGCTGGAATGACAGGATTCTTGGCCCGCGGTGTGGATATGGAAGTGGTGATCAGGCGGACATTCCAAGCCGCTTCCTCGATGCTGCGCTGCGCTACGCTACTTTTTTGACGGTCTTCGGCAGGGGCATATTTTCCAGGAGCAGCACATCCTTTCGGGGGTGGGCGTGCTGGAATTCCAAGGCCCATGTGGCAGGTGCGAAGGCCGAAGAGGACCCTCAAAAGACGTTAAGTAAACAGGAGCCTCATTTAATGAACGCCTCTTTACCCCGTTTCCCCCAACCCAGGCTCAGAAAACAAAGAGATCGGAATTCGGGAGGATGGGGTTGGTACAAGTCACACCGTGGAAGATAATTTATTGGAACATTCTTGAGACTCCTTAAAAAAAAAACCTGGATTCAATCAAAATGAATCTTTAACATTGACGAACAAATAAGAGCTTATTTTTCTCTTCGCCAACGCAGTCTGACAGACATCAACATGAACTCAAAGAGTGTTTGTGAAGAAAAATACATTGTTTCATTTATTTGTAAATCAAAGTTAAACGAATACATTCTTATTAAATTTTGACCACCAGCATAGCATCTCTAATTGCATAACAGTAAGAACACCACTAACTGTTGGCAGGATCAACATGAAAGAAATGGAAAATGGCGAGAAGCATTTATCTGCAAATTACAAAAAGCCTGCTTTTTCCCTATCAAAGTGTTATTAGAAAGAAAAGGATTTGCACTTTGCCTTTCTGACTTTAATCACATTTGATATCACCATGGTGATTGTTAGAGACGATCTTAAGTTAAAAGCTCAAAAAATTGCTCGTAATTGCTTCGTGTCCACCAATTCCTCAGAGGACTGAAATGCAGGGCTTTAAAGACATCGAACCATCGGCTGGCAAACAGAGAAGAGCCAACAGAAAAGGAAAACCATTTAAAAGACAAATGTGCTGAGGGTCTCAGACAGTTACCCTGCAGAAATGAGCACGCATTCCTGAACACGTTTTCATTTTAAAACTCTGAAACCAACCTGGGTCCCGTTATGAAAATATACTTTTCTCAACCGGATTTAAGTGGGTGCCAGACAGTTTAACATGGGCACCTGTTGAAAGGAGACTTTTGTAAGGCATAGCAATAGAGTGAAATCATAACTTTGGAAAGCAACTGTTTAGACAGCATGTCCTTTACGCCAATGAGCTGCAAAACAGAAAAAAAACAGCCAAGGTATAGTGTCATACTATCAGGTTAACAAGCGCATAATGTATGGGAGGAATCAGGGGGTTACATCCCCACAAGGCCAAATAACCCCCCCAATACTATAGCATGATGATGAGAAAAATAATTTCATAGAATAAAGATGGAGATATAATGTTGTGATTGGGATATACAGATCAGTACAATTTTACCCAAAATGAGCATTTCACAGCTTTTCTATTAAAAGAGTTTAAAGATTTCTTCCAGGGAGGTATGCCCTGGACCCCCTACATGGTTGCAGTTCTCGGGGTCTATAGATTTCACCACCCCCCACCCCCAATATTCAAACTAAAGTTACATCCTTGCAGGATAAACAAGCAGCTGTCTCTGGTCGTGACTCTAAAGGGCAAACAGCAAAGATGGCCAAAAGGCAAAAAGGCCACAGTCCTTTCAACCAGTTACGACTCACAGTTTTAACCTAAGGGATGAGCACCGATGAAATAATGCACAGTTCTGCCCAAGAAAATGTTTTTATTATTCTGTTTAGAGATAATTGTAACCTAAATGCCGACAAAGTCACTTTATTTCATGCTTCATCCCCGAGCAAAAAATGTCAGCGTTAAGTGTTGTCACCATGACCACGGGCAAAAAAAAAAAAAAAAACCCAGGGAACATTGTCAAGGTGTTTTTAAGGGGGAGGCTGAGGGAAATGATTGATGACTCAATTACTGTACCGTGGCGTTACCCAGCTGCAGCGGCAGGGCCTGCTTGGCTTGTCCCACATGCGGAAATCTCTCTAATTGTTTACACTGAAGGAAACAAATACATTTGCAAAACAAACAGAAATATCTTCCATGCATCAACATCCTGACAATAACAAATAACCTGATTACCCTGAAAAACACCCCAGCCAGCTCCCATGGTCCCAGACGGGACCAGAGGGGGCCTGGCAGGTTCCTGTGGAACGGGCCACTTCTGGATTTGTCCCGGGGACGCTGCCCCCCAATCACAGGATGAGGAGCACGTTTGCGCTTTTAAAAAAGGCAAGCGAAAAACAAATGTCGCCCAGCTGGTCTTTCGCTCGCACGTAACACAAGGGGCGAAGGGTTTTGGGACGGAGGTGAAGCCGCCACAACAAACAAGGTGCTGAACGGATCAAGGTGTTCCACCCCCCACCCCCCACCCCCCCCAAACAACCAGCATGGTCAATTAAGTCCATTAGTCCCGCCTGCCTGGCGCCTGGTCCACTCAGGGGTCAGAGAGGAAGGTTTGCAGGCGATGCCGGCTTGGATCACAGACACCCAGCATGGTTCCAGGTATGGTGGAAAAGTACGGGACGAGCGCAGGGAGCTCATTTCGATTCAAGTCAACGCTCTTCAAACCGCCGGAGAGACACGGCCGTGGATGAAACAGAAAGAAAGGGACCGTGGAGTGTTTCTGCATTCTGGCAGCAATGTTGGGTTTAATAAACCGCAGAGGCAAGCGGACTGAGTAGTGTTAAGCACGCCGGTGTGAAGCTTGTAGCTCTCTCCTCATTAGGGATCCTCTCCAGCATGTCTAAGGCTGAAGGTGAAAACCTCACACGTTCAGCCCAGTTGTACTGATCATCTGTGAGGTGTTACATGCACTGTACATGTGCGTGATTATTAATGCCTCCATAAGCGAGTGGATTTAATGGGTGAGTGTTCAGTGATGGACGGAACTGCTGTACTCCCGAGCACCTGTCATGGAAACAGCATGGCACCAGTACGTTCACCCTAAGCACCCCCCCACCCCCCACCCCACCCCCATACGAGCATCATTCATTCTGACACCCCAATCTGCAGCTTCAATAAATCCTGCGTGGACTTATGACCCGCGAGGAGCAAGGCTAGCTCTCGGCAACTTCTCAAGGTGTGTGTGCATGGGTGACTGCATGTACAAGCGCATGTATGTCTGATGCATTTGCCTGCACGGGCATGCATGCGTACATTTGTGTGTGTCGCCATGGGGTGCATGCATATGTGCATGGGTATATGCATGTGCATGGACACCTGCCTGCATGTGCTTGTTTTGTGTGTACGTTTTGGGGGAAGACTTGCAAAGATTTCGAAGAACAGTCAGTCTGGGCTTGATACCATGTACAGTATACCATCAGAGCTCCTCTGAAATGGGGTTATAAAAAATTTACCTCCCCTGCAATAAATTTTTCACTGAGCAAAAACTTGTGCTACTCCGGCTTGTACGATTTCACGGTGGATAAGACGCTTGGAAAAGAAATATCCTGAAACTTCAATAACTGCAAATGCAGTACTACATTTCCTCTTAAATTTAATTAAATTTCATTGCCTAATTCTGACACCCAGATACCATTTGCACTTCAAAAACACTTGATATATTTATTAAGCATGGCCTGCTGGTCTTTTTATAACAACACGCATAGCCCATGGCATTTACACAGCCAACTAATATCAAAGAGGAAGCAGGTAATATAATTACTGGAATGTTCAAATGTCATAACATTTCTTTAGCAACCCAAAATTATGTATAAGTTAGGTACTGTACCTACAGTGGATACGTTCAAAGATATCTGATCATATATTTTCGCCACTAAGGTCTTTTTTAATACTCTTTTAATACATCCCTTCAGGGAAATATCACAACATATCATAACATTTGAAATGGGGAAGTTAATTTATTTTCCTTAATAAGTTATATTACTTCCACTTTTCTTTGATACTTTTGCCAGCATGCTGTCTTGGCATGCATCCAAACAATAATCACATGCAAATTAAACCATCCTTCTGGCACAAACAGAATTAAGCAGGCTGCTGAAGTCTAGCTTGTAGACTTGTTGTCCAGAATCGTATTTATTATTTTTTTTTTTTTGAGTTGCTGGGGCAAATTTGGAATACGTTTAAAAATCAGCAGTGTTTCTGAGTGTGACAAAATGGAAGCTCCTCCCTGGGGGACAGTGGAGAACGCATCAGGCAGGGAACGTGAGAGACGGTGACCTTGCTGAACCCCTCCTGAACGTTCAGGCACCTGTTTTCTGTAAACACTACTGACCATCTGCACACCCCCCCCCCCACCCCCATCCCCCATAACCCTTCTTTCCCAACATCTCCCCATAGCCCCTGTCCTAAGCCAACTCCCAAACCCCTCCCCCAACCCACCCCTTCTTTCTGTGGGGATCTCTGTCCCCAAGGCATCCTGACTCTTCATCGGAATTCCATGAAATTCCCAGATTATTCCGATTATTATCCTGTGGGTGCCAGGGAGCCGAGGGGTGCAGGACGCAGATGGGAACTCGGGCCCTGGAAAGGCCTCCATATGTCACACCACTGCAGCGAGCACCCGCTCTTCTTCTCTTTCATTCCCATCTTTCCATATTTCACTCTTCCCTTCTGTTTCCCTCTTTACTGTATTGATCAAGAGAGAGGCACAGCAGGACAGTGTCACTGGCCATTTGTAAAAAAAAAATTTAAAAAGAGCAAAAAAAAAAAAAACACACATCACAAAAATGTTGTTTAGAGTGTTCTGGGCCTTAGGTGATCTGGTCTGTTTATTCATATTCATTGCAGAGTCAATCAGCTATCAGAGAAAAAGTGAGCCGACAGCTTCACTATGGATGGATTGTATCATTGTGGGTGGATGCATTGGTGAGTTTATGGTCTCTGTGATGTGGGACATTCCACACAATGCTCTGTGATGGCATACAAGGTCAGATTTCTCACCTCGTTCCAACTTCAGGACTCGGGTCACGCTGCTGGAGAACTTCCAGTGTGACAAGGAACAACTGCGTAAAATTGCCGAAAAGACAGAACTTGAGGAAAGGCCCCTTTGAGATTGTAGCCTTTGGAGGTCTCCCGTCGACCCAATGCACGTGACTCACAATATGCACCCTCTGATTACAGTCGCTGGAGTCCACTTCATTACCCAGGCAGCCATGCTGAACTGTGAAAAGGTCGGGGGTCACGCTGTCAGTCATGATCATTCGAGCGCGTTGCATCACGAGAAATAAACCAGAGGGCTCCTCGGTGGACATTCGTGAGGGAAACACCTGGATTTCCTCAAATCTATAAAAACCTGTCTAACGTCTGATGGGAGACATTGAAACACAATAGCAAGACATGATTTATGTATATATATATCAAAATCTACTTATCAGAGAAATTCTTTTCAAACACAACTCTCATTCTTTTCTAAAGCTGTGAGAGTCTCACCTGGGTTTCAGCTGCAATCCATCCACACCAAAACCCTTTCTCGCCTTCTCTCGCAATGCCTCCCCTGAGTGTGCGCGCACAACTGTTTCACCGCGCTGTAACACATACGAGCCGTACCGAGCGTCTGGCACAGATACGCGTTCACACTCATACATTCAGACTCACCTCATCATCGCGAGCACTGAATTCCCACTTAGCCCGGTGGGAGAGTTAGCCAGCTTCCACATCAAACTCAGACAGGCAGGGGTGCAACATATCCTTCTGTTATTAGATTTATAGCCCTCTCTTTCTCACACACATGCATACACGTATGAACACACACACACACACACACACACACACACACAAAGCCCCAGTTCACACTGTCAGGCTACCAATGTCACTGTCCACCAAAGTATGAAACAGGGACACCACCAGAGGTCACATGAAGTGAAATAACATTGTGTAAAATAACACCGGCCATGGTTCAAAACGCCAGGTCTGACAAGGTGTTTACGAACCCCTCCCCACCCCCGCCCCCGACCCCGCCCCCGAGAAGGAGACGCACGAGGGGGCTTCAGCAGGGCTTTCGTGAGATCCTTATAAAAGGGTTAGACTTCTGACCCTGCGGCCCCCATAGCATTCCAGCACTGTTTGGGTAAAAAGCCGCTGACTGCAATGATGTGGCATTTATGGAGTATGCGCTGTTACAAAATACTGATTATGCCCCCACAGAGAACCACAACAAAAAAAATATGCCCCGAGCATTAATATCACGGAAACCCCAAGAGACCTCAAAATGACTTTTTCGTGGGAAACTCCCTGAAAATACTGAAAACGGGGGAACAACAAAACAAACTCTGCGAGGCCGGTTATCTTAAACGCTAATCTCACATTTCTGCCTGCATTCTGTAACGTTATAGCTCAGCCGCGTTAATCTAGATCGTCACGCCGACGTTGAGAGATTTCACCTTCGATCGCTATTTTCCAAGTTGAAGCACAGAGGCGGCCAGCTCCGAAAGCGCAGGAAGCGGAGCGCGGGTTTCGGCCTAACGAGGAACGCGAGGGGGGAAAGCGGGGCGCGGGACGCAAGACCAGCGCGGGATCCGACATCCCCCCGCCCACCCGTTAGCTCACCGCGGCTCGGCTGGACCGCAGCCTGAAGAAACAGATGGCGGAGTGTGACACTGCCACCCGCCGCCGCGTGCGACGGGCGTTAGCGTTAGCCGTTAGCCGCGCCCTCGCGCTCGTCTGCGGACGCAGTATTTATCTTATCTGTACGCCGAGTCGAACTCCCCCCCCCCCGTACCGAATGCCGCGATATCCGCCGGAGCTATCATGAGATTAGCCGTCATACACGAGCGGGACTCGGCTGGGGCGGCCGAGCATCGTTAGCAAAGCATATGGTTTGATTTCGCAATAGAGTCCCGTACTGTAGGTGTGGCACCACGGGGGCCGTGGGCTCCATGAGGACAGGCAGACAGGATGCTGGGAGAAGCACGGCTGGAGGTGAGGAGGGGTGAAGCTTGGAGAGACAGACCCAGGCAAACACTCTGCATGTTTACAGTGATCAGACTGTTTAAAATATTAACTTATTAATTCACTATGAAAGGCATTTTCTTGTTGTTTGGCTTCAGAGATCGCAATGGTGAGGTTCCATGTTGAACAGTTGGTCAGATGCTGTGCAGTTTTCCATAGCTCCTCATCAACAAGGTTTAATTGTTCAGGCACTAATTTATTGTTCACCTAAGTGTTTTGAATTTTAAACCATGAACCCAAAGAAAGTCACTATTTTATTATTTATAAAATCTAAAATAACAACATAATATCAATAATTTTTGAACTTCTGGCATCTTCAGTGCCATTTTAGATATGTGATTAGATCAAGAGATTGTTACTATATCGTTTGAGACAAAGGCAAGAGCACATCTGTTAAGATGATTACCCAAGGAACTCATAAAGAATCCAGATAATGGCAGCTTGTGTGATCTGTACATCCTACACTTTAAGAAAAAGAAAAAAATAACAAAAAAACGAAGGAGTGAAATATGACAGAGACATGGTTTTCCTTCAGTTTTTCTTGGCTTCCTTGAGAAAAGCCTGCAGCTACAGTCACGTCTCTCCTGGGTCCTGTTCCCCTGTTCAAAGACCCTAATCAGCAGTGTGAGGCTGTTTTAAAGTGAGCACTCCCCCCTCCCCCCCCTCCCCACCGCCTCCATATGCACCCCTTTCTCACTCTCCCACCACCCTACCCCCTACTTCCCAGAAGAAGAAAAAAAGTCGGTGAGAAAACAGTTTGATCTCCTTCAGAAAGATATATAGATATGTACGATGATGACGGCTGCTGTGTTTGACCCGAACCGGGACGTGCGTGAAGAGAGTGCGAACAGCCTGTGTCTGAGAGGTGGGTCCCTGCAGGGCTTCCGCACCTGGCTTCGGGGGATTCTTCCGCGGAAACCGGGGCCACGAAAAGAGCAGTCCCCTCCGCATATCGCGTTACACGCCGCGGTGTTTTCATCATCGGACAGGGGGATAGACCTCAGCGTCTTTAAAACAAGACACAGATATAAAACCTCCACACCGGGGAAAAGGGATGGTGGAGCTCCCTTGTTTCATCCACGGGAACACACAGCGTTAGATTTAAGAGCTAGGCCTCTGCCGGTCATGTACTGTTGATGAATGCGCTGTAGACCTTGATGATTTTTTCAACCTTGTACCGCTTCTGCGCTACAAAAGGGACATGTCTGGAAAAAAAAAAAAAACTTTTTTATTGAAACCATGTCCAATGTACTGAACAGCAGTTTTACTTGTTGGGTGATGCAGAGCAGAGCCAGGTATGTGTCTGCTTTCAGAGCTTAGCTTCACCTTGACCCAACTGCATTAACCATGACAAATAGTATATAAAAGCATGCTATCTTTAGGATAACTGGAAAATATGGAAGCTTCCCATTTACCATAGACTCATTTCTTACAGTGTGTTTGAATGCATTTGACTTGGGTTTAGGGTAATGTTGTGTTACCCAAGTTGGGCTTGCTTCATGAAAAGAGATTGCCCAGACTGCACAATCAACAAGAAATTCCTCTCCTGGTCTGGAACAAAGGGAACAGTAATGTTTGCCCAGACCCATATTTAACTAACAGATTGGAAGTTCTGCCTTTTGAGACAGAGGAATCATGGTTTTCCGTGTTGACTGATGTGGATATGGTGCGGAGCATCTTCTTTCTCAACTGCAGTTGAAGTAACCCCCCCACCCCCCACTCCCCTGCTCCTCCTGGGAGTATTTAAGCCCTGTTCCCGCTCTGAAGATGCCCCAAGCAGCTGCCTCAGGTGCCCGGTACCCCCATACCTGCAAAGTCGTTTTGCTCCCAGTCTGAGAGGCACCAGGAAGAGAGGGTTCATGGCTTGGCTGGCCAATGGCCCATTCTTATAGCGCTTACATCTGGCAGACCCCCTGCTCCTCCCAGCCTCCAAGAACTAGGCCAACATGGAGGGGGGGGGGGGGGTACACAAATGGGTGCATTACTGTTCATACAGGGTCTGGTTAAGCCAGAACTTTTAGTTCAATTAGACCGCCCCCCACCCAAATACTCCCCAGTCATAGACATTACTGGGGCTGTTGATGCCAGTCATGTGGGCGGGCCTAGCGGATGTTTTCATGGCTGATAACACACTGCAGTCCATGAGAGGACAAATTCAAGGCCTTAGATTTTCTGTTGTAGCGCAGAAATCCATTTTTATGTGTTTTCTGTACACTGGAAAACTGAGCAAATCCTCGCCATGCAAAAAAATGCATTACCCACATTCCTAGCACAGACTGGATGTGTATGCCATTTATTATATATTTTATCAAATTTAAAGGGACAATGCATATTAATGAAAAATCATAGCACCATGCCAGATTTAGTCATTTTGCAGGTGAACACATATAATGACTACTGATGCAGTAATAAAAATGACAAATGCAAGATTTCTTATGTTTTTTTTTCATTTATTTTGCAATACTAATTTGTTTAATGGACAGTACATTCCTAAAGAGCAATGGTGTGTCTACCTCAGAGGTTTCAGACTTAAACAGTGAATAGGATTATGGGGCTCTTGAGTAAGATACATGTACTTTACCTTGACTGGTCCAGTAAGCACCCAAACCTATGGGCTGCTGGATTCGTGTGGTGCAGACTTGGTTCAGACACATAGATGAAATATTTCTACTTTTTATTTGCTGGTAAATATTTATGGTGAAAAATATTTTGATTAAAATTGTTTCATTTTTTTTTTGTTTCTTTTAAAATGGTTGGTGATATATAAGGATTCTACACGTGTCTGAAAGGTTAAAGCATTTCAAGTTAAGTATGATGTAAAGTTGTAATGCGCTGCCCTGGATAAGGGATGAACAGAATGATGTTGGATATAATGGGCTCAGCCATTTTATGTTGCTGCAGTCAGGTCATCATTTGCACTTTAGAGTATTGTACAGGAATGCATTGGAGCTGACAAAAGGAGCAACTGAGGGTCACAAAACAATGTCGAACTGGAACAAGCAGCACTCTCTTGATGCAGAAGGGGAAAGTGCAGCAGACTAAGATAAGCCTGGATAAACGCAGAACCCAGAGAAAGCAAGAGAAATTGCTCGCCGCTAACCTTTAGCACCAAGGTACTGACACATGGACGAGGATCAGCGAGACACTAGCCGGAAAGAGAAGCTGCTCAATGTCTGTCTTTCTTTTAAAAGCCCAGCGCTATACAAAATAAACATCTTTACACTAATAGCACTCTGAACCAGCCTCTGATGAGTGGGCCACTCAGTCGCACAATGGCGCCCGTCAATGAAACATAATCCCGAATGACAAACTGCTGTTCCCCCGCTGAGACCCAGATGGCCGCGAATACAAGACATGAAAACGGACTGCTTTTAAAAGCAAAAGGTGTTAATTCCTCGCTGACTCAGAGTCTGGGGATATCAGAAACATGTGACAGAATTCCGTCCATGGCCTTTAAGCCTTCGGGAGATCCCACAACGCCGAGAACCTTTTGGCCGGTGTGACCAACAAAGAGAAATAATGACTTCAGCAGCTGGCCAACACCATTTTTCATGCTCATATATGAAAGCATACAGACACTGCAACTCCCCCCCCCCCCCCCCCCCCCCCCCCCCCCCCCCCCCCCCCCACCGCCTACTGACGCTTCCTGCTCCTCACGCTTGTTTAAAGCTGACCGGCCGAAGATGAACATCCTCCTGTCATTTCATCTCACCGTCTATAACGCGGGACACACCCACTCTCCACAGCCACCGAAAGAGAAGGCTCTGTGTTGAGGAAACAGAATTCATGTCAAAACGTTAAAAAAAAAAGCTCTTTGAAAATGTCAGATTGAGGGTAAAAAAAAAATATGACTAAAGCATTGCCTTTGAAAGTTACCGTAGCCTGGAGACTGTGAACTACGAGATAATTGGAAGAGAACATTTTGGAGGAGGGAGAAAAAGTGAGCTCTAATTCACGTTTCTCATCGCACTGTTGCTGCAGTTTAATGGTAATCCTCCCTCCTACGTGTCTGGATAACTGAATGTAACATTTAAAGGGAGTCTTTTTTTGTTGGGCCTTATCTTAACAAACCCTCTCTCTTGGCTCGCTATCCCGCTGCGTACAATACGGCACGTACTGTAGGGGAATACAAATGAGAATATCCGCCACCATTGCAACCGAACCACCGCGCAGGTACAGGCCCTCTGAGATACTGCGTGGTGCAGGTGTATTATACGACAGCGTGCTGTTTATTTAACGGGCACGCTCCTTAAATATACCGATCAATTTTTTGTCAGTTTGTTTTTAAGGCTCCCTCTTTCTTGTTAGGTGAAAAAAAAAAAAGGATTCACACAGGAAGTTTGGTCAACGCTTTTTAATGCCAGCTACAAATCAGGCGCTCGGCGGATTATCGGACAAAATCCTATGGAACAGGCTTTTGGACAGCTTCCAGATTCCTAAACAAAGCGCCTTTCTTGAAGGGGTGCCCGCCCCTCCCTCTGCCATACGGCTGCACTTGTTTCTCCCCGTTTGAGGTTCAACCTCTCAGAGCTACTATTTTCTTTTCTTTTTTTGTGTACTACTGCTGATGTTTTAGGTTTAGGTTTCATAAATGAAAGTTTTTTTTTTTCCCCCTCCGCTCTTTTCCAATGTGCTGGACAATCAGATATCAGCCCACCGGGACCCGTCAGTAATCTGTGCAGTGCGTGCCTTCAGCACAGCTCACAGTAATACATGAGGGAGGTAGAGCAGAGGAGAACTTAATAAGCCGTCTGCAGAAAAAACACAGCCACCATCAGCTTTAAAAAAACAAAAAACTCTGGAACACAGAAAAACACCTAGAGACAGCTCCTGAAATACACCTAGTCTCACTGAACTCCAATGAAAATGCCCTGACAACTGCAGCACAGTACAGCATTTTAAAAACTCACATGGCCAATGAGAATAATTTAAATAGAAGTAACCCAAAGATAAGGACAAGAAATATATCTATGAATATATATTTGAATATACATTTCTCTGACATCACTGATGCAGCAATAACAACACAAAACTTGGAGCACTCATCACATTTTTCTGACATTTGGGGTGTTGACTAAGCTGGCCCATTTCCTTTGAGGATTATCAGACCATTGTGGAGCCCCCGGGGACTCTGAATTAAAGCCCAAAACGTGCTAATTGCAAAAAGTGGACCCTCTGCCAACCCGGTGGTACAGTAACGCTGCCTCCAGTGCTATTGCGTGACGCTGTGCACTGAGGCCGTTCAACATGGGGCCGAGCAGTCAACAGGTTCAAACAAAAAAAATATCACAAATAGTGTTTCGTTTCAACTGAGTTTTTCAAATGAGAAAAATCTACACCGGAGCACTTCTGAGCCTTTTCCTAATTCCGAGGTTCACTGTGAGGCGAACTCTAAAACAAAGGTCCATACTGTGGGTCCAGGTCTCTGGTGAACGCTCATCAAAGCCCGACCGTTCTGGTTGGTTAGACGGCCCGGCTATACATCATGCGATTGAGACAGCCCGCCATTTTCCCCCCCGCTTTGAAGCTTAAAGCTTAAAGCTTCGCTGACACCTCGCAGCACATCCGGGGTGTGAGATGGACAGTCTGTGACACGGCAAGACGAGCGCCAGGATGATGAAACACAGACGCTCCGCAGCTTTCTCTGGAAGAAAAGTCATACCCACACACGCAAAAGGTGGGAGTCTAATTGAGGGCTTCTGGCTTTTGGAAAATGTCACGTTCGCGGAGCGCGGCCAGCAGATGAATGGGCTGAAAGCTAATTTGGGCTCGTTATTAAGAAGCAAGATTGTATTCCATCACTGCAGCTGCCAGATTCCAGCCTAATTATTTAAGGGACCTCGTGAATGATACCCCCCACACACAGACTCATGAATGACACCCCCCCACACACACACACCCTCACAAGCACACCCCAGCGGAGGAACTCTGTTTTGGCAACCGGCCCTTGACTCGTCTAAGCCGTCGCCTCCTCTGCATCACAGCACCAGGCGCTCGTCAGCCCACCCGTTTATTTTCTTCCTCCTCTCTCTAATCGTCACGGGGAAACGTGGCGATGCGATCGCCCCACCGAAGGGCCTCTCTCTCCCCCGCCGCGAAATGGAGAGCTCAATGAGGGTCTATCCTTTGCGTTGTGACGGCAGTGAATCAGCTCACTGCAGCTTTCTCGGGCAGTGGACAACATGTCCTGGGCCAGGACTCGCACGACGACACACCCTGGCTGCAAAACCGTGCCGTCCTGTCCGAGTTTAAGGCTGATTATAGGCAGTTATGAAACAGTGTTGATGGAATGTAGAATGCAAGCAGTTTTTCATGTGATTGCGCGTGAAATATCTGCTGTGTTGCTGTGTTGGTTTTGGCCTTCAAATTACCAATAAATGAGAGGAGGGAGCTGGGGGGGACAGTGCATTAAGGGGTCCAAGTGCCCATAATTTACTTGCTATTTAAGGGTTCCCCTTGGCCTACATAATCTTTAATGAGTCAAGTGAGATTTAAACAAGACGGGTCAGCAAAGTCATACTAATGCAGGCCACTGCTGTTGCACTGAACTAAGTATCTTGACATTAATCCTGGGGGTAACATGGGCCTTCCTGTGGTTAATGAAATCTAAACCTTCAGAACGGCAGCACCTAATGATGCTACCTGACAGTTTTTGAATTAAGCAGCCTTGGCTGTTGGGAGCAATCTAAATAGCACACAGATGGTGGACGCAAAGTTATTTTGCCTGCGAGGAAATGCATACTGTTTCCAGTTTAACAACACAGAGATCTTCGCCTGGCAATACGACAAGATTCACTGAGTCATATGGCATTTCTTGGTTTAACATAAGTCTTTTACAGTGGACTTTATGGTGAAGAAAATCAGGCTACTGCAAAGCCAGAACTAATCTCCTCACATTCAGGGTTAAAAAAAACGAAAAAGAAAAAAAACATCTTTGTCACTGAGCAAACAGAGGCTATTTGGCAAGATATAATTTACAACAGCTAATGGGCACAAGTATAGGACTTACTTTCATACAAATTCTACCTCAACGACATCAAAGAAGGACTGCCATTGCACATTACAGCTGGTTTGGTGATAGAAGCAGTCACCTAGCGCACCATCCATATGGGGGTTGCCAATTGAAGGGGAAAAATGGGAAAAAAATTGGAAAATGAAGCACGATGCAATAATTTCGGCAAAATCGCTACCCTGTGACCCGCCAGGTCTGCGATGCCTATCACCCCCCATCCAATCCACAACCTCACCTAGGGTGGGACAATGGAAAGACCTGGTCCTGTAGCTCTTGAATTCTTATTTAAAAAATCGGATCAAAGATAATATTCTTCTAGAGAGCAAGGAAGCATTTAAAGTTCAATCATAATTAATAATCTGGAGAAGAGAGAACACTGCAGTACTTTAAATAAATCCAATTTAATTTCTTCCATCTAATTACAGATGTGACCTTTGAATTGCTTGGAGACCATTTTATCTGTCATAATACATCCAGAAATAAGGATAGGTGTTCGGCCGAGGTAAAGGTCCAACTGAAATTGTGTCTAATTTTAGTCAGATTGTTCTTAGATATAATAAGGTAACTGTACGGCTAGCGGTTTGAGACATGTACATAATTTATATTTCACTGCTGAGCAGAGTTGGCTTCACTTAGTTGGAAGAAGTTGGAAGTCAGAAAATTTCATATTACGATATTATGTAAACCCTAGTACTTTCATATCTGCTGTTATTGTTGCATTTTTCCATAGGTACCGTGCGGAGAGATAACACTGAAAGGTTACCTGTTACTCCCTCAAGCTTAATGAAATCACCCTTTCTTCTCTAAGCAGCAGCCATTTCAATTATGGAATATTTCTGTGTGTGCAACTGCCAAAATGTCAAACCATTACCAAGAAAATAAAACCCCACAGGAAAATTCTCTGAAACCATTTTCTCTCTTCGACATCATAATGATGAGACAACTTTGCAAAGTCACCATGGAAACAGCGAATGATTACAACAACAGCACTTGCAGGAGGGAATCAATCTTAAAAAATCTTACTAAAAATTTTTGTTAAGAGAAACTTTTCTGTCTTTTGATGGGATTTCAAAAAGCTGACTGCCGTCAAGGTAAGAACCAAGCTATTTTTAGAAAGACAATATGAGAATAGAATGTGACAAAGATTTTTTCTTGCTAATTACAAGCATGTGAAAATTGTGCAGTCATTTACATTCCCTTATTGACATATCAAAAGTAGACAAAATGCTTAAATGTTTACAGTTTACTTGCTATAGGGATAGCTTAATTTAGTTTTGAATAAACGACAGTTGTGTTTCTCTAAATTAATTCAACTATATGTATTGTTTCATTATCATTTTATTTAGCTATGTGCTTAATTACAACGGACTACTAACTAAAATAGTACTGCCGCTAAACTTTGGCTATCGCATCTTCTGGCCTTTCTGGTTGCTTTTGTCCACTGTCCACTGCCCTTCATAGGTTAGTGAATTTAATCTGGTGTTACAGAGAAAAGCAGGATGTGTATCGCTGTTGTCAGAGAAAGCCGCCTAAGAAAACGTGTGACCCCCCCCCCCCCCCCCCACCCCTCCCTCTGCTCTCTGATGAACCCCTATTTCGAGAGGGACTCTGATTGACAGGCGGGCTGGATCCACAGCATGGCTCGTGGTGGGGGGAACGTGGGACGCTGCTCACCGAACACAGAATGAAAACGCTTTACGTACATACTGCACACGAGTGAGAGAGAGAGAGAGAGGGAGGGAGGGAGGGAGGGAGACAGAGAGAGAGAGGGAGGGAGGGAGGGAAGGAGAGAGACAGAGACACAGAAAGAGAGAGACAGAGAGAGAGAGAGAGAGAGAGAAAGACCATCCTTTTCGCTCTGATGCCAGCATGGGGTATTTCAGGCCTGTTATCAGAACTGATTTTTCTGCAGAAAGGAAGGTATTATAAAAGCACTCTGTATGAGTGTTCACTTAACTCAAACTGGGTTAAGTGAACAGCCATTTCTCTTTTTTTACCCCCGTATTCATCAAGTCTTTTTCATCTTTCCGATGAAAATCATTTTCTTTCTTGTATGTATATGCACTATAATCATTTTGATTATCAGAAGTATAATTTTCTTTCTCTCCTTCCAGATACATTATTCTTTTTGTCCCAGGTATAAAATTGGACAGCACCAACCTTTGCAAGTGAGAGAAAGGTCATTTTAAACAAGATTTGAATTTTTTTGTCATGAAACTTCAAAGTAGAAAAACTACTTTGGTGTCTGTTCAGGTGTTCTGGAAAACATCAAATGCATTGCATTGCAGATTTATTAATAAACTACAACTAAAATGCATATTACTGAATTCATTGTTTGTGTAATGCTGCAGGTAATTGGGTAAAATCTTTTGACTGCCATATTCAGGAGTAAGCCGGAGATCAGCGAGGTCAAAGTTCTCGGGCTGAGAGATGGTGTGAGAAAGCAGGTGTGCAAGGCTAGAGTGGAGGAGGTAGGCAGAGAAAAGTGGTTGAAACTACATTATGGTGATGGGGTAACAGATGCCACACAGTGAAATCAGTGTCCAGCTAACCAGGAGGAAAAAAATCAGAGGAACTAGTCATTAAGGACAGCTTTTTTAATGTCCCCTTTCAAGAGCACATGACCTTCAATTTTAAAGACATACGCGGATGTGTATGGATGGAATAGACACAAAGTCCCATTCCTGCCACCCAGGGGCTAGTTGCTATGCTACCAAAGAGGTGGGCAAGCTTACTGTGTGAGGGGAAAGGGCTTCACCAGGGAAGTCCATTTATCAAGTGCTGCCAACCTGCCAGACTCACAAAGGACAACACATCCTTCGCTGGCTTAATTTCCCCCTTTCTGTTTCTTTCTCCTTTCTTTTCCTCTTTTCAGACTTTACTCTGGGGTCTAGACCTTGTTTAACCCCCTACCAGCTCGCTGTCAAAATCAAGCTCTGCAATACTGCATATTTAATTTATCCCATGTTAAACACGGGTGCATCACTGTAACTTATTCATAAATACTCTAATTAGTTAACAGTGGAAAAATTGCTTTATCATATTAGTGGTGTGAAATGTGTAATGTGTTTTTGTAACGTGAAATGTATAATATGTGGACAACATGTGGCAATAAATGTAGGTATGGTTCCACTACAGTAACATGAATACACCTATTTACTTATTTTCACGGTCAGCAAATGAGATAGGAACAACGAGCGGTCAAGACAACACTCTCTTTGTAATTCTTTCCCCCATTTCCTTGTCCGGATTACATCAGCATAAATTAATCCCTTCAGCAAAATGACAGAACTTTTACCAAGAAAGAAGTTAGCAAGTAGTTTGTGCCAGTACTTACTGATTAATGAGGACCAAAAT
This sequence comes from Anguilla anguilla, assembly GCF_013347855.1. Classification (NCBI taxonomy): domain Eukaryota; kingdom Metazoa; phylum Chordata; class Actinopteri; order Anguilliformes; family Anguillidae; genus Anguilla; species Anguilla anguilla. Next base: position 61,077,207 of record NC_049203.1, on the reverse strand, counting down.
TATGATGATTTAAAAAAGGTCACACCACACCTGCCGACAATATTTTTTTTAAATGAAAGAGAAAATTCACGTAAAAAAACAAAACATATTTTTTACCTAGAAAAGTGAGATAAAATAATTCTAATTGATGTACTGTATTGTAGGTGGGACGAACTCCCATGTCATACAGTATGACATATGTACAGTATTACAATCATTTAAAAATGATCTTTCCACAAAGCCAAATTTGTATCTGGGTTCGTCTAGGGCAGTTGCAGGAATGGCCAATTAATTTCCCTTGGCCTCTCTCCAATTGCCAATAATTAGAAATCTGTGAAGAGGAAGAAGCCATTTTGAAAAGTTAAACAGACACGGTTGAGTGATCTGTGTACAGCATGCTAGGCTTCATTAAGCAGAAATATACAACCTGTCTGCAGAACCCATCTCCAGTCACAGAAAAAAAAACATAATTTTATCTTGCGTCTGTCAGGCGATATCGCCCTATCGCAGAATGTGGCAAAGAGACCAAGCTGTGGCATGCTCTGCCCCTGTACACTCCCTCACCCCCTGCACGCTATGCTCGCAGTGGGATCCATACAAAACTAGCCGGCCATGTGTAAGCTACGCAATGTGTGAACGAGCAAAGCGATCTGAAGCAGTGATAAGAACAAAAAAAATAAAGAAAACAATCCATGACATAGGACGCTGCATTTAGACTACCACCAATCTTGATTTGACTTCCTTTGATCTCCTGTGTTCTGTAGAGGAACTCCGGATAAACAGCACAGTGTCGCTAAGAGACCCCAAAAGGAGAAAAGGGGGGAACGAAACAAAGAATAGGGAGAGCTCAGCAACTACTGCAGCAGGACGGAGGAGTAACTGCCATTTTGATGAAGGATGAGTAAGGAAACATGGCTGCATCCACAGGTCCATGCATCATATGCACATACAATAAAACTGATGTAGAACCTGGCTTTAAAACCTCCATAAATTCCACAGCCATGTCAACTGCGTGTTCACCACAGCCGCTAATAGACACAGGTGACGCAGAGCATAAGACTCGTATCACCCAGGAGAGTTTGTGTCTGGTTGGAGGATAGCGGTAGAGGAATTCAAAGCTAAGCCTTTGTTTGTTGTTTTTAGACATCCAAGGAGAATCTTGTGTCTGAATGGCTTGTGAGGGCATGAAAGATGACATGGTCTATTTTCATGATGTATTCTCTAGGGGTTTGATGGTATCTTCATTGTATGACACAACAGGTACAAGCAACCAAGGAAAAAGAAAAACATTCTGAAATGTTCTACGCTGTAAAGTCTCAATCATTAAGAATTCAGCTCACACAAAAGGTTGTTAAGCAGTGGGAAATCCGGATAATATACCATTGGGACCTTGTGCTCCCAACACACAATGCATCCTTTATTCCACAGACTATAAAAGCAGGTACAGGTAGAGGTTACCTGACAGAAGCGCTGTGATGATTTATGGAGCCTAGATTTTTGCCATGATTTCCATTTAGTTTGATAGATCTGCTCCTGACCTGTTAGCCACTGTAACCTGTCATTCTCTAAATGTGAGACACAGTTAATTCTCTTCTAGCTGACAGTCTATAGCCTTGACAGTAGAGACAACTGGTGTGGAGTCACACAAGGCTGGGGTGAATGGGTGATAATTACGGGACCAAACCAGCTTAAAGATCTGGTTTTAAATTTAGTTGCAAGGTACTCAAAACAAGGTCAAATTGACATTTTCTGCGAGATGTAACAGTGAATATCTGTATATCTGTGCTAATAAGAAAACAGGGTGAAGGGGCTTGTGGCCAGTCGATTGATGGGGCCTGTGGCTTGGATTATGAGTGAGCACTCAAACTGAGCGAAGATGTTGGGATGATGTTCCTTTGACTGAAATTGGGTATTACCGACTAAGGAAGAAATGGGGTAAGAAGGCAATATGAGTGAACCTACCATGTGACATGGTAGATTTAGTCATTTCTTGCTCACATCTCACATCTCGCAAGAAGGGGGTTCCAAAGTCAAGTCCCAGCCAGCAAGATCCTCCCTTTGTGGACTCTGCACATTCTCCTCATGTTCACGTGGGTTTCCTCCAGATGACTCTGGTTTCCTCCCACACTGAAAGACATGCAGGTCAGGTATAGTCCTGCCATTGCCCTTGACCAAGGCACTGGCCTCAGAACTGGAGTTATTCTCCTGGGCACTGAACTGTGACTGCCCACTGCTCCAGAGTAGCCAGGATGGGTTACATGCACATGACAAATGACCCTGTGGGGTTAAATAAAGCTTTTCTTAAGTCTTAACAATCCACACTCTGGTTCATGCATCTGAAAAAAGGTGGGAATAGAAACTTTGCATTTTAGAATTCCTGAATGTTCCAGGCTAGCCCAAAAATCCAAGAACTCCCTCAGAAAGTTAGTGCAGATCTGAAGCTGTCTGTCATGTGTTCAGGTCATCGTCAGATATGGTCTATACAACTCAAGCAGCCCCTTTAAAGAGACTAACCTACATAGCACAATAAGAGCTCTGGTGTATACTGAGGCTGACCTTGTGATGAAAGTATGAATGCAATACTGAAGGGCCTGTAAATGCACTGGTGTGACAGGGAAAGAAAAGTCATAATTTCTGCTCTATCTCGGGGGAGGGGACTGCCGAAATGTGCACAGAGCTCATTTCTCAATTCAATCACAGCGATGATGATAATGTTGTGGTTCGAGGGAGATAAGCTAATCCACAGGCTCTCTGTTTCTTGCTGTGGGTGATGGGAAGCAGTACAAACGCTTGGAAGGGGACAACGGTCACTTCGAGCACCCCTGACCTGCGTGCGTACGGTTCCTCAGATCAAGAACGTCCGACGCACGCAACACAAAAACAGGAGTCTAAGTGAAGATACCACAATCCCTGTCATTTCTTCTTATCAGCCATCCTCAGAAGAACTTCATTTGTCTCCCATCCCCTCAAAAAATGCCCAAAGAACCAACGATCTTGTAAAGTACTCCTGGGTGGTGCTTGCATCTGCAGAACAGCTTTCTCCTACTCACTCATTCAAACATTTAATGAGTGATGAGTTTAACGGAAAAATTAAACATTGTCAGGCTTGAAGGTTAACGATAAGGTAATTTTGTCTTGGGCCTATGAGCTTTTACTTCAGATCTCGAGTGAAAATTTGGAGGGAAAATGATAAACAAAAAAACAAACAAAACTGATAAAGAGGGGGGAATTTTAGTTAGCACCCTTTTTTTAGGTTGACTGAAACAACACGCGCTTCCTTCACTTCCAGTTTTGATATATGAAATATGGACACATGAGAATAAAAATAACTTGTTTTCCAGAGAGAAATTACAATTGGCAGAATAATGACAGGACATATTTCATCTAACTAATAAAACATCCATTCAGGAAGACCTCACTGCGTGTGGGGATAAGCACCAGGTTCTCAATGGCGAAAGGATAGTGAATGTCGTCATTGTTGACCAAAAAAGAGACATAGATGGAATTCTTTTGCTCCTGACTTCCTGTAAACATCCGAGCACTTCCTGTGTCATGGCAGATGTCGAGGAAACGTGGCCGGTGCCCACTGTTAGCATCCTGAGTGACCCATCCCAAAAACTCCTCAGGAATTTGGTCATCAGGGCAGACAATCCAACACCTGACTGCCTGCTGAGAACTATGTAGTCATCTCACTTGCGGAACCATAAATATTCAACAGCCTGAAATGATTATTCAAAATAATTTGGCGCAAACTTTATTAGCTACTTAGTAACCTCTTGCATACCCTTGTCCTTCCCCTGGCATTTTAATGGCTCATGAAATCCATGGTTCTAAATTGAAATGGGCAAGCGTGCCACAGCATACTTTCCTAATCACTTTGAGCAGATTCTCTGCCACATTGGGATGCTTGTTGAAGTGACAAGCTCACATTTGACACAGGTAAGGCATGACTCAGCCATGGCATCAGTTTCTAAATTTTCTGGGTAGACTTGAGAAATATAGGTCTACTGCGTATTCACAGTAGGTCAGCCCAGTATATTAATGCTCAACAAAAGAGGACAAATACAATGCTCAAACACAGAATACCTGATAAAAGTGCAAAAACTGTTCTTCAAATATTTGCACTTTTGCTTGCTATTTCTATGTGTAGTACATATATGTACCTGTATGTAAGTTTTGTAAAGGTCACTTGGGGTCCTTTGATAAATTAATGTGCATTACTATTGTTTAGAATGCATTTTCACTTTGTTTTGGGGACATGGTCAGGAGGCTGGAAACGGAGCTATGGCTAAAGTATTTGAGCATGTTTGTTGAAGTGTTGGGCATACTGTATATAGTTAAAGCAGTAAAGTGTTTGGGCACAAGGGTAACAAGAACACACTGAGTTGTTTGAGCAGCTTATTTTCGGTGTATACGTTCCAAATCTCTCAGCGGTTTGTTTTCTCATGTGTACGTGCCCTGTTAGCTGTCCCGTAAGAATAACCACTGCTCAGTGTACTGTTCACTGCTCGGAGTGATAGTGAGAGAGGTGGCCGGGACGTGTCATTGACAGAGTCGTTTTAATGAGCTTTGGCAAATATCTGGGCTAAAAAAAGGACCCATGACCGATAAGCATCTTTAGATTACACCTCGGGCACCCCATAGGCGAGAGGATTACTTCACATACTGCGAAGGTCTGAAGTGGAAGAGGTATAAATGGAAAGGGGGGGTACTGTTTGTTGGTTCTCAAGTGGGTGACACAGACATGTTAGCCCCCCTCCCCCCCCTGCATGGAGCAATAGCTGGGCTGGAGGGTGGAGACAATGAAGTCAGATTGCCTCTGAACTTAAGTCCCTGCAAGCATTTTTTCAGCCTTACACAGGGAAGATTCTTTCAGCGTTACACAGAACAGATTCTTCATTGATTGATCTCACCATTGGGCTCTGGGGAGCTGTGACCAATAACATAAATAATGATTTAAAAAATAAATTGTAACTAAAAGTTGCATATCATTCATTGAACATAACTGGCCTCCATTCAGAATTTATCTTTTCAAGGGCACTTGACTGCAAAAAACCCTACAGGTGACAACTGTATCATAATGCCCACCGTTAGTTCACCTACACTGCAGAAGTTAAAATGCAGAAAATCAATTTCATATCAACTGAAGTTCTCTAATGAATGCTTCCACACTTTTTTCATTGTGGCAGCTATGCTTTGGCAGTCTGCATTGTCAGCCCTTATATTTTAAAGTGCACAGTCTCTAAGTGTGACAAATGCTAATTCTAATTTAATTTCAGCTCAGAACTAATGCGTGTGGATATTTTCAATCCTTCTGCATAAAGGTGGCATATAATTAAAATTCAGTAGAAAAGCCAAATTAATCTAAATCAGACATTTTTAATCATGCCATGATCTTTCACTAGGCTGTTACTCAATATGTTTGTATTCTGCTGGGAGAAAATGATTTCTCTGTGTCTTGTGATTGTCACTGCGTGTAGGTTTTGTCCACATATGTGGCCTGCCTAAAGGGACTGGTTGGGGGAAAAGTTAATCAGATGTAAAGAGTAAGAACATTTCTTACTGTATTTTAACGCAGGATATTTGACAAAAATATTTTTCGTACCTAATTTCATTTGACCGCTATTAATGGCCACAAGAGATAAGAGCATGTTATAGTTTTTCAGTTATGTGGGTAGATCTACATTTCTCATGAATCAGTTCAAGAAATTCAACCCTTTTCTGTTTGTTGTACAATAAATATATGAGAAATAACAGAATGAACCGGCTGGCCTTGGATATCTGAGAGCTTTGTTCATTGAAAGAATCAAAATTCCAAAACATCAGTTAAAGCAAACAGAACGAGGGATCCAATCACTTCCAGAGTCCGACAGCTTGTTTTCCTGAGTGTTCCAAATGAACTGAACAGGGGTTTGAATGTTTCAAAATGCTGCTTGCAGGGGGAATGCTGTTTGCAACTTGGGAATGTGTGTTGTAAAAAATAGTAAATGGGATATAGTTCTTTACAGTTGGGAATGACAAAAAAAGGAACACCATGCTTTTTCTCTTTTTTTATCTCTTTCCCTCTCCTCTTCTTTCTTCTCCTTCCCTGGCTTTCTCTACAAGAAGCTGACTTAATGCTCGGATTCCTGGCAAGGGTCCTGCAGGGAACTGAGACAAACTTTCGAACAGAATTCGGATTGGGTACTGTCCTAAACCTTGAACACCTTTTCCAAAGAATTTGGTGCCCGCAGGTCCCACCCCCCCCCCCCCCCCCCCAACACCTTTCCCCTTCAGCTTTTCCTGTCCCGGTCTTCTGTGGGAGGGTCGGTGTCTATGTGGGGGCTGCATGTGGGGGAGGCCCCCTTTCCGTGACAGAGGGAGTCAATGATACATAAGCCATGGCCACATGACAGACTGGGTTTAATATCCAAGGCACACAGCACACACAGAAACCTGCAGCAGGCTGCCTCCCAGCACATTTGCGGCTCTACTCAACTTGGCACAGCCTGCCTTTTTTTCGAAGAAAAAAAACCAAAACACACACTCTCTCTCTTTTTCTCACGCACGCACACACACAGCCACACACGCGCGCACATACGCACGCCTCACCGTGGGAGAGCTCAGATAAAGAGGTGCGTTCGGTCTCGGAGTGGCATTTGTCACTGACGCTTTTCTGATAAACGCAGAGTGCGCGCACAGGCACGCAGGCAGGAGTCACGCGCGCAGCCGACGCGCGTAAAAACACACGCACTCAGAAGCGTACACATAGACACGCGCACACACACACACACACACACGCGGGAGGAGCACTCCCTCACTCTCTCTCTCTCTCGCTCGCTCGCTCGCTCGCTCACTCACTCTCTCTCTCTCTCCCTCCCTCCCTCTAGTACACACACCACTATACCATATCAGCCAGTGACTAACGGGGAGCCAGAGGGGAGTGCAGAAATGAATGTGAAGATCCTGACGCTAGTGATTGTGCTGTTGCTGTCTCTGCTGTGTTCTGCTAGTGCCGGTAAGTCAGGGGGGCGCAGGCTGTTACTTGTAGCCTCCCTGTGATGCATTTTCTTTCTCCTTAGCAGCACTGGGTTCAGATAGACAGCTGTAGTTGATCAGTTACCCTGCGTGGTTAATGCTGTTATGTTTCTAAACTGAAGAGGATCAGCACCTGGCTGTGTTCTGTACTGCAGTGCAGTGTTTTTTTAAATGTTGTTGCTGCTGTTGATAGTTTAAAAAATTTTTTTTTTACAGTGATTAGTATTATTATTGAACTTTATTTCAGATGGTATTGATTGCTCAGTTTCGTAACTTGCTTCAGCTTGCAGGGAGGTCAGTGTCTGAGTGTGAAATGCAAAGATTGGCTGTTGCTTCCTCTGTTCTGTGCAGCAGTTCAATACCACAATAGCTTGAGCTGATTACTGCAATTTGCATTTATATAGAAAATTCAATGGTGGTGTTGGGCTCAGTGGCTAGTTGTATTTTTGGCATCATCTTGTGAAAAACAGTACTTAAAATCAGATCAATTTCTTAACTGGCCCTTCACCATATTTGTGCAGTGCATGCAGGCATTTGTCTTGATGTGATCTGATAGTGATATTATATTTGACAACGCTGTAATGATCGTGCTGCCATCTTCCTTGATGAATGTTACATCTTGCATTTCTTGTTGGACTACAAGAACAGCTATTCCTCACACAATGTCTGAATGGGAAATGCAGTTTCAATGCTTTGTCATAGTGAATCTTTGCACATTGCCACTGCACATCTAATACTAGACCAAGCTCAAGTACCATGTACTAAATTTATGGTTTGTCTGTTATAAAACTGCATTGAGTAAATGGTCAAACAGAGGGCAGAGGGCACCATATGTTAAACAGTGCTCACTGAAGCCTAGCAATATGTCAGAGAAAAGCATTCAAAGGAGATACAGGTGCAGTGCAGGTAGCAGCTTGGTGTAAAAAACAACAGTGGAGAGTCTGTGTAAATACCAACATCTCTACAAAGGCTGACACCCTTCTACCAATGAGCACGGTGTTGCATGTGTCTTTGGGGGTGCTGGTTCTCCGAGCGTATCCCAGGTCCAGCATCAAGCTGTGATGAACAAGATTTACTGGTACCCCACACTTCAGGAAGCAAAGGGGGGGGGGGAGGGGGGATGCATTCATTACAGACATGCTATTTTTGTCTCCTCACATGAGTAAATGGGAAACGATTATCGTCCTGCATTACGGTGTCGTTTTTCATGTCCTGCGTTTTCGTCTGGGCTGCGCGTGCCGCTCCAGAGATCAGCAGGGAGAGATCCTCCATAACCGCGGCTCGAGCCGTTACAGGATGTGATTTTTTTATTTATTTTTATAAATCATAACATCAGTCTTCTGCATCCATCCTCAGCTCTGGTTGTTGTTGCGCGAGCGTGCTTTTTCAGCTCATGCCTCCTGACGGCTGTACGGCTGTACAGCGCGTCCTCTCTCCGCTAGCACCAGCTAGCTCCATTGACGGAACTGGCAGCGGACGCTCGCCTGCCTGCCTGCCTGCCTGCCTGCCCGCCCGCTCTGTGCGAGCCCGCGCTCTGCGCCGTCGCGGGGAGGTGTCGGTGGCGGCTCGGCGTGTAGGCAGTGGGTGTGAAGCCTTTCATCTCGAGGACGAAACGCTTTTTTCCGGTTCACCGAGAGTTTGCTGGTTAAAAAATCGTGAGCACCTCTCAATCGTGTGTTGCGTGTGTGTGTGTGTGTGTGTGTGTGTGTGTGTGTGTGGTGTGCGCGTGTTTGTGTGTGTGCGTGTGCGTGCGTGCGTGTGTGCATCTGGCTTCAGTATTCTGGAGGCATGAGCGCTGGCTCTCCCATGCGGAGAGAGAGAGAGAGGAGGGTGGGGACGTGGAACTGAACTAATGGCGCAACAGGCGACGGCAGTCTAATTTAACACATCCTCAGGCAGGGGGATGGCATTTACAGTCGCACGAGCGAGATGAGATCGAACCGCGGCGTGGCCCTGTACATTTCTTATCAATGCTAGTGTCACAGTAGATTGAGAGAAAAGACACTCTAGGATTGATAAGAAATGTACAGGCTCTCAATCTCCTGTGGTAAGGTTTATTTATTTTTTCTCTGGTAGTGTAACCTGTAATGTGATTGATGTTCTCTGTAGGATTCAGAATGTATGAGCGCTTTTCAGAACCCATTTCAGAACCTCTCGGTAGCTCATAAAATAGGCAGACCCCAGCACAGGAATAATATCTTTTTCTACCAGCCTCAGAAAGATATGTGGGTCCTACCATTCATTGTCATGGAAAAAAACGGAAGCAAATCCCTTGATGCACTAAGACACAGAACAGGAAAACAACACACACACACACACACACACACACACTCAATGCTCTTGGGACGTCTAATTTTAGCTGCCTGGTTGACTTCTCACCACAGACCCCACTGAGCAGGTGAGACTATTCCGGTGCCTGGTGCTGTGGTTGTCTGATTGAGCCATTGTCTCTGGAAAAGATTCCCCCTGCGCAGATGGGCATTTCCACGCGGGCTGTCAGCGCCGCCATTGTTTAATGCTAAACTTTGATGCGTTGTGGAGCTGGATCTCGCACCGGCATGGCCGATCCAATCACGCAGCCGTGCATTCTGGGTCACCGCGAGCCACAGAGAGGCCAGCTAAATAAATACGGGGCTCATTAAGCAAACTGCAAGTGTGCAAAGTTCCTTTTCACGGAGGGCCAGGATGTTTTGTGAAATAACACCAATAGACCCGCGGCCAACAGCGTGCCGGATGCGTTAGATTATAATACCAGCACGCTGAGCCAACTCGGCGTTAAGAAGGTGCTTGTGTCCACCGCCATGCGTGTAGGGGCCGTAAAGAAGAGGAGAAAGGCCCGTGACTTTTTTTTCAGACGTCTTGCCGTAACATGATGATGGCAGGCAAACCACGCTGTTGGAAAGGATTGTATGGGATCAGTCAGCAAGTCCTCTGAGGCTGAGACTTTGTTTGATTGATAACAGCTCTCTCTCTCTCTCTCTCTCTCTCTCTCTCATTCTCTCTGATATGCTCTGTATGCAGTGTAGACAGTGATCATGCAGTAACTCCAACAGAAACAGAAGGTAGAGAGAGAGAATGATGCAGCTATAGCCATTGGTCGGATGGCCTGTTGTCTGATAGAGATGTATAAAATGAAGCTCGGAGGCCCAACCGTGTTTCAGCAGGATCAAAGAAGAGTACTAATAGTGTTCTATGGCACCCCTCAAAAATCAGGCATGCTTATAAAAGCCACTTGTTGCATCTGTTAAAATTTAAGGTGGATGATTAGTCATAATAACCCATTTTTCCATGGATACATGCAACTGCTGGTTTCATGTAGCTCTCCAGTGGATTCAGCTTTGTGAATATTTAGCCAATGAATAATCTCACCAACAGCCTTCAGTTCTGCCCAGATTTGTAGGGAGAAAATGTTAGAGAAAGAGAGTGAGGCAGAGACAATGAGAAAAAAAGAAGAAAGTCAGACAGACATAGAAAGGAGAGAGGGGCTGAGTGAGAGAGCGAGAGAGAAAGGGGATATTGTGAGAGGAGAGATAGTAAGACTGTGGGAGACCAGACAGAGAGAGGTGGAAAAAGAGAGGTAGAGAAAGACAGAGATTGAAGGAGTGAGAGAGGAGAGAGATAGAGGGAAAGAGACGGGGGGGGGGGGGGGGGGGGGGGTTGTACAGCAGGCGGTCTGAGAATATGCAGGTCCTAGAGGCTTTCAGTGGTGAAGGAGCGCACGGACACTGAAATATTAAAAAGCCTGTAAAAATTCACAGTTGGTGGTCTGGCTTGCCTAGCTAAATTTGCAGGTGGACAGAAGAGGGAAATATAAATAGGCTAGGAGCAATAATAAAAAACAGGCCTTCAAAGAGCGCTTCTCCGCCAAATCTACTTACATGCAGAGAGGCTCTCCTACGTCTGGTTGCGGCCGTTTTTCACCGGCTGGCAGACCCGCGAGATGCAGCCAGTCGCTGCGTTAGCTACCGTTCCATTCAACATCAAAATGCCTTCTTCTGAGCCAGAAAACTCAGCTCTTTTTCCTGCCAGGTTACAGAAACGAAACCCCCGGACGTATAAAATGTTTACCATACTAACCTAAGCCAAATAATATGATTATTTATTTTTCACTTATCGAACGCATGTGTTGAATGTGTTGCACAGAAATATATTCTCAATTTTATGTGAGTGCACCTGCGATGGACTGGCGAACTGTCCAGGGTGTATTCCTGCCTCTCGCCCAATGCATGCTGGGATAGGCTCCAGCACCCTGACCAGGGATAAGTGGGTATAGATAATGGATGGATGGATGGATGGATGGATGGATGGATGTGAGTGCGCACTTTATCAATGGCAGGGCTAAACTGCTTGCACAAAATATTTTAGGTTGCTGAATGCATGTGCTTCGGAGACTTGCAAGGTCAATTTGCTAAATATGGACCAATGGCATTATACACTTGAGCAGCGCAGACATCATTGACCAAAATTCCAGTTGGAAATGTTTTTTAAATTTTATCAGTCGGTATCTGATACTATCCGAAGATATATCCCTAGGCCTTGTTCATTTAAATGTGAGCTATATAATCAGGGGCCTTGTCAAATATATAGATATGTAAACAAGATACAAACACAAATTTGAAACTGAAATTCATGCCTACTTATGTCGACAGGTGCTGTTCTGCATGTTACGTTCAGCTTAATCTGTTAGGCGGTCTCTTGAGAATTGGAATTCATCTTCATCTACAGTCTTAATGAAACAACAACAATAAAAGTCTGGATTCAATTAACATTTGTCAACTTTGACTTACGCATAAATGGAAGTGTCAGAAATTTTCTTCAACGATTGCACTTTGGTGAGTTAATTCTAATGGCTACTGAACTGGCCAGACTATGCTTGTGAATAAAAAGCTAACACTTGCCTTTATTTGCAAAGCAGTGTTGATTGAATCCAAGCCAAAGGACAATATCTGAGGCCAAACTCATTAATGCCAACACAAGAGCATTTCACAATGATAGAGTGCACAGTAAAAAAAAGGCCTGACTTAAAAAGTGTCTGTCTTGTAATGTGACTTAAAATCGTTTCTCTGAAGTAGAAAATAGCTTGTTTTATGTTACTGTTTGCTAGACAAATGAAATTTTCTTATCCCACTGGCAAATCTTGAAATGCCTCACCCATTGGCAATATTTTTGTCACTAAAATATTTAGCCCAAAGATAAGACAAAAGCGCTTGTGTATTAGTCCATAATTTATTTTTCGTTCATTTTTGCTTCCTGGCCACAGCACAAACTGTGAAGAGGGTAATACTAAGGCAGCAAACATTAATCATTTGTCATCATTTGTATAAATTATATTGCTGTAAGAGTAATTACGAATTATGCAATTTTTGTTTACGATTTGGCATGTCGCTTGTTGTAGCTCTTAAAGAGGTAAATCATTTTTGTATATTTGTTATATTATATTTTTGCTGATAACGATCTTGAATTATTATGCTGGTTCCCTATGAGCGAACTCATTATGATGGCTTGGCAGATATGCGAGCCTAGGCTCACATTACAACACCTACAACACCTTGAAACCGCACTAGTACAGCTAACATTAACTATATTTTGAGATTACGCCTTGTCTCATTGCTAAGAACCACACTCACATCTCAAATCAACATTTAAATGAAACCAGGTAGATCTTTGGTAGATTTCACAGTGATATCAGGAAATAGTTTTTTGCACACTGATAATTTTTTATGCATGGGATAGCTTTTCCAGGGCATGCAGTGGAAGCAGGATTCCCTGGGGTGGTCAAGACCAGACTTGATGCAGTGCTGGATACCCTCTAGAGTATCCAGCTCTGTGTCCACAATACAACACCTGATTAAACTGACTAATTGTGGTCTTCAGTCAAGACACTCATAAGCTGAATCAGGGGTCTTAGCTTAGCGCTGGGCTAAAACAAAAACCCATGCCATCCCTTTACGAAAATGATTGGGGACTCCTGCTCTAGACAGTATTTAAAACAATGGGCCTTGATGGTCTGCCATCAAGGCTCAATACTCACAAGATTTTCTTAGGTTCTTACTGTGTGTGAAATCCATACCTTAAAATGATGAAATACATAAGCTTTTCAGAGTGGTACCCAAAAGAGCCACTGCAGCTATCTTCCCATCATATTTACCTATGCAAATGGTGCAGTGTCCCAGCAGATAAAGGTAATACTCTGCTTAGAAACAAGAACTTACAGTATGCAGTTGATATATATTTTTGCTGCTTCTTATGCAACCTTGCAACAGGTGTCTGATAACATTTTTGCCATTATGCAAAAGAGCTGGCCGCTGGCGTAAACACTCTGTGCGGTTGTTTAGAGCAACAACCATCCCTGGGCTGCAAAATTCATGTTTTTTATTGTTTTTTTAAATGTTGGACTGCTCTGGAGCCACAACAACATTCTTTTTAAGGTATCCAAAACCCTAGAAATACCATTTGCCAGTCTGTGGGCAGAATTATAATTTTGTAGCCTACAGTATCTTCAGCATAGAATGGTTTCACCATGGGCCAACACAGCACAGTACACTCTCAGAAGAAATGGTTCCAAAAGGCTCCTCTGCTTCTACACTGAGGAACCCTATCTACAGCAGTTCAAGGGTTCTTTGTTGAGCAAAATTGGTAAATCTGAGAGCTTTCACAATTTTCACACCTACCATAGAGGATTCTATGAAAAACTTGAAAGTTATCCCCTATGGATACTAGCCAATGAGCCTTTTTTCTGACAATGTAGATCTGAAGTGTACATTTATCTGTAGATATCTCTTCAGGTTAAGTAAAGAGTTTGGGGTACATGGTAAACATACTGGGGAGTGGAAGGTTAAGTCTGTGCTGGGACAGCGAGTGCAACTTTTCATGCACTTATCCTTCCTCTGCGGAGTCGCTGCAGACAATGATGGCCTTCATTTCCCCCACAGTCCCTGTATTATCTGAGCAGCACAATGCCGCATATCAAACAGGGGGAAGCGGCAATGAAAAATGCACTCATCACAACAAAAACAAACCGCGCTGAGCGCCTACGGGGGGTTGCCAGGGGCCAAACCTGTGAGACCCCGAAGGGGGGGGGGAAGGGTTAACTGGGTCCTGCTCTTAGAGAGCCCTAATCACAGATTCAGGGCTTCTGTGCTGAAATTTGTAAAGTGGGAAACCTGATCCATTCCGACTGACAATGTCATTCTTTTTTTTTTTTTTGCTCCTGACTGAGCGCCTTTCATGGCCGCTGCCATGGAAACGTGGGCTGAAAGTCGGCAAGAGATTGGTACCAGTTTCTGCCAAGGCCCCCGAGTTACTGGTGGGCATGCGATAAGCAGCGCTGACTCCAGCTTCAAAAGAAAGGGCAGAATATTTCAGAATGGAGGCTGTTGATTTCGGATGCTGAGAAGGGGAGGGGCTTCCTCGACCCTCTGAATGTATGGACGCTGATGTAATTGGGTAATGGTGACAGAAGCCAGTGCAGCATGACAGACGCTTATTCTGTCCTTTACAAACATTACAAACTGCACATTGGATTTGGATTTTAGAGGGGAATTACACCTCTTATTTCCGTGTAAAAGGCTTGTGATCCTCTTTATGTTGTTCCAGGAGCATCGCTCATTCTGGGTGTGTGGATTAGTGTGTCTGCCGGAGTGAAGTGGAGTCAGTGAAATTCAGCCCAGACTGCATTTTAAAAAATCATTAGCATATATACATACATAAAAAGACATGTGTGCATACTGACTCACACGCATGCACGCAGAAAAACACAGACTCGCCCTCAGAGATGCACGTAATCGTCACTGCCCATGTATGCATGGATACACACAGACAGTAATACTATATATAACTGAAATGGAGCCGGTTTTCTCACTCTTTCACACACACACAACACCATAAAACACACGAAACCACACACAGCTTGCCCATCCCTTATGGACCGTGCACCGCAGTGGTCTGGGCCCTGAGGACGGAGAGAGCTGATTGCAGGGGAAGACGGAAAGAAAAGACTGGAATCCAGGGATGCCCCTCCATTTCTCCCTCCCTTCCACACAGCAGCCTCTCAGCAGCATCACAGTCTCTAGAGCTCTCCCTTTGCGCCCGAGTGACGTGCTATACGCGCTAGCGAGGAGGTTTAGTATTACATTACATTATTTATTTGCGTGGCAGACATCCTCATCCACAGCAACGTATGCCGCTTACGTATTTACATACACTCCATTTAGACGGCTGGGTATTTACAAAGCAGTTCAGGTGACGTACCTTTCCAAGTTCCCTAACGGTTAGACAGTGATAAATATAATAAAAACAGGACACAAATGATAGCACCCGGTATGTCACTATATGATGATGCACCAGATTTGAGCTGTGCAAGGGACTGCTTATGAAACATGCAAGAATGGCTGGAGCAGCCACAAATTAGCAAAGCTTTATCATTTTAAAGGGCTAATCACCTCAGACTTTGACCCTCTTGAGACCCTCTTGAGTCAGAAATAGCCCCCTCTAAAAGTTAGGCTTCAAGCGCATTTAAGACGTCTTTGTTCTCTCGGATGTTCATTCTGCCGCTTTCATCTTTAGGGGGATAAACAAAATAAAAAAATGTGAAGCTCATTATCATGTGCTCTCCACCTCTGACACTGGGCACTTAACTGTTGCCAGGGGTAATAATGAGTCAGACAATGCCCTTGTGAAAGGGATGGCGGGGTTCGCATTTCAAGCTGTGGCCACCGGGGGCGCTAGTCGACAGGCTGCTCGCAGTGCGCTGTGAGTCTTCTCCCTTCGCCATGGTTACCACCAACCCCCCAGTCCCAGGCCACCACTCTCATTTCCACTGTGTGCGGCAGCTGCCTGTTTACGCATACACGGCCCTTCCAGCTTTCGCATTTTTTGCTGCATCATGGAAGAAAACGAAACAGATGGACAAAGTGAGGGAGGAGGAGGAGAAGAAGAAGGAGGGAAGATGAACAGGGGCAGAGAGGAAACGGAAGGAATGTTTTCTAAATGTTTTGTAAAATGACAACAAATCAATAAGTACAGATTGCACTGGAATGTCTCATCAGAAAGCCGTCTCAGGAACAAAACAATTTACCAAAGCCTACTGGAAGAAGAATACATGGAAATGAAAGAGTATAATTTCATACCATGTGTGGTCGGAAATTCTATAAATATACAGCGTATACAGCAAAAATACAATATATGGTATCATGCTTTGCTTACTTTGTTGAAATATATCCATATACAAGAATCTCAGTCCCATCACCTGTTGCTGGTTGAAATTTTCCTTCAATGTGACCTTTTAATATTTGACATCCTAGTGACTGTGTAGTATGAGGTATAACGGATGGGGGAGGGGGGGTCACAGATGTATTCTATTAGACTGAGATTTGTAGCTGTGTCTCTGCATCCTCTCGTGCTGGGCTAGGTAGCGGCAGCTCTGAGTCTATACCTGCCACTCCCAGTCCCATTTTCCCATGATCCCGTCTGCTCGTCTCAGCGACTCTCACACTTCCCTGTGATATACCGCTGCGCCTGCGACGGGGCACGCGATAAACTCTCATCCAGCCCGCAGGCACTCCATCACCCCCGACCCCCAGCTACCTCGCAGGGAAACAGCAGAAGAGGAGGCACGATTTTCCCCCATCTGCAGCAATTGAAAGAGGCCGGCTTGTCAAAGGTGCTGCCGCTTACGGACAGGGAGAAGAGGAGAGGAAAGTGCATGAGGGGAAAGACGAGAAAAATATAATGGATAGCACCTGAGTGGCACAGGGAAGCTGAACCCGGAAGCCGTGGACTGCTCATCATTAGCTTGGAGCCAGTCCAGCTCAAGGCCCACAGGATTTTTAATCTTCTCCTAAGCACATAAGAATACATGATGATGTGAACAGGCCATTTGGGCAGTCTAGAGAGTACCCAGCACTTGAAAACCCAGAGGATCTGTGCCTCTACTACATGATCTGGGAAGCTGTTTTACACATTTGACAACTCCCTGTGTTAAAAAAAAATACTTCTTTTCGTCGATGTAAAATTATAAAATAATTCCCATTTATGGCCACTTGTTCTGCTGAGAGAACTCAACCTGAAAATTCTTTCACAGGTTATTTTGATAATCCCTTTTTTGAATTAAAAAATCTCAATCAAATCCTTTTCCTTTCTTCTTTTTCTTCTTCAAGATGACTTGAAGGAATATCCAGGCATTCCTGAAATTCCCATTATGATTACTCTTCAATTATTGACTTATCGACAAATGAGAACTGGGCCTCTTTGGAGTGGACAACATACCGAATTACCCTCCAAGGTCAGATGGCATGATAGTCGGGACATAGGGATCGTGGGAAGTCATGTTATCCCGTTTTATCTGTGAGCCTCTCTCTTGCTTATCATGAATCCAATAACAAGGGGAGGCTGTTGGGATAGAAAACTTGAGATACTGCATCGTGACTGGTATCAATTAAAGTACAATAAGAGGGGAGAGGGGCCTTACTAGCCTTGTGTGTGTAGTAGTTGGAATCAGATGGATAAACATTAACAAATGGGATTTGCTCTCACGTGGGTCAACCTTTCAGCTATTAACAGCAACAAAAAAAAGAATCCTGTCTTTTATTAGAATTCCAGAAGGGTGTAGGTGGACTGCAAGTCTGGAACAGAGCAACCGGTTGCCAACAATTCGTTCTCTTCCCTAACAGCTAAAACAAGTCCACCTGCCCAAAATCCCGCCGGACAAGGGAAGCTATGCATCATCTCCAGCCTCGTCACCCTGACAGACCTAGCAGCTTTCATTACACTGTGCTTTTGCGAGGTCAGGCTGGCTGAGATTCTTCAGGAATCTCCACTCCCTGTCATGCCGAGGACAAAGCAAAATGACTGACAGCCCAGTCCAGCCCAAACATCTAATTCAGCTCATTAGGGACCAAGAGGTCTGATGGGGAGTTGAGTGGAAGGCGAGAGAAGAGAGTGATGTGGCCCAGTCCCCCTTCAGGCGTAATAAAAGGCATAGTTCATGGGCCTCAGATGCAGATCTTCCAGGCAGTGCTCGTTGAGGTTCTAGTTCCCTAAGCTGAGCTATACAGACTTACTGGGTGAGAATTCGCCCTGGTCAGACAGAGCTGGGTCAGGAACACCAGAGCAGGATACGCTACACGGCCCATGGTTCTCCTCAACTACAGAGGGACAAGCACAGAGAGAACTCCAGCCAGGGCCCTCATGAAAATTTCCTGTCAGTCAGTGAAAGCGTTCCAGAAACAGGGGGCTTTTTCATACATATTAAGCCGTCCAGATTAGAAAAAAATGGACTGAATGCAGACATATTGTGTAAACTACCTTAAATCCTTCGATATCTGGTATAATAACAAGGGGATAATACGAGGATTACATTGCCTTGAAGGAAAGACGGGCTTTCCTTTTTGTGAAACGCTGAAATATGCACAGCAGCCTTTCTCCCATATGGATGAATGAATTAACCCACTGTTCACAGCAAATGTGCAATATCTGCCCCCCAAAAAGAAGATTAATGTGGAAAATGGAATCTGAGATTTCTGGCATTTGGAAAAATGCAAACGCACACGATAAACATTTAAAGCCACGCAGACCAGCCTGGTTCAGAAAAAGGAAATGCACTATTCTTTAAAATCCTTAAAGGCTGATTTTGACAGCTACTCGATGATGCGGGTTCACTCTTTCTTTGCACATGCAAAGGTGAGGAGAGGCGTATGTGGAAATAGCATATTTCAATTATTTCTTCTCTTTCCTTCTGTAGACACAAGGGTTGGCCAGAACAAGAACCTGCTATTTGCTTTCATGATTGCATGCTTTTTACATTCCATTCGGGGGGAAATCCTTTCTTGGCTGGAACAGGGTCAGCTAAACTCGCTAGCATACTGTGGATCTGAGTGCTCCTGCCAGCAAATGTACAATTTCAGCCTCCGATTTTACGCATTGTTTTCAGTTTCAGACATATATTTTCTCTTTATGGTGTATTACAAAACTTTGACTTCTTTGCTAATGAAACACTAGCCATACGAATTACCGGAGAGAAATGCTCTAGACATCCTCCTATTAATGGATATACTGGGTTATGTCTGTCATTCTCCTACAGAGGAGGTTATGATTTAAGCATGTTTACTATTGTCATAAATAATGTCACCGCTCTCTTCTCACCGTTCTCAATGGTTTACTCGAAATTCTTGCGAAGGCGTCCCATCAGCTACCAGCTGTTCCCCTGAGTGCATTAAAACCAGTTCAGCCCAGAATGTTCTGACCCCGCGAGGGTGATATCATTCGGGGTTCTCATCGGGAAAAGCCACATGGAGTCCTCTGTTTTCTTTAAATGGGACGGTGTTTATTTGGCTGGCTGTGAAAGATGCCCCCTCTAATATTACTGAGTGAAGGCTGAGGGGTGGCAGATGGAGTCTGGGGGCTGGAGGGTGAGATAAGAAGAGGCTGCTTAATTGGTAGATGCAGGTACTGTGAGGAAGGTGGATGGATGGTGGCTTCTCCTCATGCAGGGCCACCCAACCCTGTCCCTGGAGATCTACTATCCTGTAGGTTTCCACTCCAACCCTAATAAAGCACACCTCATTCAACAGCTAGATATCTTGTTGAGCTGCTAATTAGTAGACACAGGTGTGCCAAATTAGAGTTGAAATGAAAACCAAACGCATGAACTTGCCACTGACTATTGATTTAACGGTTACTACATACATGACCCATGGCACATACAGCAGTGGCTCAATACAACAACGCAAAACAGTACCTGTACCTGAAAAAACAGGTATAGTTGAAATCAGGACTAGGAAGGTCTTTTACAAGCTCTTCCCAAGCTCTTTGCAAGCTGTAATGTTAAATACGTTACAGGTTTTAATACTGAATGACAAGCAATGATCTTGCTCCAGTAATTACTGAATATCAAAGTCTTGAATTCCCCAGTGCTCTATACTTCGCCCTTGTAATATAGATGAACAAGAATATTCCCAGGGTATAAAAGTTGAATCTAGGACATGAAAGACAACTTCTCCTTATAAAACATGTTACATGATCGAGACAACTTAGAGAGCCTGTTCTGCCATGTGGACCTCTTCAAGATCCCGAAGAGGTCACCAGGCCGTGAAATGGGGATCAAGCAGTTTGTAGGAGGGGAGCTTAAGGAGTCTGGGCACACTTATTGAATGATGACTGGAAACATCTGGCCACACTCAGGCATAACAAACACAGAGACAAACAGCTCCTCCATGTGTCCACATGCCCGAGGCGCACAGCTGCAAGCCTTTGAGCTGCAGCTCCAGTGCTATGGTGCGTCAGACATCTGTCCTCTTAGGCAGGGTGGCAGAGGACGCGACACGTTAGAGCTCGGGTTTCTTCTTTCTAATAAACAAATAAAACCTGAATCTCCGTCTGCTTCCCATTCCGTTCCTCAGCATTGAATGATGAACCTGAAAGCTCGAATCTGGGTGGCCACTGTCACAATAGGCCCACACACACACATTCTATTAAGCAGTTTGAGGTATCTACAGTAGCTAGCCAGCTATTTAGATCCTGAGTGTTTTCCCGCACTTTATGTGCTAGAACAATATGATCTGTTGATGATGCAAAGCACAAGTGCAAAATTCAATTAGTGAAGGACTGGTGTGTGTGCTGGCATGCTGTTCTATCTGGATTTTACACACAGCTGGACACAACGATATGGGATGTTGGTTGACTCCTTTATTGGAGCACTGTAAAAATTTTCATCAAGATTACTTGCAGGCTGCTGCTGTAGTTCATGGCTTTATAAAAAATTAAGATGTCTGATCTAATAAATGGGCAAATTAAATAATTAAGCATCTGGCATGAAAGCCTGAAAAAGATCGGTCCTCGTCTTGCGTGCCCTGCACGGGGCTAGCTTAAAACGGCAAGAACTTCAGAAAATGTTAACGGTTGAAAACCCCCCCAAAAAACATAAAGCATCTCTTTCCCCATGCAGGGCCCATGGCTTCCAGGGAGCAGGGCAGGGGAGCGGAGGAAGGGGGCACCGTGAGGAGGCTGGTGCAGCAGAACCCTGCCAGGGGCAGCCAGAGCCACCGGCCAGCCGGCTGGAAGCGGAGACGCCCCCGACCCCGCCTCTCTCACAAGGGGCCGATGCCGTTCTAGAGAAGGTGAGTTTTTAGCGCCTTACCCACGCCTCTGACATTGGTCATCTGGAGTCACTTCAGTTTTTTTTCTGAGCACTTTTTCAAGCTTTCGTGCCTTCAAAAAAAATCAATATGCTGTTTTTGTTTGCACATTATTAAGGTCTCGCTTTTCTCTTTTTCATTAATTTACCTTTTAAGCACTTTCAGTTTTTCCACCACCTGTTCTTTCTGTTCTTATCAGAGTCTAATGCAGTATCTCCCCATAAACACGGTCATAAGGTCTTCCTCTATGAAAAATCAATGTGCTTTATTTTTATATTTAATGAGGCAAACCACCCGACAGCTAAGTGCATGTTTGCGCTGTGGCAGCTATCCGATGTTCCAACATTTTTTGATATTGCTGACGCATGTGTCTAACTTAATGTGTGAGCAATTCATTAAATGCTCACAAATGTACAGGTTATCACAATGTGCACCAACAATCCCACCCTCTGCTAGAAGATGTTAGTCTGCCAATTCACATTTGTTGTTAGCTGATTATGTTAGCTGGTTATGTTTCTCTCATGAATATAATAAACAAACCCTTCTTAATTCATAAAATTAATATCAATATATTGACATAACACATGTGATTGTATAGCCTATAAACTCAAATACAATACTAATTTAAAATAAAAAGCGCACAGAACATGTTGTCAGTAAGATGGAAAAGTAATTTGTGGTCGAGTGAGTAACAGAATTATGTCTCATGCAGCTCCAAAGCTACTATTCAGCATCTCAGCTAATGGAAAGAATAAAGTGGGGGTGTATACACATCCAAAATAATTACATATGCAAGGTACAGTCTAAATAAATACTAAGGAGAAACAGCATCCTCACAGAGTCCACACAATCAAAGACAACATTTCTACCATGTGGGTCTTCGTCACAAGTGTGGTCGAAAACGTTACGCTTGATTGCACAATAAAACATCACTTTTGGGAGCAGCGGTGTGTGGGTATTGTTTCTCTAAATGAAAAGCAAATTCAGCATTTAACCTCAAGTTTCCAATTCACACAGAGGTCATTGTGACCTCAGTGTAGAACTTGAGAATCTGTGAAGTCTACCCATCCGGAATCCTTGTAGTATCTGGTGGCAGTGGGTAATGTGTGGCCACATGGTAATGATAAGAAGAAACTCTCTCATTGACCACGACTCAATTCTTCAGCACCTCTCTGCCACAACACAGGCAGATTACTGTTGACACAGCAAACCCACAGCTTTATTGGATTATTGGTCTTTCGCACCCCCATTATAATTCTTCTATCAACTCCCACAGATTTATTTACACAGAGAGAAACTCAATATGTTGCTATTGGTGGCAGGAACGACCGACTTTAGACACACTACCTGAATAGGTCATCTCTGCATGGATTAACATTCGTATTAATTTTGTCAGTTAAAACAGTCACTTAAAGACCATCACGAACAACACTTGTGGTGGGAAGGGTTTAATTGCCCTACAGCAATGGAAGGTTTTTATTGCATGATGTTTTGGCTGGGATAATATGAAGTTTGTCCACAACACCTTTTAAGCTGACACCTGAGAAAATATTACACTTACATTTTATGTTGACGTAGCCTGTATGAATTTGCCACAGCTGTTTGAAAGCAGCCGCTGTGTCATTTAATTAAACCTGAACTGGTTCACTGACAGAAACGAAGGACGCAACATGAAACCCTTGGAAAGATTTCTGGTCTATATCAGTTTCAGAACAGGATAATGGATGCAGGTTCTTAGACATCCTGGCAAGGATGATAATATCAACTGTCATGATACTCTCTCAGAGAGAGAGAGAAACGACCCTGGTTCTCCATTTCAGCCCTTAATTCATTCAGATTTCTTTCTCAAGACCAGCACAAGAGTACAATCCTACCAGGAGGTTCAGGGCGCACAACACCATCCTGCAGGGTCCCACCATAAATTAACCTCACGGGAGAAGCAGTTTTAATGAGAAGAACAGGGAATGTCATTCCCCGCTTGGCAGTTAATAGGCTTAAAGAGATGGGAGTGATTGTTTTTTTTCTATTTCTGTGGTCTGCCCTATGTTAGAACCTTCCATATGCTTAATCCAGCCAACTGACCCAAGCGGCGATGATTGAACCGCACAAGGGTGCAGGCTGTTCAGTATTACTGAGACAATGCTAGGCCCCCACTAACTTTGATGCGTTGCTTGACCAATAAAACGCAGGCGTGTTTCTCCAGGAGTCGAGCGGTCAATGCCTGTTTTCAGGGCAGGAATGCCTGTTGCACAATAAGGGACGCCGCGGGAAGCTGTGTAGCTCTATAAAAAGCAACGGCTCAGTGACTCACAATGCAGTCTCCATGAATACCATTTCAGCCTCCTAGAAGGCTTGGGCTTTCTTTTTTTTTTCTTTCTCGTCATGCGCCTCTCCAATAGTTCGTATGGCTCAGTTCATAGTTCACCTCATTCAGGGTTTTTTTTTAACACCAAATCTCACAGACCCAGGAACAAGGCCCAATTTACTCGAACAGATTGCCATGCAAATCCTGAGTGGCTGGATGATGAGCCATTTGGGGCACCCCTAGCATTTATGTCAAATCAACTGGGGACACTGCAGTACCCAAAACGTAGCAAAAAAAACAAGAAGTTGAGGTTTTTCCGTTTCCAGTTTTATATTACATGGTTCACTCTATTGTGTGCTGTGATATGATCTTCAAAGTTTGCTGGAAAAAAAAGATTAGGGGTGTTAACGCTGGTGTGCAGATTACATTCTCACAAAACTGGAAACCAAACCATGCCCCTACATGTCGCTATAGATGTTCTTAAAAACATCAATATAAAAACAGAGTTCTGTGCATGCATGATAATTTGGGCCCTTTATAGCTTCCAGTTTTAAACAAGAAGCTGTCTGTTTGAATGTTGACTAGCTTGCTAGAAATGAAATGCATCATGAAATGCGGTTCAATGTGTCAATATGTAACGTGTGTCAAACCTGGTAATACGATGTGTTGCGCCAGGTTAAATTCTGGACTGGATAAATCTTTGGACAAAGGAATGCTGGAAATGAATTAAACCCTTGTGTTAGGCTAATTTAAAGACCAATAGCAGCATTTTCTCATTTCTCAAGCTAGCTATGGAGTTAGCTCTCCTGAATATGTTTATCAAAACAACTGGATATGGGCCAGTGACATCAACCCTCAACTCATGAATTTTAATGTCTATACAATCCCTTCCATTTCCTACTTCCTGCAATTTCACTGGTTGTTACTGAAAATGAAAATTCTGGTGACACTTTGTAAAATAGAGATAAAAAGTACATCCAATATTAGCAAAGCTCTGCGGTGTGAAGCAAGCGCAGTATCAAGTGTAATTTGTTGTCTTACAGTACATACATGTTCTATGGTGAGATACTGTACAGTATAGCCCTAACCATACTTTTTCATGGAGGAAATGGATAGTGAGGCTGCGGGCCAGGGACATGTCGTGGTCGACCCAGAATAGTTTCCATTGTGTGAGAACCTTCACCCCACGGCTCCTCATTCCTGCTGTGGCAAAGCGATGCTGCTGTCTGGGGGAATTAACTCTTCAGAAGGCCTGGAAAGCTTCAGAGATCCAGGACACACTTCTTAAACCCCTTTATTTAAAAGGCTCTATCTCTCTCCCTCTCTCTCTCTCTTGTTCTCACCCTCTCTCTGTCTCCATCTTCTAACTGATACCGCTTCTTTCCCTCATCTTGAGAGCAAAGCTCGTTCCAACCCGAGAGGGAGGATCCGAGCTGAAGTTCAATGAAGAGCAGAATAAATATATCGAAGGAAAAAAATCTACCCATCTACAGAACCCAGACAATACTTGGAGGAGTACATGGGGAGGAACTATGCTGCCCTTGACCCCCCTCCCCCCCTCCAAAACACCACAGCAGTTGACATAAACAGTACAGTAACCGGGCCGGCAGCCCTTTGAGCCCGAACAGAGCAGAGACCCGGGAATGAGCCCAGATGTTTGAATGGCTGCAAATATTTATTACCTCAAAAAAACCCATTTGTGGGGAGAGCACATCTAAGGAATAAGGAAGAAAGCAACCAATTTCACCCTGCTCAGCGAGGCACGGCAAAAATATAGGCGGGCTATCGCCTTCCAGCAGATGGCCGCTTTCCCATAGATCGAGCCACCTCTGAGGGATTCGCTTTAAAGGGCAGCTTCGCCCAAAAAATTTCCATCGCAATAACAACATCAATATTTCATTAAATTTTCAACAAGGCAGAGAGTGATCCATTATTTTCCTTTCCACGCTGCCTCATTTTCCCAGGCTGCAATGCATGGTGTTTGCACTGTTGCAGGCTAAGAGGGGAAAAAATCCACCGTAAAGAGACTGCAGTTGCAGTAAGTCGAACACAATGTTGCAGAGGAAATGTCTTCTCCTTTATATTAGCTTGAAAAAATATTACAACTGCAAAACATCAATGTGTGCAGTTGCATTGCACCACAATAAAGACAAAGGACAACTGAAAACATCGAATATCGGAGCGTTTGTTGCAACACTTGATTCAGGAGCCAGAGAATGTTCGGTCAAGGTGCAATGAGAGAAGCCAGTAAATATTTTTTTACCTGCCCTAATTGTGAACATTCTGGAAAACTCCCACAAACCGAAACTCTACACTGTCTTTGCATGCAAACTCCCTCACCTGTATGGTTTTCCACTGTGAGATCACTTTGCAATGCAGAATAATGGGCACTGCGATACCCTTGTCGAACAATCATGTAGATACGCAGATATGTAGATCGCCATGCAGATACGCGGCAACATCCTGAAAATACGTAACCGTAGAAATATGCACAGATACATCAAGGCACAAAAGGGGACTCTTATCACACAGCGGGCTATGCTGTCATGTAACTGACCTTAATGGGAGCTGAGTCCAATGGTAACTGGTACAATGATGGGGATTGTGAATTTATCTTGTCTGGATAGAGGATCACCGTTTTTTTTTTCCAGAGTATGATTTTCACAAAAAGAAAAGAGAAAAAATATGATCTCCTGTTAGCAGGAACAAAGCGTAGTTCATGGACAGAAAAGCACCGTCATTGTATGTTAAAAGAAGGAGCCGATTGTTGCTCATTCTACATGATGCATTGTTGATTTATCTCTCTCTGGATTATTTATAAAGGTCGTTTCATATTTGCAAGTGATGGGTCCATTTCCCAAGATGATTTACCGTACGTACCCAAATTAAAAACAGTTCATCCAAGCTTATGAGATGGATCCAAACAGTTGATGGGGAGATCTGAGTGGTTCAATTGTAACATTTTTTTTCCTCTTTTCTTGCAGGCACTGCTGCGGCTGCCCTCCCCCAGGTCTTGATTTTCTGTGCTCTTCCTTTTGTCGATGGGGGAGCTTTGCAGTGGGGGCCTATTAAGCTACCCCAGCCCGAGGAGGGATGTCCACAACGGCCTCCTCCTTCTTCTAGCAACTCTTTGTCTGTCCAGCAAACAGGACAAGCCGCTCACCCACAGCTCAGCAAAGGATCGGAGGGTCGGGGAGGGGTTTCGTTTTGAACCCGGGCTGACAGATTCCCCCCTCCCTCTCTCTCTCTCCCTCTCTCTCTCTCTATATCTCTCTCTCTTACTGTCCCCCCTTACCTTCTCGCTGTGTTTTTCCACCTCGCTTCCTAGAGCCCTTACATCACCAGCCCCCTACGTCACACACTTTTTTGCATGACGTGTGGTCGCCGGGGAGCTCGGTCCCAAACAGTCTTAGTCTTAAAACGCCAGACAGTCTTCATAAGTGTGGTATTCCCATTCTCTCCGAATTCAAAAGCAGTCACGGCCGTGCGCCGTCCGCTTATCGCCGTGCGGCTAATTCTGGCTTAAGGAGTGGAAGAGGTGGTGGAAGCTTTGGGGTGGAACGGAGCAGGTCACCTGTAGGCAACTGTGAGGCTTGTCCGACACTTATTTTAATGTCTAAATACTGCATCTCATTCAAAGCCAGATCAACAGCTTTCAACGAAAAACGCTACTTGACATGCAAATGTCAATCTGAAATATATCTTTTAGAGGTATTTACCTATTAGAATTACTGCTGTTTTTAACTGTAGTCAGATGTCAGGTAAATTCACATTGATAGTCCTCATCAGTTCCACTGCGCCATCTGAACCAGTACATGTACAGTAATATAGGAGTAGAAATTCTGCTTTATTCTGTCATTGTTCATTTGTTCAGAACATGCTTTGATCCAAAGTGACTCACAAATCACAGAACCCATTAAACACCTGGGGGAGGGTTCCTCGTGCATACCTGTATCTTGCTGAAGGGTAAGGCAGCAGTTTCCCACCCGGGACAATGATTCCCAAAAACTTTACCCTCACCTCCTCTCCACACCCCAGCCCAGAGCAGCTGCTCTACACGACTGTTAACTGGCCAGGGTGGTCTGCCCTGACTGCAGACTTCCTCTCCTTTTAATGAAGTGCCAAATAACAATATACTCCACCATGCTGCCAGGAAAAAGACTGGTTACCTCTTATTTTAAGTCTCAAAACACTGACACATATGCATTAAGACACATGTTATAAATCTCCTTGAAAGGCAGTAGTAGCAATCTGCAAATGCACACACACACACACACACACACACACACAAAGGAGGACAGTTCGAAGGAATTAGACCAAAAAAAAAAAAACCCAATTTCAAGCAGTCACTTGAGACTAGCGCGATAACTA
This sequence comes from Anguilla anguilla, assembly GCF_013347855.1. Lineage (NCBI taxonomy): Eukaryota > Metazoa > Chordata > Actinopteri > Anguilliformes > Anguillidae > Anguilla > Anguilla anguilla. Next base: position 61,049,403 of record NC_049203.1, on the reverse strand, counting down.
AGCCACTGGGTCCAGCCTTCCCACAGTGCACTCTTCTCTGAACAGCTGGCATGAGGCTGGAGTCAACCCTCAGTAGAATGGACAGAGACCTTTCATTGATGGATGCTATGCCTTTTACATTATACTGGAATATGTTACTGTTTTGTTGAGTTAAATTTTTTTTTTCCTCAGGGTGCTGTGATAGAAGCCTATACCAGAGCAAATGTCTACTCTGTGCATTTATTTAAGCAACACAAAAAAAATATATACCTGTACATATATATATATAAATATATATACCTATACTGTATATCTCCCTGCCTATGTATGCACCACTAGCTTTGTGCCCAGATACGGTCCTTGCTATCCAATCTTATTGCCTCTGTCAGGAGCGGTTTACATTTAGTTTGCAGCTTCCATTGTGGAGGTGGTCATGGCTTTGATTATTACGGTCATTAAATTCAACAGCATGATCTCTCTCTCTCGTTTGGGCCTCCCAGAAGGTGCCCAGGGGCATCCACGTTCTGAACTCATTGCAAAACTGACTTTACAATGGAGTCACGCCCTCTGTCTACCATTGGTTTATACAACCCGTTCGGCCTTTTTAAAACAAATGTTTCCAACCTGTAGATCAAATGCCACGCAATCAGCATTCTGGGTTGCGTTGTCTAGATAGGTGAGTTCAGCTCCACTCGACTTCTAACGGGGAGATCTTACGACACCCTACTTAATGGATCGTAGCCACAGGAAAGCTGTAGTTGTAGGAGAAGCTGGCTAAAATGTAGACTTTCCCATTTTCCTACTCCCATTTTGCTATTATATTTCTTTCTGTAAAAAAACACTCTCCAGCCCCTCAGCCCCCCAGCATGAGTGGCTCTTAATAAGAGTGGTAATGCACCCAGCCAAGCTCAACCTGATTAAAAATGTATTAAATCTTAGGGGCAAACTGAATACTAATAAATTCAGCTGCACTATCATTATTTAATTCATCTTCAGACAGAGATGTGGATTTCATTACTATTTTTTTATACAGTAGACAATTTTATTTTCCTCACCCTACCCAATAGTGGGGGAAATCTGGGGCAATATGGTGTAGTTGTCCCTTCACGGAGGATGATTGGGAAGAGGGTTTTGGTTCTGTGAGAGGTTTTCTGGAAGTAACTGGTCAAGTGTCGGCCAATTTTCTGTATCCACACTGTGCTTCATGAATGTATCTCCACCCCCTGCGTCGGTCAAGCTACCCATCCAGAGAGCTGAAGCCAGGCAATGGCATTGTTTAAAACAAAACGTCTTATCCTTCCAAAAAATGTCCCATTCAGTGTTACCAAACTCTGGCGATGGTTATCTTCAGAGCCACAATCCAAAGCCATATATATATATATATATATATATATTAACATCCAAAGCTTTGGCCAAACTTCAAAGCTTCCCCAACCTAATGTTCCTGAGTGGCACTAACTTAACACATTGATTTAGAGTGCGTATTCCTTGGGGTGTGTACTCCCCCAACCCAACCCCCCACCCCCCCCCACCCCACGCACCCCCAAAAAAACCATTTGGCTACTGCTGCAACATTTCTCTGAACGGGCCTGCAAGGCTGCACTTTCGCAATTCCATTATGCTGCTGAGAAAATATATCCTCAAAAACAAGAGTCTCTTGGTATGTGATGGGTTTCCATTGTATGGTGATTATTTCTGTCTGAAACGTGTTTAGCTGGTTGTTCAAAGCCACTCCAAATACAGAGTGGGCAGCTGTATTTTTTGTGATAGTAAAGGTGTGTAAATCAGCCTTTCACTGTTGTTCGATGCAACCCACAGTGCCCCCCGTCAGTGCTTCAGGTTAACGGGCCGTGGCATTAAAAGGACAAATGCGTCCAAACCTAAGATGGCAAGCCAATACATTACGCTCAAAAAAGCAGAGCCATTTTGTTGTGGCTTTTTTCACGATAAAAACCTACAACAGAGAAACAGCCTGCTGTTTTCTTCTCTCTTTTTCTTTTCATTTTGTTCTCTCGTCTTCATTAGATCAGAAGACCTGAGCAATGTTCCTATGCACTTGCAAGCTTGTCTCACTAGTATTACGTTATGTTATGTTTTTTGAAGAGCTGACGATTTCTGTCACTTAGCTCTCATTCGCTTTTGACCGTGCGTGCATCTGGCTGGACACGCGATGAGTGGGAATGAGAGAGGGGGAAAAAAAGACGCATAATTAGAATTGACTGGAGAGGGAAAGAGAGTTGTAGGCAAACACGAGTGACAGAGCGGTTTGGCAGAGGCGTGGGTCTGGGTTTGCTTAATGCAGCGGCCACAGATACATCACCCCCCGAGAGTCAATGAAAACAGCTTCTGCTTTTCATCTCGGGTTGAGCCGTCACCCGAAATTTGCTCCCCCGTCACTTACATTCCCCACTTCTTAAGCAACACCAGGGCTGCATTTAATCAATATATAAGGGAGGGGGGGGGAAAAAAGAAGAAAGTGGCGGTTAGTAATGCAATGCATTTGATTTATTCGTCTTTCCGGCGAGTCCCTCAGTCGGCCAGCCATGTGTGAGCGCTGTATCACGTCCTCTGGATCGAGCATCTGAAACCCAATCCTGCTAATTCACACAAATCCGCTGGCTGAGAAATCTAACAGGATAACTAGATTTCATCTCCCGGAGGAGTGACATAAGACTGAGACTCATCCGTCTCATCCGAGCCTTCAGAGTGAGATTCGGGCTAGTATAGACCGGTCCTCTCGTGTGCCCCAGCTGTGAGGCCAGTCCATCCATCCACACGAGTATAGAACAGACTAAAGATCAACCCTCTAGGCCAACCTATTAGTATTATTCTGTTACAGGCTAAATACCTTGAACATGTTGTATTACTCTCGTTTCTCCTGTTGAAGGTGTACGCTCATAATGCTCACCAGGCCAAATGTATAGTCTCTGTCTCTGTTTTGATGTTGAACTGGGCAAAAATAAATAAATGAAAAATAAATGAATGAATAAATAAATAAAACAAGTGTATCTGAAATGGTTGAAATACAGTGTACATAATTGAACTTTTGGTTTCTAATTTATAAAAGCTTTAGCTCTTGGAGTACTTTTTTTTTTTTTTTTTTTTTCCTTTCATGCGTAGCTTTGTGTTTTTATTTTCTATTTCTGTAAAGTGTGTAAATATATCTTTATGATAATAAGTAATATTAAAAAAATCTTATTTTAAGAAACTGATTCGCATTGTGTCCTTTTTGTCTGTGCAAATGGCTCCAGTATGGGAAAGAGACAGTCTCCTGTAATACTGTATTACTGTTGGCCGCACGTACCAGTTGTGTTTGGTCGCACGGACCACCGTGAGGGGGTGTGAGAGAAGATGCTGAACACTTATAAACCTAAGACAAACAAGCCCGTGAAGACCAAGGCCAAGAACTGTGAGATGAAAAGAATGCATTCATGGGTCTCCATGGAAAACATAGCATGATGGGGCTTTTATGTGCATGCAGGGGGCCAAGGAAGTGGAGGTTAATGAAGACTGCCCTGACACACTAATTACAATACATGCTAGGATTTTGTTTGTGCACATTCCAATTATCTTTAGCAAAGCACTATCTTTAGGATCAACATAAAAGTATTTGGAATATTATTTCTGCATTTATTGAACACCGGCTAAGCACTGACTCCAGCAGCTAGATGAACATACAGAGTATGTGTGTATACATTCTGTAGATCTCCCTGCCTAGAGGTCCTATGTTCCCATATGATTTCTGGGGGGCCTTAGACCACTGCACGCATTAACCAGCATTCGCTGATGCAGTGTGGTTGGCATGGTTTCACAGGCACTACATGTGAACATGAAGTGGAATATGGTACTGTAGCTGTGCTGTCGATATGCTGTAGAGATATGCAAACTCCCTCAGGGACTAAGCATCTCATTAATTACACATCAGAGTCCAAACCATGAACCTTTGTGTAAAATTCCAACCTGCACTCCCATTCAGGAGAAGTTTCCTATTTGATATATAATGGGCTGACTGCTGCCAAGTAGTGATGCTGTGCCTGGGAATCTGGGCTTTGATGTGTCTTGATGTGCTGATAACAAGCAAGACAATTTAGCCTTGTGCTCAACTGCTGATTTCCTGATATGTGACAAGGCATGTTTTTTCACTTACATTTATTATGCAAAACACAAGTCTGGTATCATAGCAAGTTACCAGGCACACCTGCCACCATACTATCGGATAAAGTACCAGAGAACTACTCAGAAAAGAGTATTTTTAATAACCAACCCATTTGTTGATTGCTGATGTGACTCTGATTGTTAGAAAAAAATGGAATAATGCAGCACACTGATTTGGGGTCAGCTCCATTTCAATTCAGCTGGCTCCTGAAATGAACTGAAATTTAATTGAATTAATACACTGAAAATGCCATATAGGATGTTATGGACATATCAGTTCAGCAAATGAGTTAATTCCAGAAATGACTCACTTGAAATGTAATTGGTCCCGGGCACTGATGTTAGCATTAAGAGGAATTCCCCTATAAGTTTAATCAGTCTTCCCTTATTCAATCTACTTTGAAAATGCATCGCACAGAATGTGTATACTTTCCTGGACCTAAAAAAATGATGCACATAAGTAACAAGAGCAAAGGTCCACCGCTCTCATCCCATAATATTCCAGCAGTTCTCACAGGTCAAATGTGCAACAGAAAGACAGAGCCAGAGGGAAAATCAAACATATCTGACAGTTCGTTTACCCAAGACAAATCTGAAAACCTTTGGGGCCCACACTTGTTTAAAGGGGGAAAAAGTTATTTAAGGTACCCGTCTGCCCCGAGTTTCACATGTAATTAAGGTGACACCAGAGCTCCACGCAAATCATTAAAAAAGAGAAGAAGGAAAATAAAATGCTGAGCCAGCCAGTGCCTTGGGAACAGTCGAGGGGTCTCCTGGTCACAGTAATGCAGGTCAGGGGCCGGTCCCTGCTTAGCATACACGGCTGACATGGAGAGACAGACAGGAAGGTACCCCAGAGAGTGACAGTACCCCCGCTCGTCTGGGACACTGGTGGGGAAATGGGCGGGGGGGGGGGGGGTTATGTCATCAAACTTGGGTCAGCTGTAAAATTAGGGCAGGGGGTTTGTTGGGTCTACACGAAGCGTGACGACAAGCGCTATAGAATTACAGTGCGACATTGAGCAGGCGGAGGGGACTAACAGCAGAAAACGTTGCACATGAAGGTGATTTCTTTCAACACATCCAGCATTTAAAAACACTGCTCCTGGCAGTGGTGGCATAGGAGACTCGGAGCCCAGACAATCAGATTTCAAGGCACGTTTGCTTCCCTGTCTGGGAACAGTACTCTCCACAGCAGTGCTAGGCGTGCCAGGGGGCAGCTAAAACCTCGATCGATTCTCACAAGACAGTTCACAAAAGCGAGTGATGTATCTGACAAATGCCTCCTTTCGCTGTTTAGCCACATCCCTCTGTCTCATTTTTGGGTTTGTCAATTTGAATTGTTGCCTTCATCGACTCAGGCTGGCCTTCGCTGAGTTTATGTGGCGTATCCTGAAAAGTGGACGGATTTATTGCCATGAACTGCACTGCCTTTCCCAGCCTTATGGCTATATGGAGGAATAAGTCTGTGCACAGGAGTACTGCCTTTGGTGTTAATGGACAGCAGCACAAAGCAGTGTGGTCCTGGGACCCACAGGCCCAGCAGTAGCTAGTCCTCAATTCTATAAAAATGAAAAAGGCACAGATTTTCCCTTAAACAAGTCTACCAGACAACAATGAAATCCCCTTAATTACTGTTGATGATGTCTTTACACAATGTCCACCATTTCATTTAAAAATGTGCTTGGATAGCTTCAGGCATCGTTCCTCTTCTACTCTGGACTGATCCAGGCCGCTAGAGGTAAAGAACAAGACCAATGGGTTTTCTCCCCCATTTCAAACAGAGCTATACTACAAAACACCATGGGTCAGAAACTGCATGTCAAACCCCCTGAATAAGAGTCTTTCCTACATGCACACATCTCCATAGATTAGGAGAGAAACCGTGGATCTTAAACAACACCAGGACTCAGTTAAGAGAACAGGCAGCCTAAATGTCCCCCAGCTGTGTTAAATCCAGTGACACTGTAAATGGTACAGACCACCAAAACGGTCAGGAAAAGCAGGTCCAGCACAAGCACAGCACATAGAGTGGGGTTATTAATGCAGGAGTAGGGATAGGGAGGAGAGGGTGAAAGCGCTGAACATGACACCCTATTTACAAACCAGGATGGACGTTTGCCTCCGAGATCAAAAGTGGGAAATTAAGTACAGTGCAGGATCCTCTTGCGAAATAATTTTCTCAATCTCGCAATACAGATTGGAGGTGTTCGCGTTTATCCTTGAACTTGTTTTACCTCCTTCGGCAAGCCAAAACTGTCCCCTAGGATTAATACATACAGCGAACAGCCAAATTACCCCTACCTCACAGACTGGGAACAAGGCGAGTGCACTGGCCCATAGTAAAACATATTCAAGGTCGCACCTTTCCCATGATTACATTGTCACCAGTTCAGGAATGGGAGGGAAGGCGAAGGGACGCCTCCCTCAAAAACACACACATATACTGGCTGTGGGAGAGAGATCGCTCAGTCTCACCATGTTTTTCTGCCATGTTCAGAGCCCCAGCGTGTTTCGAGAGGAGGACGGTCAACACTGAAGCAGTGGGGGGGGTGGGGGGCAGGGATGGGAATGGGGACGAGGACGGGGGGTGGGGGGTGTGCAGGGATGATAGCGGTACTGCAGTCTTTACTGTTGCGTGTCAGGCAGTAAAGCAGAACTCTCCAGGGCTCCCTGTGACATTGTAAATGGAATGCGGCCTTGTAACACGATGTCAAAAAAATAAAGGAGACTAAAAAGTGTGTGTGTATGTGTGTGTGTGGATCGGGGATGATTGGGGATTGTAGGACAGACAAAATTACTGTTGTTAATTCATCAAACTGTACAAGCGTTTCCTTTTTGAGAAAAGTTGTCATTGTAATTTCTTCTTCAAAGAGATATGACAAAAATACTTAAATGTAATAGGACAAAATGCAAGGCAGCATTTTCTCTGACATCCCATGTGGCCTTGCTGCAGTGTGCTGCAGTATGTAGCAAGTCTCCTGGGAAAAGACCCATCGCATTAAAGATGATGTTATCCTGCATGGTGCAAAGCAGATATTTAATACAACCTGAATACAAAGTCCAGCTTTTTTTTTTTAGATCACTAATGGATCAGGGTCATTCAGTTAAAAAAAAGAAAGAAAGAAAGAAAGAAAGCCATTTAAAGACATAAATTGCTGCTAATGACAGCAACCTTCAACTGTCATTATCTTGTTACGGGCAGTTGAGAGGGCAGGCCTCATGAGAACGAACGGGGGAGCTTAGCAATTTCAGGTCCCACAGAGCCTACGAGGCCAGAGAATGGCTAATGGCCGTGGCCCCGGACTGACATCACCACGGGCACGAGCCACTGCCCTCAAAGCGCTCTACTAATCCTTAAAGTTGTACGTTAATCGCTGCCTCTTAATTCAGAGAAGATTTGAGCTTGTTGTTTGTGCCAACTGGGGTTACTTACCTTATTTTGGAAGCTGTTCACATGAACAGGGGAATTGTAGGCGTTGGAGCATGAAAGGAAGTGAACTGGGACTGTTTTTTGTGTGGAGTTTTTGTTTTTTGCTTAGTTGGCTGGTTGAGAACAGGTGGCAGTTCTGAAGTTTTTAATGTGAAGCCTAACTTTGGACAGCATTAAAATTTACTGAATAATTTGCTGTTACTACCTGAAATCCTGACCCCCAATATCCCATATTAAACAATTCATGTAATATGAGGTAAACTACACTGAAAACACTGACGTTGAAAAACACAGAAACAGTATTTTAGAAACTCATCACTTGAATTTAATTTGTTAAAAGCTAAGAAGCTTCCTTCTTTTAAGTATTATAAATATAAGCACTATAAATAGAAATTCATGTTTATAACCATATGTAGCCATATACATACTTATAACCACAAATATAACTACTATAAACATGAAAGAAAATGTACTACTATTCATCATTAGAAACGAATATGAAAATCTAAAGAATCTTTCAATGGAGCAGAAGGTGGTGGTGGTGGTGGGGGGGCGCATTACAATGAAGACAATGTCCCCACGGCCTATGATGACCTATGACAGCCAGCAGCGATGGACTGCAGCTCCTGCAATCTGCCGGGATTCTGGGCCAGCGCCCTCTGAGGGTGGTAACCATCACGAAATTGCACATGATAGGAAAATTATTGTCAGATGGTGGCCGAGGTCTGGGCAACATGGGGAGCTCGGGGGCAGGGGGGGGGGGGGGTGGGGAGGGGTGGAGTTGAGGGTATGTTTAACTGCTCTGAAGGAGACCAATTTTCCCCATAAGTACCACTGAGTACATGATGACCACGAGGGAACTCTAATAGGCTGGGAAGGTTAGGCTGCAAATTTGCTGTGGCACATTAGACATGTCAGCTCAAAGATATAACACACAATTCAGTGGCTGAGCAAGCTAAATAAAAGACAGCCACAGCCAAAATGATCTTGGTGCGGTTTACCGCTCCACTTTAGCAAGAGGCTGTTTGGGTGGTAAGGAAGGAGATCTTCAGTTAAGATTCACTCATCCAATAAGACGTAAACAGGTTAGCGACCTTTGAGGGCGGCATACGCCTCATAAATGCTTAACTTTGACATGGAAATGTTATGAAGTGAAGCTGCTGAACCTCATGAAAGTAGCCCAGACAGCCCTAATCTGCCAAAGTGAATTATGTATAAGACAAGCAACTTCAATCCTGAAGTGCAAGAGTGTTACACATTTTACCTTGCAAGTTAACTTTCATGAGGGAACTGATTTGCAGCAGGGCAGGGGAAATATTTCTTCTAATCCAAATAAAGATTTAATTTAAATGTGTAAAAAAAAAATGGGGTAGAAGGACCGTTGCCAGACCTAAGCGGTACTGGAGAGCAGGAGCTGCCAAGACCTGGATTATAGGAACACTATTAAAATATAATAAATACTGTAAGGACGACTTCCTAAAACACTGCCAAAGCTCTGTGCCCTTTAACAAGCATTTGAGGATGTTCATCATTACAGAAAGAGTGTGTATATATATATGTGTGTGTGTGTGTGTGTGAGTGTGTGTGCATGCAGTGAGCTCTATGTATAAAAAGTGTTGTAATTTCTACATAGTGAAAGTGTATAAAAAATACCCTTAGATAGAAGCTGAGAATGTGCACTTTACCCACACCTGAATTGTTTGATCATACATCTAAATTTGTGCATTTTTGAGGAGGCTTATCAGCAGAGATGACAAATAGCTATAACAGCCAAAAAAAAACAAAAGATTATGTAACTAAAGAGGGTGGAGAGAAGGTGGGGTGGCCACAGGTTATAAGCGAGAGGACCAATGAAAGAGTTGGAGATTTGCCAATTAAAATCAAGGGTGTCATTATGAGGCTGAGAAAGAAGAAAAAACCGTCAGAGACATAGGCCAAACCTTAGGCTAACCAAAGCCAAGTGTTTGGAAGATCATTGAGAAGGAAGAGAGCCCTGGTGAGCCAAGGAAGAGTTCTGCTGCTATCAAAAGTTACATCATCAATGAAGACAAGTGAGCTGATACCTGTGGCAGCCATACATGCGCAAACTGTAACACCCCCTACAACCACGTTCCACAGATGAGAGGGGTACTTTGGATCGTCGGCAATTCCTATTGACCTCCATACTGACCGCCATCACTATCACACAAGTGAATCTTGGTCTCATTTATCCACAAGACCTTTTACCATAACTGTGTAGGCTCTTTTAGGTCTTAGCCTCTGAATTTCTGTTCATGAAGTCCTGTGGACAGTAGTCATTGACAGATCCACACCTGCCTCCCGAAGAGTGTGTATGATCTGTAGAGCAGCTGTTTGAGGGTTTTTCTTAATTATGGTGAAATGGGGGACTATTTATAAAAAGTGCTGTAATTTCTAATTTTGTACTTTTATTTGGCTGTTTTTAATTATTATTTGTCATCTTTCCTTATAAACCTCCGCAAAAATTTAAAATGCTAAATTGAGAGAGAGAGAACAAGCAGGGGTCTAGAAGCAGTAAGCTATTCAAAGCTGTCCTCCTTTAAAAAAAAACTCCTACATGCTTACAGCCTTAGCATTAGAACAGCCAGCTGAACCCCCACATTCTCAAACCCAGACACACTTTTTTACAACCTCTCCAGTGTAGTGGGATGTGTAAAAGAATCACAGCTACTCTTCTGTCAGAAGCTAAGCAGGGAGGCTAGAATAAGGATGGTCTTTGATCCAATATTCTTGCGTTGGCCACAGGTGACGGCTGCATCCGAGACGTCAGACCCAGATCTCAGAAACAGAGGAATGCAAAATGAGATGCAAATAAGCCAGGCCTTGTCCTTTCCTTCGGAATCCCACAAGGATACATCAGCATTCAATTTTTTTTATTTATTTATTTTTTAAACCTCAGCTTCCCAGTGTGTTAAATATTCAGCATATGGTAATACCCATGCATTGCAATCACGGCTGCGTATGGAGGCGATTTATAACATTTAAGTCCCTGAGGTAAATCACATCAGTGTGTGCTAATGATTTTTCACAGAATTGTTTATAAAACATGTACTCGGTTTCTTTGTGGGGTGAACCCCGAAGACAGCAGATTGTTCAGGATGGCGTCTATGGCTTACGTCCCATGAGCGGTTTCTAACGCAGAAGGATGGTATAAACAGATGAGACAGGCTGTTGGTGTTCAAGGGGTGCAGCACAATGAGTTCCAGAGGTCCAGATTAGTCCACTACACAAACTACAGCAGACAACGGGCGCATTCATATAAGAATAAGGTCGTTGCAGCAGCTGCTTTGGTTACGAAAATTCCATATTATTAACTTTTCGGTTGTTTGTGTAGTAACATGTTCACGTAAAGTAGTCTATCCACAGCATACATGATTCAAAAGCAAGCTTCACAAAAGCGCTCTCATTTTGAGACCACCAAGACATTCCTAATTTAGCTGTAGAAAATGGTGGAGTTTTCCACTGTGGACAGCATTTTTTATTTTCACCGAAGCTCTGCTACTTCTCAGTGATGTGTAGGTCCATATATTGCATTTACAGGAGCTCAATATTTTTCCTATGAATATTTGAAACACATTTCAAATTTCCATAGGAAAAGATATCATATCAGATCAGAGTTCTCCTTGTTCATATTGTGACCTGAGAGCTGTAGAGGCCTGAATGGAATAAAACAATGCTAAAATAAGATTAAAATGTTGTAATTGCAAAAGAGACGCCATAAATACTTTGTTTTAAATAACATTAATAGATTTACTCTGGTGGGTGTGGCCTATTGAAGATTGACTTTGCTGTCACAAACAAGAACTGTAGCATTCAAGCAACACTAAATTTTTTCTAATGCACTTCTCAAGTGCCAACATAATGGATTCTTTGGCAGGATATTTTTTCTCTTCCATCACAGCCTTTCTCATAATTCTCTCTTAACAAGGCAATTAGGTTCTTTCAAATAAATCTACAACACATCAAAAAAAAAATGCTATGTAAATTGACATACCGTCTTACCGTTTAGTTTCAGCTTTATCTAATCGGCCATAAGTAGCATTCTTGCGACGGTAACCGAGTTCAGGATGACAATGCAGTGAACCCAGAAACCCTGGCCGCTGTCCATGGGCCTAGCTTGGTGCCAAAAGCACCATTTAGCTGCAAAAGCAATGAGTGGAACAAATAATCAAGCCAGTGGCTAAGCACATTTTCGCTACTGCTTTTTAAAAACTGGACCAACATCTGCCAAAAAAACAGTGTGATTTTGGCCTGCCGGGTGGATTTAGCACGTTGTCCCAACATTTCAGGCACTTCCATTTGCTGGCTTCTAAACACATGTAAGGCAAGCGCAGAGGAACACCCTCATCTTTCATTTTTAGCCAAACACAGCTTGAACCGGTGGCTCCGCTCTCGTTTCTGTCATACAGAATTCAAAGCGAGGACGGTTATCTCCCGTCACCGCACTGATGCACCTCCACGGGACTGAACTCTGCTGCGGAGAGCGTGTTTACCGTGGCTGTTATTTTTTGAGTCATCTGCCCTTCGAGTAGAAAAAAGCAAGCTGTGGAAACAGGAAGTGGGAACATATGTTCAGGGGTCTTCTGGCTGCCTTGCCACAAAGAAGTTCATTCCCTTCCTCGAGAGCGCATCTATCACTGTAGCAGTCAGGCAGTGACCGGGTGACCGGGAGAAAGCTCTCCAGAATTTTGAATGCCGTGTCGACCAAGAAGCCGTTTGAAAGGGGTCACATAAACCCAAGTAAAATTCAAGTCAGCAGATCATGCATCTCTTAGCCACTACGCATACACAGAGTGACTGCAGTGAATGTTCATTTTCTTTCATCTTAATAATCCAGTTACTCCATTTGTGGACTACAATTATCGCTGGAAGATGTCCACCTCATGGCTAAAACTACAATGTGAGGTTTCATGCGCTAATGGTTTAAGAGACAATGGGTCTCATTCACGAAACGTGTACGATTTGTACACTGTTCGTAAGGATGTTTCCGAGAACATTTCGGCGTTCATCATTTTTTTCTTGTTTGTATTTATTCACAGCTGCTTCCTTATGCTAGTCACATGAACAGGATTGCGGAAAAATGTACAGTCAGCCTTCATCATCTCATACACCTGGGATATGGAGGTCTGGGCATGTGTCATGAACATTTTTAAGAACAAAAGTAAGAATAATAATTTAAGAAAAGTTTTGTGAATGAGGCCCAATATTTGTCTAAGGAAATTTAGATGACGTGAGGTAAATAGGGAGAGGAAGAGAGGGGAAGTGAATACAAGGCAACGCTTAATCAATGAATCATTGCTGGTGCAGGAACTGCTTCAATTTTGGAATCTGATGATTGCTCACTGCATTGCTCTCTCAAGACATCGACAATCAACAACAGAAGGACAAAAAACATTGCTAGTCAGTAACGTGCAGCTACATCAGCCACCACAGGCAACCATTGTATTTGATATACTGTACCTTGTATTTTACAGACCAGCCATTATTACCTATCAAGTGATCCTTGCAACCTGCTAGCTAATGATCAATTAAATTCTGAAATTATATCTGATATACGACTCCAAAATTGGCTTCCCTCTTCCAAAAGACAGAATCAGGTCTGTCCTACTTTACTGTGCAACAACGTTTATGAAACTCATCAAGTGTGCCTGCTTTCATTTCTTTCGGCATTTCCTTAACTTTTTTATTATCTAAAAAAGGGGGGACTCAGCAAATATAAACTTTAAAAAGAAATATATAAAAATGTAAAGATAAAAAAGCATGCATGTGTGCGTATGTTCATTTTTTATTAAAGTCTTTGATTTAAAGAAGTAGTCCAGTCTTGCATGTGTAAGTGAATTCCTATAAAGGATGCAATGCATCAAGTTCAATTATTCCTTAATGAGTAGCATAATATTTACTTTTAAACGCCCACATGAAAATAATTAAAAACACCACAAATAAATGTCAATAATGTTAATGCACCACCAAAAGGCATATACATATATGCTATATTTAGCCAAAGACGTTCAAAGAATCTACAGTGAGACAGCTTGTGTACATTGAACCGGGGACCTTTACTCTTAAGACATACAACTCAAAGTGCACTCTGTATTGGCTCCTTAATGGGCTTCTACGCATTCATCTTCATCTCTGACCACTGCTGAGATGCCCCTGGCCGTCCGAGAGCTCATCTCCCCTCCGCTTGATGATTAAAAAGGTTTTTATTATTTGCCCGGTCCGCCATTGTGTAAACATCCTGTGTGGCTTAGTGTCGGCGCGGTGATCTCCACTGTCTCTTCCGCGGGGCGGTTGGAAGAGAAGCCATTATTTTCCCTGCTAATCGGCTGGGTTAACCCGCCTCCCATCCAAGACGTGCTTTTTAACCCCCTAATTTTTCAGCGTCTGGGTTCTGGAGACAGGCCTCTTCACGGAGCCCTCCCTGGAAGTCCATACTCCAGGCCCTGGTGAATATTAAACAGCTGAAAACTGCTGGAATGTCCAGTGAATTACCAGCAGATGTTGGGGGTGAGGGAATTGTTTTGTCTGCAAACCCAATGCTGTGAAAACAATGCCGGTCTGATGTCCACAGAGAACGACCGCAGAGAGGTTCACCGAACTACACTCGGGTTTAGTGTTACCGTAGCTATGCATTGCTAATGTACATCTACATTAACTATTGGCTAAACCAAGCCTTATATTAAATTATAGGGTCAGTTGTCAGGAAACATTTCCAAAACATCCTCTTGTCCTCATTTAATCTTTATGTCAAACTTCACACCAGAGCCGCCTCAACCCAGTAAGTGGCATAAGCGGTTGCTTTGAGTCCCATGACTGCCAGGTGGCCCCCGAGTTATTCTAAAATGTAGATTAATGTTTCAAAATTGCTGGAATTTGCAGGAATCAAATCCCGCTTGGAGCCCCTCAAAGGTTAGGGCAGGCACTGCTTCGTACACCAACAGAGAACTAGTAGGAACCATGTTAAGCAGAGTATCTCCAGAAAAGCACGGTACAGTATTGGCCTTGATAATGGTTTGTGTGGCTTTGAGAGATACTATCAGCAGACAAGCCACGGAAAGAGAAAGTCAGTGTCAACAAGACACACAGACTGTGACAAACGTATATGTTTGACAGAAGCTGAAGGTGAGAAGTCACCTGAGTTTAGTAAGAATTATCTACAGAGCCCCAGCTAGCTATGGGGCCATGACAAACAGTAGTCACGATAAGTGTGAAGAAATAGCTGGTTAGCTTGGTAGATATGCTATGTTGGTGGTTTTGTGTCAGGTGTTTTGTGCTGTTAAACCTCTGAACAAGCTACTGAGACATTAGCATGTTTGGTATTAGGTTCACCCACTTTCAGTTTAAAAATGAATAAACATATTGTGTGCTCTAGGCATGAGCCTCTGTCAGGTTGCAGCTAGGATCAGACAACTGGTCTCTTCAACCGCCATATATGAGGGACTGCAAAGAATACAAGATGAATTTGTGTGGATAACCTCCATGCCATTGCAGAGTAATCTCTATTTGTTCCACATGTTGACCTCCCAAGTCATCACCCAGATAATGAAAGGCATACAGGGCCCTGACTTTGAAGCTTACATGTCACCATAACATCAGGTAACTGCCAGTTTCGTCTGAGCGATTAGGAGGATACCGAGTCCCACTTCCTTCCACCCTGGCCCACTTTCACCCCTAACCTGTCTGTTCATCGTGACATAACTGCATGTTTCAAGAGATAAATAAAAGTTCGGCTTTTTTCCTAACCCCAGGTTACCTGCGAGCTGTGTCATAACTGAGAGGAACCAGGCCTGTGTATGTGTTTGCATTGTCCCTGGGCCAAACCTAATCCGTCTGAAAAAATTATTACAGTTTCCATTTCAAACAATAAACATGCCCAAACTTTACATTAGCTCTACATGTAAATGCACCAAGGGATACACACTTAAATGTTCTCCCTGCTGAGCAAAATGTACAGAAGATCCAAGGGGATTCGTTGCCAGTGATTCAGGAATCAGCAGCACGTGGACTCGAGAAGAAACAATGAGCAGGCAGAGTAGAAGAGAGAGAGAGAGAGAAAAGAATAAGACATTAAAATAAGGGGGAACCATCCTTTTAAAATTATGCATGGCATTCTCCATGAACTAATATAATCTCTCTCTCGTCTTTTACTGTGAAACCTTTAAAAGAAACAATGAGAGATTTACGTTTTAATTCTTCGACAAGAACAAAAAAAGGCTTGTGGTGATGAAAGATGTGGCTTTGTGTGAGGGCAACACTTCAAGGGAACAGAGTTCCCTTTGGGGCTCCGCAGCCAAAGTTCAAGAATAAAAAAGGGACAAAACTGAAAGCCTTTTTTTTTTTTTCTGCCAAAGATGCTAGTACTGCTTCGCGTGAATAATTGCTATCGCTTCCGAGGAATACAAATTCTCCTGGCGTGCGTGCAAGAACTGTAGGCAGGACTTCAATCCTCATTACTTTATAACATGTGATGACAACGGTGTAAATCAGAATGGGGGCTAAACTCTCCTCACATATACAGACGAGGGCTGGCTTATCTTATGTTATTTCAAACCCAGAATTGGTAAAATAAATAACTTGATCAGTCTGCACAGCCGCCCAAGGCGAACACAAATCATTCCTTTTCGGATGGACAGAGAAAATGAAAATCGCTTCACAAAATTATTTGCAAAGCTTATGCAACGCTCCTACATGTAATTCAGTTTAAATCACCATGACCCATCACAGTATTCTGTTTAACATGTGTTTATATCATGAATGTGTCACAAAAACATATTTCCAGATGCAAAATATATCGTGAAATTACACTGATTATTTGTCTATTCACAAATGTTTCTATTCTTCACCTCATTGCCGTATTGGATAAAGTTGTTATTTCTTCCTATGGGAATATGTATTGGAGCCTGATCATTGTCAGTTGCAATCGCTTGGTGATTGGTCTGTCATCACCGTGGAGAACAGAACTGACAGCCTGGGCACTGCAATTTTAAGCCTGGATTGTACAGTATTCATTGGCTGAGTAAGACCAGGAGTCACAGCGGAACACAGTTGGCCTTGCCAGGGGGTAGAGTGGGTACAAGTCAGGGGCTCAGGGGGTCACATGACTACACGGCTGCCTCATTGTCACATGACCACACAGTTTCTTGGAGGGGGCGGAGGGGGGGGTAGATTGGTTGGAATTATTGCTGTTTTTTCAGGGAATTCCAGGACCACACGTAGTGAAGAGAGGCCCGTGACCCCTATAAAGACAGCAATGCAATGCCCCCCCCTCCCCCACCTCTGCCAGCACAACTTCAGGGGGGGCTCTCCTCATTAATTATTTCTTCTCCTCCGGTTAGGGAAACACTCTCTCAATTGCCACTCAGTTTTGTATGTTTTCACAGTAATTTTTTTTCTTAACTTGATTTCCTCCCTTTTCCCTTATTTATTTGGTGTGTAAACACACAGTCCATTTCCCCTGCTGTGAACAAGTCCTTACAAATTAGTCTGAATGATTCAAGTGATGCAAGTCATTAAAGCGAATGCATCTAATATATTCATTTTCTTTTTTTAGGGATGTGTTTATTTAGCCAATTATTTTGGTTGGGATACAGCCGTCCACCTCCTGGTGGGTGGGTGAAAGCAGAACTGGATCATACCAAGGTTGCCAAGGTTACCACTGCGTCATAGTTCCACAGTCACAGTTTCCCTGATATTTTCATCGATAAATATTCAAATACTCATATAAGGGCATAAAACCCTCATAATGCAAAAGAAGGAGTTAACGGTGAGGGAAGAGTGAGAACTATGGGAAACACTGCACAGTACATTAATTAATAAAACCCAGTAATTAACTAAACATACGCTACGGTGTTTTAATGCATTCCTGAGGACTAATGCATTCAGTAGCCAGCGCGGATGCCATTACTGAGCTTTGATAAGATTTTACAGCTGAGACAAGTGTTCAAATTTAGGGCTTTTTTTTTTTTTTAAGAGCCCTGGTTTTCATTACTCTCCCACATCCTGCGCTCAGCGCTTACTAAAGGCTGGATTAAAGAAAGGGCTGGCCGAGTCAGGGACCGATGACCTGTGACCCCCGCCCTTTGATGACCACCGGCCCAAATCAGGATGGCCAGGGGGTCAGAGGCGCACACCCCCCTTCCCGGGTCACCTCAAAGCCCCAGACGTGCTCCCGGGGTTAACAAACCATTACACCCCCGGCCCTCGAGGTCTTGCGATGAGGGCAACGGAAAACAGGAGAAGGCAACAGTTTCCACACTCCCAACACGCTCAAGATCTTTAACAAACACTCCAGTCCATTCTTCCATCAAAATGAGGGAGCGAGGGTATTTTCCATTGAACGTAGGGCATTTTTAGCACAGATGAACCTTTAGCTATCTGAGAATGGAATGTATGAATATGTTAATCACTGCTTGCCTTAGTGTGTTTTAGGCATTCTGGCGTCATGCAGATCATTTAGGTAAATGCCACTTATAATCTTTTTTATAATGTTTTTTTATTTTGTTTTAAAAGGCCTTAAAAGGTAGAAACGTATAAAGGTGTCTGGCCATCTACATGAGGTTTTTCCCAAATTTTGGCTGCAGTTTTAAGAACAAATAAATGCCTGTCTGTAACACTCTATGGCTGCCCTTGATGCCTGAAACATAAATCTTAATAAACCCAGTCCCCTGGGTCACCATCAGCCCTCTCTCCCCATCCAGGGGTCGCCACCTCCCCTCCCTTCTCCCTCTTCCCAAAATGACCAGTCTGGTATTCAGCCCTCAGGTGCTGGGGTGTGTAAAGAGGTGGGGTGGGGGGTGGGGGGTGGTTGGTAGCCAGGCAGGGGGGTGGGGGATTGGTGGGTTGAGAATCCGACCCTCCAAAAAAGAGGATATGACTGGGAGTACCGTGGCCCCCCAAAAAATGAAGGCTCTCAAAGACTGACTTCCCGCGCAACCTGCCGCCCTACCCCCCCCCCCCCCCCCCCCCCCAACACCATGTTTCATGTCCACACAATTTAACAAGTCACTTCATACCCCACGGCGTGCCATCAGATGGCCTGGGAGGAGGGACAGCGAGAGGCAAGAACACCGCAGGGGCTGACTGACTGTGGATAATCTCATCTGACCCATTATTAGCTGGGGTTTTTAATCTCTGTGGCAGGACTAACAAGGCTTTGATTGGCCTGCCAGCCCCCCTGAGCTTTCAGTTTATGAGGTTAGCCATGAGAATGAATGGGGAGGGGGGGGGCATTACAAGCAGTGGTGTATGAGGTGATGGAATTTCCCAACCACTCTCGGGCAATGCAATTGGACAAAAAAAATGATGGGGTTAAAAAAAAAAAAACTGTGTTTCATGCAAAAGGCTAATTTTATGTATGCAAGTTTAGGATGTACACTTTCAGAGTGTACATCCTAATGTGTAGCTTTCAGAGCAGCACAGGTTTTAGTAAAGAAATAACAAAACTTCACACAGATAAATTTATTGAATGCAAGTTGCTACTGTATGCCAGCCGACACTAATTAAGCCATGGCCATTCAGATTGCAGTTGGTTTGGTGTCACACTGATACATATGCGTGTGATGAAAATGAACTAGATGCGTGTTACCCTGATTTGGTCTGAGATCCTTTAGTTGCAGTGTACCCTATCTGTGAGCAAAGGATATCGGTTGGCCTCAGGGGCAGAGCAGAGGTTAAGAGTACGAGATATATCAGTGATGGCATTAGGGGGGTGATGACTATCCCTCTTTTCTCGATGGGCATGTCTTGCCACCACCGTACCACAAACAGGGGCTTGCAGTGGTACAGAAAATGCTATTGGTGACAAAGAAAAACAGGGTATTTCAGGCAGATAGAGAACACACAGAAAGAGTGCTGGGTTCATACTCATATTCAGAATAGGAGCAATTACCTAGGATCAGAATTCTCCTGTCCATCTCCTTTCCTTCATCTATTATGAGCTGAAAGGGTGAACTGAACCGAGATCAGTACTCCTACTTTGAGCTGATTTATTAACATAATCGCTGGTCCCTCTGAGAGCTCCAACTCACCCAAGAGAGATATCCCAAAAGCACTCCTGCACACCCTCTTATACTCCCACCTTAGCCACTGCACAATGGTGGTCCTTCTTTTTGCTCAAGTTAAAAGTTACCTGTCAGCAAGCTGTTATCAGAGGCCCAACCCAGACGGTCTTGGCTGTTGTAAATCTGTCAGAGTGAGGTTATATATGTGTTCAAGCTGGGCTTTTTTAAATTGAAAGCACTTATACAATGGATTTGGTGCTTTTTGTCCATTTTCTTTCTTTTTTTTGCATTTTTTCCTTCTGCGTTATCCCATGTAAGCTGAGGGCATCTCATTGTGGCTTCAGCGCCATTTCCTGCTTCCAGTTTCCTGTCACAGGAAACACAACCTGTCTTCTTCCTGTTCCACCAAGCCCCTATGAGGAGGAGAACATGAAAAAATTTTTTTACAGTTGGTTAGCCAAAAAAGTGGTCCAACAGTGAAGGGTCCTGGTGGTTCCATATCAATGTTTTTCTGGCATGGATCTGGCATACTCCTATCCTGAGAAGCTGATTTCAGTTGAATGACCATCATTTTCACAACATGTTAAAGCACCTCTCTCCTTCAGAGAGCAGTGTCCTTCAAGATAACAATCTCTCAGAACAGAGCCACACTTATCATCTTAACTAGTTTCACAACTGCACAACAACAGGGTACAGTAGGTCGCACGCAAGCCTGACTTAATGCATGTAATCATAATTCTGTATCCTACATTCAGAGACAGTCGGGGGGGAGAAGCCGCAGGGGACATCCGTCTGAAATGCACTCTTAGTGAATCCAAGAGTAAATGGCGCTCATAAATTCTATATCGTGCCAGGGTCGGCCATGGAGGAAGACCTCGGAAGCATACACGTAGACGAGCATTAACAAGCCCAGATTTCATTTCTTATTCATGCGTTTCACCTTGGATGACGATCTACAGTCAGGTTTTTTTGAGAAGTTGTTCCAGACAGTCTATGTTGTGTTGGGATCTTGGGAAATGTCTTTACATGGATGGGTGATTTGAAACTGTGGCACATCTGCGAATGCAGACGCTGGTCACGAAAACCG
Source organism: Anguilla anguilla (assembly GCF_013347855.1). NCBI lineage: Eukaryota > Metazoa > Chordata > Actinopteri > Anguilliformes > Anguillidae > Anguilla > Anguilla anguilla. The sequence continues at coordinate 61,028,732 of NC_049203.1, read as the reverse complement.
TGTTTGTGGGTAAAGGAGTTAGCGTCTTCTCGACATAAAAGGGTCTCTGGGCCATGTTATGTGTGAAAGTGTGCTCGGCCAATGGCATCCTAAGACTGGTGGGTCACATCAGGTCATCCTCTGAGATGAGCACTTGGAAAAGCTCAAAAAGCTTTTCGAAGTAAAGGATGAGAAGAGCAAAGTGGGTCATTCCGTATAACAGACTGCCAGACGGCTAAAGCACTCCCAGAACTAGGGAAGGTATGACACTAATGTGCTCAAGACCACAGGAAATGGAAGCATGTTTGCTGTAGGATCTGCTGGTCCTAGCTGACCACAGGAAATCCAGCTCTTTCCTTAGAAATATCATTAGTGCCTGTTGTTGCCCAGGTAACCAGGCTCTCTCTCTCATTCTTTTCTTTCCCATTCCCCTCTCTCCGTCTCTCACACACAGAGACGCACACAAACATGTACACACACGATGCACACATGCATTTCCCCGATCTCCAGCGTAATGTAATATCCGTTGTACGAACCCCACATTAGATGCTGAAGCTGACCTTTCATTTTATTTCTGCTCGTTCTATGCATCCCTTTGTGAGCAGTGGAGAAACGCAAGGCTTGGCTCACCTGTAAGCCGCGATCTCGATGTCCAGCGCCATCTTCTCACTGAGCAGCTCGTCGTAGTCCGCGCACTGCTCCCTCATCTGGGCATCCAGCTCGGCCTGGGCATTCTCAATCTCTTCCACACAGCACTGAGGGGCAGGGGAGGGGCATGGGTGTGTCACAGGAGCACATGCGGGTTCAGCCAATGGCAGGAGGGCTCTAGGAAATTGCCACAAGGCCTCCTCACCTCCAGATCTGCGATCTCCTCCAGGTAGACCTCCCTCCGCTCCTCAATCTCCACCTCCAGGTCCTCCCCACGCTGCTCCAGGTCTGCCAGCTCTCTCTGCAGCTCAGCAATCTTCACAGAAATATGAGCGCATACATACATGTATGAGCACACAGAAAACACACACACACACGCACACATACATATGCACACACACATGCTCACACTTACAGACACACAGAGCACACATACAAACGCACAGGGGGTGCACACAAACAAATACATACGTGGTACATACATATATAGCCCAGCACACAACCTACACTCATAATTATTATATCCATGTAAAACAAAATAAAAATCTAACCATAATAATACTATCACTATTGTGCCATTCTAATAGTTAATAAATTGAAACACACACATACATACAAATACACACACGCACGGACACATGCACGTACGCACGCACGCACACACACACACACACACACGCACACGCACACACTTCAACCGAGACATGGCACTGCTGTGAAAAACCACCACAATCAGGCAACTTAAACAATTAGCCGTCGGAGATAAATGGTGCTTCTGGGGGCCTCTGCTTTCCTTTCAGGTCGATCAGAGATTGGGCTTTTTTTCCCCACCAGCCAAGGTGGCCCGCTCCCTGTGCTGCAGTGCTCCGATTAGGCAGGTCTGGAGGCTCCGAGCCCACATGTACTTTGCGCTATTATATACAACGTGATCCAAGCTGTTTGTTTAGTTAAGCCGTGCCTCAGCGAGGACCCAGACCTGGGGCGCTAATCATGGACAGGGGGAGAGGACGGGAGAGGAGGAAACGGAACAGACAAAAGCCAAACCTCTCCGTCCATCAAGCTAAAGTCGTCGCGGTAGATAAAGGAAGAGGGTATTATGCCGTCGAAGCCTCTCTGTAGTTTATGAGGGAACCGTTTGTTTAAAGAGCACGGGGTGCGGCCGCAGCCACAATAATCAGATCTGAGCCACGTTTGTTGTTGCACGTGGGAACGTGTCAGCTGTGGTGACTTGGTTGAGTGTTTGACGAGTGCGGTTTCCAGTTCCAGCCCAGTTCGGTTTTGTGGCTCCTTGATGATCTTACATTTCTATGTCGGGCCATCTACTATACAGGCCCAGCTTTCAACAGTCCCTTTTTTTTTTTTACACTACAATAAGGTACAGGAGACGACAGGTGATTTAGGCTATTATTTATTACCAGCCTCTAGTCCAGCTTTGAACCCCCTAAAGATTTAACTGTGTATGCGTGAAGTTGCAGAACAATCAGAAAAGGAAAAAAGGCAGTGAAATTTGTGGCTTACAATGGGAAACCGAGGAAGATAAATCCTATAGGAAAGACACCGCAGCCTTACAACCTTGACGTCTCCCTGCTAAATCTCTCAGTGTAAACACTCGGGTCAGCAGGATCGGGCAGAGTTTATTACAGAAACGTCAATCATTCATTCGCCAAAGACTGAAGCGCCAATTTTTTTTTGGTGTTGAAAACGGTTTATTTTCACCATTAGGCGCAATTTAGCAACTGCTGCATGTGGCCATCCTGAGTCACCCTTCCTGTGAATTGCTATGATTTGTCTAGACGGTATATATCCAGGGATGCCAAGATTGGAGTATATATATATATTTTTTTTTTGTCAAAGCTTAAATTGTAGACTGGTGGTCAAACTGTTGTTCTGGAAGGAGAGTTCACTCACCATGTTCTTCAGCTCACCAACATCCCTCACTTTGGAGGCGTCGGCTACCCTCCCCTTCTCCACTTTGCCCACGGCAGCGTCCTTCTGGTCTCCCAGTGGGATGAGACATGTTGCTTTAAACTCAAACTGGCAACACAAGAGATGTTCACAGTCATGTTCTAAACCGGGGACGTGCAGCTTCAGTCCTGGAAAGCCTGCGTGTATGCTGCTTTTTGTTCCAACAAATTATTCTGCATAATGTTCTGAATGGCTGTATAACCCGTGCTGGTTTCTCTCGACATTGGACCATAGCGGACCATCTCTTCAGATCTGGAGAGGTTTTTTTTTTTGGTTTTTTTTTAGCTGGGGCTCATGAATTTATCAGAAATGCCAGATCAAACAAACGATTTGGCAAATTAGGTTAATTATAAGCAGAAATATGCATGAAAACCCAAAACAGATGGACCCTCATTGTGCACCCGTGCTCCAACTCTACCCTCATTCCGTTTTCCATGTGCATGGGTCAAACAGTTCCCGCTCTCTCTTCATACTGACTGAAAGTATCAATTAACAACAAATGACTTCACCCCCCCCCCCCCCCCCCATCCCCCATGGCTGCACTCCACAACAGCTGGAACTAGTAATTTGCCCAAAATATGAACCAAGGTATGCCAAGGTTTGTCTTACAGTTGTTTAGTCATTCCAATAACAACATTCAATTGGCTGCCTTTAAAACAGTGCTTTTCACATCATAATCTTATAATACTTTTACAGTGCGGAATATTTTTTTTACAGCTTCCCTGTTTGTCAGCCATTTTGTGAATAGCTGGGGGGGGGGGTTATTAAGGACACCATACTGGGGGATAATTATGCTGCCAGACTGAGGAAGATGCATAGGGAATATGGCCAGGTGGATGGGGAATCCCTTTACTCTTCACAAGAAGTGCCATGGGACACTGCAGTGTCGTTTACACTAAAAATGGTGCCCAGGATGAGTGATCGGCAGTGGTTAAAGCAGGGAGAGAGGGAAAGGGAATGAAACGGAGGGAGGGAAAAAGGGAGAGAGGAAGAGAGATGTCCATCATTCTCTCGCTCTGAGACAGAGATGGAGAGAAGAGGGGGGAAAAGAGAGGGAGGGAAGGATGGAGTGAAAGAGAGAGGGAGAATTATGGAAGGAGACAGACACAGACAGAGGGAGGGAGGTAGAGAGTATATCTGGGTCATGCAGTAGTAGACTTGATCCAGAGCCCAAGATTAAGCCCCATAAACAAAAAGAAACCCACAGGCCCCGCGGGAGGCTACTCAACCCACCCAGTCACTCTCTCCCCTAACCACAGCCCTCAGTTTTAGGAACTCTCCAGAGAGTCCTCCCTCCACCACTGCTCCCCACACTCCCCAAAGATCCCGGGAAGCCATCCAGGGCACAGCTTCTGGCCATGACTACACATGAGGAGTAACCGCTCTCTGCCCCAGCCCCCAGCCCCCCACCTCCCCCTCCCCGAGAACCTACTCTTCTCTCCTCCTCCTCAGAAAGACCGCTGAGATCAATGGTCTATGCTGCCCTGTGTTGATGCGTAGCACATTCTGGGCTCTGAGCATCTGTGCCTGTGTGTGGACACAGATTCTATAGACCCACCAGATGCTCCACTCCATGTTCTTAACATTGAATGCTCTAACATTGATACTGAAACATTTCACACTGAGAATCTGTTGCAACTGTGTAAGCTGTGGCATGGAGACACTGAGGAAATGAAGAAAAGTGGACCTTTGTCTCATGCAAGTTCATAAGTTCAAAGGTCACTTTGGCCACATGGATAGTGACAGGCTGCATTGATTACCTGCAGACTTTCTTCCAACTGGCAGTAGTATTCCTTGATGCCCAAGATGGCGGGGGTAACGTCAGGGGTTGGGAACTCCACGGTTACCGTGGCAACACCATCAGTGGGTTCGACAAGGGACTCAATGGTCTGCAAATGGATGGATTAATACTCTAAATATGTCTGTGTTCATAATCCAAATTTTAGCAATTAAAAACACACACAGACAGACACACACACACACACACACCACACACAAACACACACACACAAAATTCACCTCATGAGAACAAAGCACTTGAGGAAGCACACACTCTGCAATCCAGTACCCTGTCTGTTTCTTCCGTAATAACAGCACCTCCGTCAGGTTTATCACAAAGTACGTGGAGATGCTGATAATAAACGGCAGTTAATAAAAGCAAAAAGCAGGACTTCTGTTCTCAGGTCCTTTGCGGGGGGGGGGGGAGCGAGGAGGGGGGAGGTCAGTCGATGAGTCACCGGCCGCGTCCCCAGAAGGACGGCGGTAAACGGCCGAAACGTGCGGCGAACGCTCTGAAGGAAAACACTGAGTGATGGAGGCTCTCCTCCCGCACTCACGCCCTCGGCTCCTGAATCAGATATGAAGACATGTCTGTCAGCTCGGCACAGATAGCGGGAGGGGGAGGCGGAGGCGGGGGGGGGGGGGGGGGGGGGAGTCTGAGGGAAGTGTTTTTCCTTGGCCCTCAGCCCACAGCTCATGTCAGCCAGTTGTTTCATCTGAGCACCCCCCCCCTCCCCCCATCCTGTCTGGTGTCCTTTTTTGTTTGTACCTGTCCAGTGCCCCCGCTCTGCCCCCAACACCCCCCACCCCACCACAGTTGCCGTGCAACGGCTGACCGTAATGGCATCTGGTCAAAGTGTGGTGTGCCACACAACAGTTAACAAACTCATCTTGGCACCCCCCTCCCCCCGCCCCCCAGTCTGTCCCAACTGAGGCGGTAGCAGGGGTCACAGACTCTCATTTCCACAGAACAGAGAGCCAAGCCGGCCCGCTCCCGCCATCTGGGCTTCTTCAGTCCTCCAGCCGCTGGGTGTCTGTGAGCCGCCGCTGGGAGGGGGACTGGTGCTCTGTGGTTACTGCTCAGCGCGGGCTGTGAGGGGAACTTATGTGTCCAAAACCGCCTCACCGTCTGGTGTTCCTCCTGCAGCCTGTCCAGCTCACTCTCGTAGATGGCCACTTGGTCCCTCAGAGCCAGGCACTCGTTGCACAATGTGTCCACATCCTGCAGGGGGCGCAAGAAGGCAAGATTGGTACAGGCTCATTCATGTGCCCCCACCTATTCACACATGTTTGCATATACACACACAGACACGCACAAACCCATAAACATAAGCATACATACATCTGAAAGTGTGCACATACACATCCACCAAACGGATAAACACCATACATATATACACACACGTATGCAACACATTCATCAAACACATCCATAAACACATACACACCACCCATACACACCCACCCACCCACACAAACACAAACATGCATAAATACACGAACACATATACACCCATCTACCCAACCACAAACACATAGACACACACATAAATACACATAAATATATAAATGCATATACTCAGCACCATCCATCCACCAACAAACACAGCACATAAACAAATGTGCGCACACACACACACACTCCTCAACGTACAAGTAGTCATCAGAATCCAGAGGCCAACGCAGGGAATGAAACAGTTACTCCTTCCATGCTTTATTCAGATGCAGGGTTTTCTTTGTGTGGGATTAGCTGATGATGAATTAAATGACTCCGGATACCTGCGTCAGCACGTGAATGCTTGGGAAGGTCCAGAAGGCACGAAATGCACTGCACGGCAGCTGAACACATGGGTGCCTCATGTGCATACTGACACTGTACAGTACCAGTACCGGGCTGGAGGTCCGTGTCTGTTATCTCTGCGCAAACACAAGCCGGTAATTGGAGAGAGCCTGTGCTCTTTCTGCGCGCTGAAAATAAATCTCCCAAGATCCTCCTCTTTCTATACGCTACGGGCCACACTTAGTAATGGCGTGCCCCTTTGAGGATTTTTAAATCCAAACCAGCAGTGGCGGCATAGCCTCCACCCTGCTTCTCTCGTGCCCTCGGCCCAAGTAGCCGTTTCCTTGTTGTTGAACCATTGAAAACAGACGTCGGCCGCCGGAACCCAAGGATTATGCCCAACGGCGCCGTACTCAGACCGTCGAGATATGCGAGACCCACGAGCCGAGACCAACCTTCCGTTTCGTGCCCCAAAACGTCATCAAACCGCAGAATCGCAAAGTGAATGCTAAACGGCACATTTTTATTTATCTCATATGCGCACCACGCTTTTTAAGCCCCATCTATGCCACCGTGTTCAGAGAGCGGCAGCCGACCCGAGCCTTCCTGCTGGCTCTGTTCCTTCCACTCCGGTTTCACCTGGAGAGATACAGCTGCCTCTCGGTTAAGGACAGAGAGCCAGACCACTGCTGTGTTTCATACTATGACCATTATCGTATGAAAGAAACCCGTGAGAACATCTCAGATTTTGGCTTTAAAGGCAATGGGTTCAGAGGCGTTCGAGTTTGTAGATTTGGGAGTTTTTAAAAGATTCTGTAGCAGGTTGGGTTTCTGGTACATGGCGGACGGCCCAGAGTCTGCGGTACTAATAATCTTCTCCCTTCAGGCAGATCTGTAGATGAAAAGCTGTGTTGATGTGCTCCCAAAACATTAATTTACACATGGAGGCTAGGCTCAGGGAGCTGGCAACGCATGCCTGTGCTGACGGTGTTGGCCAGCAGTGCCATCTAGTGGAGAAAAACATTTTTGGAATCGCTCTTTTATTAAAAATCTGTTGTTTTTACAACATCGGTCTGCTGACTTTACCCATTGGTGCATTCACCAAGATAGCAAGCAGTGCCAATAGCAGCACTTTTAATCATATGAATATTTGAGATATATACCGTACTTGTATTTTGTTTTCTGTGAAGCACTATGAGCTGTAAATTAGTATAAATGGTGCTATATAAATTATTTTAATATTATTATAAGTTTATGTAACTGTACAAAGGGGTCTTATTTTCTGTCCCACAATATGTCTGTTCAGGTGCCAAAAATGGCAGACAGGGGAGCTGTGAATGAAGATGAATGTCTCACATCTGTAGCACAAACCACCATTAATGCAAACGCAGCAACAAGCAACGGTGCAGGTGTGAATGGCATTACCACGGCAACCTCCTCTTTCTCCAGCTGGATGAGGGTTGTCTGCTCAGCGGCCTGCTCGTGTCGCAACTGCAGCATCTCCAGCTCCTTCTGCAGCTTCTCTGTGTCACACAGGATCTGCTCCTACCACAGAGACCAGAAGAGTGAACACTGGCTCTCTTCTCCGCTGCCAGACAGGCCCAGGCCAAAACCTTTAGGCACCGGTAAAACACCGGTAAATCTTACCACCAGTAAGATTATAGATGCTTTAAAAAAAAAACATGTACAGTATTTTAACCAATAATAAACACTTATTTTGTATCATAATACGTTTTGGCTAATAATGTATTAAATACTAGCAAAAGTAAAAGTCGGAATGAAGCCACAAAGCAGACTGGCCCTCATTTTGAACTACTGATATTGTAGGCCTATGCCAGGGGTGGGCAACCCTGGTTCTGGAGGGCAACAGGGTCTGCTGGGTTTTGTTTTTGTCTTAAAATCAGTGACCAATTCAGATCCAAGACACGACAGCAAAACCCAGCACACCCCGGTGGCTGTCCAGGACCAGGGCCGGCAGTGTAGGTGTGTAGAGCCTGTGCCTCCGGTTCTGCTACCTTCTCCCTCTGCAGGCTCTCCACCACCGCTTGCAGGCCGCAGTCGGGCAGTGGGGCAGGGGTGGCGGAGGCGTCCAGGCCTCCCCGCCTCTCCTCCAGCTCGAGGATCTGGGCCTCCAGGGACTGGTTCTCCTCCTCCAGACATCGAGCCTTTCACCAGGGACACAGAGATCACACGTCTCCCAGGCTGACCCCAGAAGAGCTCCGTACGAGGAGCCGTGCACATCGCGCTGTGCCATGAAGCAGACGTGTATGCAAGTATACACTAAAACAGGTTCTGCACATCTGTAATTAGATACATGGAGATGATACACAGTGCAATGTCCAGTGTTAATTCAACTCTAATAGTGTTCATTCAAGTCTTAACAGATAACATGTGGTCCCACATTCCAGAGTGGGACCAAATGTTATCTGTTAAGAGTTGAATTAACACTGGACGTTTTACTGTGTACTACATTATTTGCAGTCTTTTCAATCATGTACATTTTTCGACAGTGTCTCTGTCATACAATATTAAAACTCATGTCAAAGGCAGATAGATTATTAACTGTAATTTAACTTCCTTTGACACAACGTACAGCAGGAACATCAGATTCAGTTATAAAAGCCAATGTTATAAAAATACAAAGAACAGGTCAGTTATGAGGCTGAAAGTCTCTCAAGATATATTCCTGAAAATAGTTTCTAAATGAAATGGATGAGAACAAGTCAAATACAAATACTTCACTTCTTCTGAATTTATGTTCTGAAAGTGAATGGTTGGTGTCTAGTTGCCTGGATCCCAGGCCTCACCGTCTCAATGAGACAAGCCAGTCGATCATTCAAGGCAGCGATCAGGGCCCTCTCTTTCCCAAACCGAGACATGGCGTCCCTGTTAACAACCCGAGCCGCCTCAAAGTCAGGCTCCACCCACTGAGTGCCTGCAGCTCTGCCTCTGCGGGACAGACACACAGACCACCAATCAGGACACCACGCAGCCAATGAAGAACACACAGTGTAAGAGAGGTGGACCAATAGGAAAGTTACTGAAACACAGATGCAAAGCAACCCTCCCATATTAATCATCAGTCAAATAATGTAGCTGGATAAGTGCTGATGTCAGGATTCCATGAACATGTAAAATGACATCATTAACATCTCAAAGCAGTCATTCAAGATACATTTGCTATTAATAGAATCAAACATCAGGCTTACATTTTCAAAAGCAAAACTGACTGCTGGAACAGTTGTTTACAGTACTGTACACTGTTAGTTCTGGCTAATTAAGTAATTACGGCCAGAAGTCGGCATGAAAACCAGAAACGGACACAGCCCTCGTTGCCCACCTCTGTTGTAGACCATGCCAGTAAGAATTTACCTGAGCAGTCTACCTGCAGCAGTGTTCACACCTGTGCCATCGCGCTCGGCTCCAGAGCTCCACACAGGCTAACTCTGGGACAGAGCGACCCCCCCCCCCCACTGACCTGGCCGAGGCGCGGTACTGTCCTCCGCACATTAGGGCGGCGCCACTCTCCCGGCCCCACCGTCCCTCCTCGAACAGCCGGCGGTAGGACGACACTCTCAGCATGGCCATTGGGTGGACTGGGCAACAGCCGGCAGGCAAACAGCGGCCGCGGGTGCAGGCGGTGCCTTATATACAGGCAGAAGGGCGGGAATCTCACACCGAGGCGCGAGATCTCGCGCCGACCACTGAGCGCACTAACTATAGAAGCGCGGTCAGCGACCAGGGATTTCACAGGGAGCAGAGATCAGAGCCACAATGGCAACCAGAGCTGATCTGCACCCGCTGTGTTTGTGCACGCTCTTATTGGCTGCTATAGAAGTCGATTCTCTCGATGCGTTCATCGTTCATCATCATCAAGTTGATTCCCTCGGTGAAGGAAATGCAAAATTATAAGGATGCCCAAAAAAGGATGAAATGTGAACATATCCCCTTGCTTATACTAACAGGATACTCAGTTTTTCAGAATAAAGGCCTCTATGGAAGACTATAGATACAGTTCTAATGCAAGAAAAAACAATGCATTCCCTAGCATTTTTTTAAAGTATGACTTGGTAAAAATGGCTAATATCACGTTAGGAGTGTATCCAAAATCCGAACACAAATTCTGTATTTGGTAATGCACAGACAATGCAGATATTTTTCATCTGTCAGTTGAACAAGGATATTTGGAAAATCAGATTAGTGGAAAAAGTGAACATTAAATGGAAAATGAGACAACAGTAATTTGCTGCGCACAATAAAGCATTTTATTTTTCAACACATTGGCAGATGCATTAAATAACAGTGCAAGATGAACAACAGAGCCCCCGCACCCCCACCACCACCAGTATGCAGCCCCACCCCTGTTCTGAATAGATACAGACACAGATAACTATGAAGGTTGAACACACGCAGCGTTGTGTCTGCACAACCTCTATTACATATCATCTCTCACAACTTGAGATTTGAGAGGTGAAAAAATTGCAACGAATGATTTTCAGGTTCACAGATTTATTTACGTTAAATAAATTAAAACGTACCAAAATCATACACTAAAAGGTGTGCAAATGGGTATTTCGTTTTTTTGCATATGTACAATAATCACAAGCCTTTACACAGCTCCAACACAAGAACAACAGAACACACACACACACTCAACATGGGTGATTAAAAATAACACCAACAGACACACATACATACATACAGAGACTGTACACATCGTATCTCTCCAGCAGCAACACCAGAGTGAACCTCCATGCTGAGGACAACGTATAGAAACTGTTGACTCATCAGCTTGGAGAACCAGGGCAGCAAGGGCAGGCCAGGAGCCCACACGCTCCCTGCGAGAACTCTCAGATAAACAAGACTCCCAAAATGGGCGGGGCTACAGTCAGCTGTCAGTTACCGACCCGTTTTAAACAACCAGAAGGCTTTTCCACTTTTTACCGCAATGTACGATTGCTTTAGTTCAGCGTCTCGCTGACAGAATGTGGTATCTCTGCCCATCTTTGGATACACGAAACCTTGACCGCCATTTATAAGGGTGAGGGAAAACCTCTGTGGCCGTGAAAACACGTTGCCAGGCCTTTCACGAGTCAGCAAACGGCCTGGCATTTGACTTTTCTCAGGAAGCGACTTTTCTCGATTTTCCGCATTAATCAGAAAATTTTATTTTTCAGATCCTTAATGTCTATGAGGTCACCAGTACTGGGCTTGAATCACTGAAGACTCTTTCCTGTGAGCTGTCAAAGCAAAAAAAAGTTCTTGTTCTTAATTAAGGGTATGAAGAACAGGACTTCCTGATTAAACCGGAAAATTCTGGAAACATCACATCCCTGATTGCAAGAGGGTGTCCTCCTCGCTCACTCGGGAGTCCGCTGGCATCCTGACGCTCCATCGCAGCGATTCAAAAAGAAGCTTTAGCGGGAAGCGGGGAGACGGTGAAGCCGAGTGTTCTACGGGTATTTTTAAAAGCAGACGACGGACAGGTGTCGTGAGGCACGGCTTCCTGTGTTTTACGGAGCGCCCGTGTTTAGGGAAGTCGTGCTGCGTGTTCTAAGAGCGGCGTGACATTCTTCTGCAGAGTAGGGAACGCGTTCCAAGGCGGCCTGGCCTGTAATTAAACTGGTACACCGAGGCCCATTACGCGAAACGTTCCTCTGACCTACGCACATGCCACTTCAGACACGGAGTACCGTTTAAATGGAGAGCAATGATCGAGCCAGGGATTCAATTCACAAGCAAGAGAAGTACCCCTGAGGGCAGTTAAAGCAAGTGTAGTACGGAGGTACAGTGTAGTATCCACAGGTAAAATGCTAGAGCAAGCATAAGAACAGTTCACGTTACAGTGACATTACAAGAACTGTAACATGTTAGTACAAACAAATTTAGGATGAGCAGTCAGTCTTGTAAAGCAAATAAATGCCAGGTATGGCCGCTATATGCTTATAGCTACATGCTATATGCACAAGGATCACAAGCAATTCATGCTTTGACCTACTGTAAGTAATGAGCTACTAACAGTAAGGTTTATGAAACTGGCTTTTTTCAGTTTCTCCATGCATGTCCGATGAATTTTCAGCAGCACAAAATTCTTTGAATACCTCAGTGTGATGTCACTGGAAAGTGCCACATTAATGAGTGACAGTTACCCTCTGAGAGAAAAGCATTGTATCATCATACCAATATCGTTGCAAATAGAAAACATAAAGAATAGCGTTTACCAAAAGTCTGTAAAGAACAGGCCACCACTTTTTGAACGTGTAACCTGCATGCCATATACAGTACTGTATGTCAACTCATTCTTGTACCATTATACTATGAAGTGAAGTATTATATCTACAGCAGACAATGATAGGTGAAACACTATTAACACCCACAAAGACATAATTGCAAGGGGCGCGTCTGAACACTTTCATTGCAATTATTATCGGTTATGATGAAGGGTACAGGGAATCCAGCCCTATTGTTCTTTGAAAGAAAGTGGGTGGGTTGTGGACGTTCTGAAACTGAACATTGGGCGAAGAGTACAATAAGTATCCAACATGAAGTCACCAGGAAAGGCACTTCACAGCTGCAGTTAAGGTCTACAAGATGGCAAAAATACGCTCCAGTCAACCAGGAGGAAAGCAAAAACAAATATTTACTTCAAGCATTCGTCATAAAATGACAAAACTTATTTTCTATCTTCCACTTCATTTTAAGTTCCCTATATCATATCGATAAAGGAAACGCAGGACGAGGAGGATCAAACAGTTGGTTTGCTAAAACGGAACTAAAAATAAATATACAATGTATACAACTACAGATGTAACTGCTGACAATTTTGAATCAATCAATTATCTTCAGACCTGGGCATCACATAAAGTCTTGCAGCTCAGTGGTAGAATTTCTGATCATTACAAAGTTCTGAATTGCCTGGAACAAAGTGCTTAACCGGAAAAATTCCCAGGTGTGTTTTTTTTGGTCCAATGAGAGAATCTGAGTCTGAATACTAGATTAAACTTGAGAAGAACATCTTGACCTTAGTCTTAGTCAAGAGAAACATTCAAGCAGCATCACTTAAAGTCTTAAAGTCAGTCCAATCACCCCCTCACTGTGGCCTGTCTTTAGTGCAATAAGCTGCACATTTCTTCGTACCCAGGACCAAAACACACAATGAGAGTCACAAGTTTACCACACGGGGATCCTTTTGGTGCAAAAAGCCAGCAAAGTGGATTTTATATAGAAAGGTAGGGTCAACATGTCCACTCAGGAAAGCAGTACCATGTACAACAGAGGAGGTTGTGTCCTTCTTGGTCCAGGAAGTAGCGGAGAGGAACTGCTTAGACGGCATGTATTGAGAGTTGTGCTTATTTAGGGGAGAAACCAGCACGGTGATGACTTTTTGCTTAAAGCGAAGGGAGAGGAATGGAGGGAGCCAATCAGCGGTGGAGGGGAGGAACCCTTCCCAGTAAACCCGCCGCCTCTTTCCACATTCGCCATTACCACCACCGCGGCGTCGAATGTGTCCCTGGCCCCGGGCCAAAGAGCACCTCCCTCCCTAAGCGCTCCGGTCCCCCCCGTGCAGGGCCGGGCCGTAGAGCGCAGCGGCGAGTGGCGAGCGTCCCGCCGGTCTCACTCCACGTCCCCGCCCATCAGGAACCCCAGGATGAAGTCGATGGCCTTCTGCCGGTCCTGGCCCGACTGCCGGCCCGCCACGTTGGGCGGCGGCCTGATGAGGAGGCTGGCGAACAGAGTGGCTGACGGAGAGGGGGAGAGAAAGAGCAGAAAAAAGGGGCACGCCCAGTCAGACGCACTTGCTAAGCCTGCGGACTATTTAATGGGTTCCAGAAAGTTGGGGTAGACGTTCTGAAAACGTACATTCCACATTCCAGGATCAAAGCAATCGTAAAACATTGCAAAATTTGAATCAAGCATCGATCCTCACATTATTTTACTACAAATGCCAGCAATGTACAACAAACGAGACACGTCAATGATCACAGCAATGTTCTTAAATTTTTATTGATTACCATGCTCCTTAATGCGTTTTCCATGACTAAATGATAACCATCAGGGGGTGGCACCAGAATATTTTCTAACCCTAACCTCGATTTATTTGAAACAATCAATGCATTTTAAAACTGTTTTAAGACATTCTCATAATAAGACTCTCTGGACACACAAACAAGAACCCAACCCATCCAGAATGTTCCTCAGTGTTCCTGGAACGTTCTGTATTGGATGAGATTGAGCTTGGGGGAGGAAGTGAACGCGAAGCACTGACTAACCTAAGAAGTTGGCGTTAAGGTTGTTGCTGTGGGAGTACTTGAGCAGCTCTCTCAGGAAACTCATGAGATAACGGAACACGTTGCGATGGACCCGGGGAAGCTGGGAAATGAGCTGCCGGTCAGAACAAGGGAAAAGCACAGGGGTCAAAGGTCAATACATGCCCAGGTCTAATAGAACAACACTATAAATAGTACATTAATTTCCAGTTAATAGTACCCACTTCATGTCCTATGCCAATACAATCAGTTACATACAGTGCGCTCCATAATGTTTGGGACTAATTAGCTGCAAAAACAGGCTGGCCAGGTTACAAGGCCAGTTCCTAAAGTACTATACTACACTGTCTCCCCAAAGAATGTATATTTCATTATGCAAAATAACATCTATCTGGAACCTACAATGCTTTTCAGGTGATAATAGCACATCATGGCGGTTAGGGTTATGTGGGGTTAGATGCAGAATACAGACAGTCATCCACAGGTGGGTGGCCAGTCACCTGTCTGCAGAGGCGGCTGTCATGGGAGGCCTCCAGGCAGCGCTGGTACAGTTCGTAACACACCACGGGCTCCGGCAGGGCCTCCAGCAGGATCAGCAGGGCCTCCGCCACTGAGTGGTTACAGCCAGCTGACACAGGCACCGTCAGGGAAGCAAAAAGAGAAACATGGAGCGACATTCTAGCACGACAGAGAGAGAGGGGGGGGAGAGCGAGAGAGACTGAGAGGGGGACAGAGAGAGAGGGGGAGGGGGAGAGAGAGAGAGAGAGAGAGAGAGAGAGAAGGGAAGAAGTAGGGAAAGAGAGAAGGAAGGGAGAGTAGGGTGATAAAGAGGGAGATGGAAAAACAGGGAAAAGTGAAAGGGAAATAGAGCCATAGGGAAAGATAAAGAGGGGGAAAACAATGCAGAGGTCAACATGGCATCAACAGCCAAACCCTCAAGGGGGGCAGTGGGGAAAAGGAGCGGGAAAAACAGAGAACGGGGGGTGAACAGAGGGGTAGGAAAGTAAGCCAAGCTCAGAATGGTAAGAGAAGGGGGTAGAGAGAAAATGTACAAGAACCTGGAGAAAGAGGACCAGAAAAGTGAAGGTTGATGCAGACCGATTAAGGCTGCAGCCATCTGCCCAAAGAGCTCTAGGGCACCCTGCCAAAACACTTCCACATGGCCGCAAGAAACACTGTTTATGGGACTCTAGTGGGGCTAATGGATCACGTATTTCTGCAACAGCAGACTGTCTTTGGGCTTACTTGTATTTTATTTACTTTCCTTCTTGGTTTTTGAGGGCTTGCCAGAAGCGTTAAAGGTCTCGAGCACACTTAAGAAAGAAATGGGTCGAGTAAAGTTACAACATCGAGCCCTGCGTCTTGTCACGGACCCATTTATCCACTTATCTGCGAAACCAGATGAACTATGATGGCTATTTTTACACAGCGACACCAACAGGGGTCTGCTGCCCCTAACAAAAATACGCCCTGTGGTTTTGTGCAACTAAAGAGGCAAACCAATCTGCAATTATGGGTTATGTAAACAGATCTATGAAAAACATGTGTACGTGTTGCCGTGGATCCAGAGGGGAAAGGATACGTATGGTTTCAGGAATGCTGGTGTCCAGGCAGTCAATGATATTCTGCAGCTCCTCCTCCAGGCCTGGTGTCTGGAAGAGGTCCTCCTAGAACCAACCAATCCCAGTCGAGAGAGAGAAATTAGGCCTTGGCCCCTGTTCAAGTTGTCAGGTCTGTGTTTCCCATGGAGCTTGGCAAGGTTTTGGTTGTGCAGCGTCTCATTCGAAAAACTACAAATTATTTCGGCTTTTCTTGTCTATTCCAGTTTGCTGATTTCAGGAGCACATACAGTACTGGGTAAAAGTCACAGACCACCCATTCTCTTGTTTACTTTCCAGTGAAAACAGCCATT
This sequence comes from Anguilla anguilla, assembly GCF_013347855.1. Lineage (NCBI taxonomy): Eukaryota > Metazoa > Chordata > Actinopteri > Anguilliformes > Anguillidae > Anguilla > Anguilla anguilla. The sequence continues at coordinate 61,012,402 of NC_049203.1, read as the reverse complement.
AAGAGAAAGTTATTTATTTCACTGTCAGACTATAATGCAGCAAATATATATATATAATGCAAAATTACACAAAAAACTTCACAGATATTTAAAATATCAAATCTTGTTCATCTCTTCTGATTATTTTCTTTCCTCAGTAGGGGCTTTTTGACAGCTACACATTCTTTCAGACCCATAGCAATGAGTTGTCTTCTCACAGTGGAAGGAATGACAGAAACACCTGTGAACTCCTTCAGATCTGATGCAAAAGTGGAGCTTGATCTTTTTTTCCTAGCTCGAAGATAAAATCTTTAAAAACAGTCTTTGAGATGGCGATAGTTTCAGTGCTCTACCAGTTCTTGCACGGTTGTTAGGAGTCCTAAAATTTCTGTCTTGCAATATTCTTTTGAACTCCATTTTTGGAAACTCCTATCTTCTCCACTTATTCTCCTTTCACTTTCACCTTCCTTATGCATTATCTTATATCTAATCTTAGAAACATCTCCTTTAGCCTTTAGATACACATGACAAAGAAATCTACAAGACAGCTAAGGTGTGTTTGGGTAGTTGTTTGCTTGACTGTTGGAGTCACTTTCGAAGGCAAAGGCTTCTAACATAACGTCATAGACACTTTCTGTAACAACTTTTGTTGGGAAGACATAGCTGTAACTTGTTTGTTGATTGGAAGGATAGGATGGAAGACAAACTGGTATTAGGGTGCATGAAAGGAAGTGGACACATACTGATAGGTCTGATACTATATGTAGTGGTGGAGGATTATTATCTATTATTATCTGTTAAATATATGTGTCCTACATTACTGTCTGACACTGAAAAATTTTTTTGTACTGAATGGCTGATTTCACTGGAAACCGAATAAATAAATGGGTGGCCCTGACTGACTGTACAGCAACCAATTTAGAGAAAAAGACTTAAAAGTGATACGGTCAGCCTTACTTTTTATTTATTTATTTATTTTTAAACATCTTACAAAAAATCTGTGACCTCAGCGAGGTGGAGTCGACCTACGCCTGTTTGGGCTACACACATTGGAAAGAGGGTGTTGTGCCGCCCGCTAAGCCTCACCTGTTGGCAGGACTTGGTGAAGAGGTGGTTTACCAGAAGCCACACCTCCTTGGGGATCTTCAAGGGCCTATCTTCAGTTCCGGGAGAGTCCGCCAGGAGGAAGCTTATCTGGGACTTTTCCTGGGTGGCGAGAAATGAATGGCCAAGATTAGACACAAACTGGGACACAGATAGCATGCGCAGGAGACACAAGCACAGAAGGGAATTTGAATTATGTCGTTCTTTTAGAGTTGCACAGTCTGTGTTAAATTTCTGCCCGACTACTTTTTCACCATGAGGACCAACCAATAAATAGCAATAAACAATAAGAAAATATACAATGTAAGCACGCGGGAGTACTGTTTTAACTCACACTGGTAGAATCTGACACATTACATTGTGGCCTGGATTCACTCAACATTTGTCCTTAACCTTTGAATTTCATATCCACTTTCAACAATAAATAAAAATTGGACAGGTTTTGTTAAGTCTCAGAGAAATGTATGGTTCAAAGTTGGAATGATTTTTACATTAATAATTTGGTAGACAGACTGATTTAAGGGTGTACTTACAGATTAAAAGAGAATATACTGTATGCATTCAACCCACATTCTACAGCCCTCTCTAAATGGACATCATCACCACGGATGATAAACAAGCAAATATTTAATCAGTGATTTGGACGAGGGCCACTTTACATTCCTCCGGACGCGTGAAACGGATCCCTGGGAGCACAGAGCAGGAGCCCAAAATAACCGCAGAGGAAACTTGAGAAGGAAACTCTGACAGAGAACACGGCCTGGATGCTGCGACGGGGCGGGGCTTAACAGTCAGAGAATCCGCTCACTTTCAGTCATCGACAGGGAGCGTACAGTACTGTGTGCGACTTCCTTCCCTGGAAAGCAGCGCGCCTGCACACTTGAGGGGGTGGGGTGGCAGGTGACAGGATGACAAGTCGATGACAGATGACAACAGCCCCAACGTGGGCCCATCGTTAAAGGTTCCTATGGAACACCAGCATCAAGGAAAATTCCTCTGGGCGCAGACAGCAGTTTGCAGCACTGCTGCGAACAGGCCGAACCCACCGAGATATATTGCGTACAGCGTCCGGAGCCTTACATCACAGATTACTGTAATTAAACCGTCAGCCATGTTGATTAACTGACGCCGCTCCAGGAGCTGATAGTCAGCTCGGCTCACAGGATTTAAATGCAGCTCCATGCAAGCGCTGCTGGGATATGCCGGGCCAGCCCCTGCATTCTCTGGAAAGACCCATTCGTCTTAACCCTTGTGTTGTCTTCATATTATGTATCCACCCTGAGTCCGCAGGGTCAAATATGACCCACCATTGCCGGACTCCATGCGATCAATAAGCACTCACCAATCAATGCTTTTGAAGAAAAACTTAACAGTCACATTTAACTATAAGTCAGATGCTTTGTCAGTTAAAGGACATTGTGTAATGAATTCAGGCCACTGTTACAGTACAAAGCCAGACAAGAGTATGCTAGAGTAAGCAATTCCAGTCCTTGATGGTAGAAAGGGCGTTAATTTCACATTAATTCTTAAGCATTTGAATAAAAGACTTGTGTATACACTGTGGGGATACATGGAATCTGGATTTAACATATGCTCTCAAAATCAGTCACAAATTATCGCAAAAACAAGTTATGTAGATATAAAGGACTCTTATTGGATGCCCTTGCTGTAAACATTGCTCTATTTTTACCTGGTCCATGAAGCCTTCTTCTCCCTGAGCAGCAACCAGCCCAAACAGAGTGTGATCGGAAGAGAGGGATTAAGGGGAGAGGAAGAAGAAAAGAAAGAAGAAAAACAACACAGTGACTGAAGATTCACAGCATGCTATCCGTTTGTTTTTTGAAAACGTTCTCAAAAACCAGCACCGGGGCCTGTACTCAGTGTAAACTGAATACACTGAATAAACTGGGCCTATATTCAGTATAAAGGGCTACAGGCTACAGACTCATACCTTGAGTAACAGAGAAATATTTATCGTGGAAAGCACTGAAGGATCATCACTGAAAATCAGGGCAGAAGCAGAAATAAAATGGATTTTAGCAATGCCAGCCCTAGAACTGCTTAGCTTTTATCAATCCCTCCATCAAGCCCCGCGCAAAAGCAGCACTCATTTCATTACCGCTCTTCAGAAAACCCTTTCTTACATATGTCTTCTTAGCACAACAGCAGTTACTCAGTGCTCTTCATCGCTGTTCACAGGGACTCTAAATAAAACCCCGGCAGCAGCCACACAACACCCACGGCCAACTCGCACTCAAAAGACCACACCCATCCCCACTCCCACTCAAAAGATTACACCTATTCCCACTCCCATTCAAAAGACGACACCCATCCCCACTCCCACTCAAAAGACCACGCCTATCCCTACTCCCTCACAAAAGGTCACACTCATGCCAACTCCCACTCAAAAGCCATGCCTAAGGCCACACCCACCCCCGCCGCCAGGGCGGCCATAGCCTCACCAGGTCGATGAGCTTGGTGATGGGGATCTCGCGGATGGGCTTCTTCATGCGGCACAGCGCCTCCAGCGACGTGCCGAAGCAGCTGGGCAGGTAGTTGCCACTGACGGTGAGGAAGTAGTCCTTGCCCTGGTCCAGGTGCAGCACCAGGATGTCCTGGATGGAGTCCTCCCCCGAGTTGAGCAGGGTCACGGAGTCCTTGTTCACGAGCACCTCCAGGCAGATCTCCTGCGTCTCGTCTGAGTGGGAGAAACCGACTGATCACGAGCCGAAACCGGGGCAGTTCAGAGAGATAAAGGCCTGGATTTGTCTGTAACTTCGACACACACTTTCAGAGTTTAGCTTGACTGTTGTAAATGCCGATAGAAACTGTACAATACATAAAGTATGTTTTTGTATTTACATATTCTTCCCCAAAATATTTCTCTCACACCCCACCAACACCAACAAGACTGGGAACCATTTTTCTACATTATGAAGCAAGAACCACTGTACGAAAAGCTAAATAAATAAGCTATATAAACTATTATGATTATGATGATTATTGTTATTATTATTCTGCAGCAGTGAGGCGGACTCACTGGGCTCCAGGAAGCCGTGGCAGGGCTCGGCCTTCAGCCAGGGCTTGCAGTACTGGGTGTCGTTGAGCTTGGGGATGAAGCTGAAGTGGCAGGGGGCCTGGCCGTCGTTGGTGATCTGAAAGCGCTCCCTCTGAACCTGGCAGAACTTCACGTTCTCAAAGTGGAACTGCGGGAGGAAATACCAGGTATCCCGGGGATGAGGGCGAAGCACGAACACGCAGATGAGCAAATACCCGTACGTTTGCACACACAACCACATGCACACATACACGCACACATCCACTAACAATTACACATGCATGCACAGGCACATCCGCCTACACAAACACACAGGCCACACGCACAAGCACACAGGGATCACATGGCACAGGGCGCTCGGGGGTCTCATCCAAACACAGGAAAGCATTAAGCCTATAAATTCCAAACCAGCAGCAGCAGCAGCAACAGTCAGTCCAGGAAGAAAGAACATTCTCAGTGGGAAACAGAAAAGGTACACCTCCCTCCATATTTAATGTGGACCGAAAACGAATCCACTACTGCTGCCGGCGCTCAAATGGAAGTGGCTGGCATGGCACAGTCATTTCCCTCTCCAATAATGGCTAATGAAGTTCTGCTTAACCAGATTAATGTGGTCACATGTCCCCGGTGCAACTGTACATCTTGTTACGAACATTAACGGGTAAGCACCACATATTATGAAACATATAATACACCAGCAAAATTGTCCTATTTTATTATTCACAACATTAAATAGATAGTTTTATTGAAATAAAGGCAGGAAATAAACTCTAAAAGATCTGATGAGCTTACTTTTATGCCCAGCCTCACTGTCCAGCGTCACATTTTGTGAGGTTGAAGGTGGAGGAAGTCAAGTCAGATACTGTTAAATTAGCTATAGCTCCTTTTCCATTAAAAAATTAGCAATTAGCATAAAAAACATATCACTACAACTTGATCCGCATCAGAAAGTTATTGCAACAACACTAATGGAAGATGAGTTAAATCAACATATGATGCTAGACCAATGTGCTGTCTAGAGGCGGATTAGAGTAGATCCTAATTCGATTAAGACCTGAAACATACCTTACGTAAATATGCAAACGCAAATGACTCCAGGCCAACGCACTGCAAAAGAACAGCCCAGTTGTACATACTAAACGTGCATCATGTCCTTGTGGAGCTAAAAAAAAAAAAAAACCCAAGTCTACAAGGGTGTGATCCAGGACAGTGGTAAAAAGATTGAAGGGAAGAGAGGACAAACTGAATGGAGCTTTGCCCGCCATAGCTCCCATTGTGGCAATGCGTGACACTACCTCAGCTTTGGAGATACTAGATGGTACACTTCACAGAGCTAAGGTAGGAGTTAAGCTAGTATAGTCCATCTGCAACCCTTATTGTCTAAAATCCTTGTATTGGACACACAGGTATGAAATTTGTATCAATCTTCCCAAATAAATCTGGGTAAGAATTGGGTGAATTTCCCAAAAAGTCAGAGTATTCCTTTAAATCTTGGCCTGATTGTTGGCTTTGGGAAAAATCCTCCAGCTTCGATCCCTGCACCTCAGGTTCAACCCCTGACCAGCTGTACTGCGGCATCAGGATCTGCAATTTTGTCTTCTACACACTACTCAGAGTCAGAGTAATGCGAGTCACTGACAATGTCCTTTGATTCGGAATCAAATATTTCAATGCTTTCTATTTCTGTCATCCTTTCAAACAACTGATGTCCATTTCTGACTGGCCAAACTGATCCTAGGTCAGCTGTTCTGCTCTGAGACACTGTACTAACACGGACTCTGGGCCCTTTGCTCCTTCGCTCTGCTCACCTCCCTTCGAGTCAGCACCAGGGACGGCAGGAACTCGTTCTCCATCCTGTCCATCATGCGCACGATCTCCTCGAAGACCTTCATGTGCCTCTGCTCGTTCACGACCTTCACCTGTCACACACAGAGAAACGTCAGCCCCCCTCCCAGTACCCAACCTACCCCCTTAGCAACAGGAAGTGACAGTACCCAACCAACCCCCTCAGCAATAGACCCATTCAAGGACATTCAAAGAATTTCACTAAATTCCATCATTTCTCCATGCTTTGTGAAGTAGGTTTTTTAGAATGTTTTTTCAAAATTGTAAGTTAGTGTTTCAGAACTGCATAGCTTTGAATAACCAGAAGGGATTGTTACAGTTGAGAACATCCTAATCTCATATTTGTGATTTCACACCTTAAAGGGTTTAAGACACACCACACAAGAATGTTCAGCAAAGACTGCAGCTACAATACAGGTACACGACTACGGTCTCCCAGATTTATTTTCACTACGTTACATTAGGATGAACTCACAGACAGTTATTATACTATAGCCACATGGTATAGTCCAATGGTTAATGGTTGTATACGAGTACAGGAACACTGTCTGTGGCTCATTAAGGAGATATTTAAGGCACCTCCCACTGCCACCCTCATCTCATTGCTCTGAAGTAATTTCCTCTAGACTTATTGGTTCCAAGAGAAGCTAGACGATCTCATGCAATTTTAAATATTCACTTAATACTCCTTGAGGTTGCAGACTCGAAACTCTTACTAATGTACTACCCTTCATCTTGCAAGGCTTCATTTTTTTGTTTGTTTCAGGTTAAAACAAAGAAATGCTGAAAATACTGTCAATTACATTTTTAAAGTTTTAAAGCTATCAGGCTTTAGTGCCACACACTGATGACTACCCATATAAGTGACAGTGGACCAATGACAGGCCATGTGGGCGTGTGTCTCACCCCGATGCTGAAGAGGGCGCTGACGGGCTTGTGGTCGCTGGTCTGCAGCGCCATGTGGCTCCGGTACTGCAGCTGTTTCACTCCGGTGCCCCTCCACAGGATCCGGTCGCACCAGGCCGGGACACGGCACTTCCCACTGCAGAGAGATCCCTCCAGCACTCAGTCAACGGAGAATGCACCCTGCCTCCTGTGCCCTCCACCCTCATCCCCTCCATCCTCCACCCTCAACCCTCCACCGTCCACCATCCACCCACATCCTCCACCCTCCACCCTCATCCCCTCCATCCACATGCTCTCCATCCTCCACCCTCAATCCTCTACCCTCCACCCACATCCCCTCCATCCTCCACCCTCAATCCTCCACAGTCCACCCACATCCTCCATCCTCCACCCTCAACCCTCCACTGTCCACCCACATCCTCCATCCTCCACCCTCATCCGCTCCATCCTCCACCCTCATCTCATCCAGAGTATCTGCTCCATTCGACACTTTCACAGGTAATGCTGTAGGGTCACACAATGACAAACGAACAGAGAGAGGCAAGGGTCGGGTTGTCTACCTGGAGTCCCAGCGGTCTGTTCTGGGGTCATACTTGTATGTGGGTATAAACTTGATCTCTCCCTCCATGAAGTCAGTGAAGGCCTGATGTGTCTGCCTTTGGACATTGAGCTTAAAATATGAGGGGAAAAAAACACCCACTTATAGACACATATGCTATTTAAAGCTATAGAGGAACTACTCCACTTGGTGGAATAACTTGTGGTCACAAGCATCTTTACCAATAGAGGAAGCTAATGTCTACCAGAGTAAAACTGGGGTTTCAGAATTATTACCTCTTTGGTTTCATATGTGATACAGGTGCTGTTATGAGGTAATGGGAACAGTTTGAATAAAGACGAGAGAAGAGAGACACCAAGACTTAAACACAACCCACCTGGTCACATTCCAGAAGCTTCTTCAGATCATTTTTGGAGATGAGGCATTTGACTTCAGTTGCATCGTACATGAACAGCCGGTAGTTCAGATCTCCCAGCCAAATGACTACACTGTAAAAAAAAAAAAAAAAAAAAAAAAAAGGGTCATAAAAGCATTGAGTACCTCCAGCGTCCCATGAGAAGTATATATAAGCAGTACATAAGCACTGTTTAACCAGAAAATCAAACGGAGATTAGAGCCATGGTAATGAAATGCTGCAGCCTCGAGGCCTGCTCTCTGGGGCTGGGTGGGGGGCTCACTCGTGCTTGACGATGCTGAGCGGGGGGTAGTCCAGCAGGTGGAAGGTCATTCGGGCGCAGATGTCCTTGTAGTCCTGGTTACGGCGCTCAAAGTGTTCCACGTGGGCCGCCAGGTGAGAGTTGACGATGCAGAAGCTGGTGTTGTGGAACACGAACCGCACCCCCACACCACCCTTATTTCCCTGAAAATGCATATTTTTATTTCATTATTTATTTTCTCTACTATTTTTTTTTGTTTTATTTATTTATTTCGCCTATCTAAGCTGGTCTCACTACTGCACTCCTCCTCCGTATACTCAGGAGAGCACAGACAAGCAGCGTTTTCCTCTGAGAAACATGCTGCCGCCAGCCGCCATTTTCTTTTCGAGAGCACTTAGAAACAAGAAGTATATTCTAATAGTGCAAATAAAAAGGACAAACAAAGAGTAAATACCTCGCTGCAAGAACAAATTGTACGTGCAAAAAATGCATGCGCCTGCTAAATGCCTAAAATAAAAGCCTGCAATAAACTGAAGTGAAATTAAAGTGCACGCTCAAAACATACAGTAAATCTTGTCTTATAGCACAAGGAACAGCACAAACCGCACTGACCATATTACTTCTATACAATGAGGAAGGTCAAAGTGAGTCATGGAAGTGAGCACGTCACTGTACTTCATCCGCACCATTTTACCCATGATGCCCGTACCCACGGACCCGACTGCCACCTCTTTGATGTGGTTCCTGTGCTCACTGTTGACGAACACCACCAGCATCATGCCCACCAGGCGAATGGTGCGGACCTGAAGAACAAACAAGCCCAGAACTTAGCTCAGACTTTGCGGCTATCCATCACTGCGGACAGAAAAGTATGTTTGTTTTTAAAAAAAAACTGAAGAATCTTGTTCTACAGCATCTTAAAAATTCTTTACTTTCAAAGGCATTCTCCATCCCATTAGCAAAGCTTTCAAAGCAGCAAAGAAAAGGCATTCGGGACCAAATCAAATCTGTACGGTTTTCCGTAACCAAGAAAGTGAAATACAAATCATTACAGCTTTGTAAATTGTTAATCTTCAGGTGAACCAATGCTATTTAAATAGCTAAGATATTATAACCATTAACTACAATGGGAGCATAAAATTAATCTTCTAGGCAGAAAAAAAGTCCACACCAGTTCCAGTTATCACACACCAAATAGGAAGTCCTGATTCTGGGCAGGTGCTATTGAGCCTCTGACTCACATGGCTATACTTGGCTTTAGAGTGCAGGTTCCTCTCCACAGCCTCCACCCACAGCTGCTCTTTGGATGAGTCCAGGTAGAAGAAGGCCTCAGTGCTCAGGTCCAGCTCCTGGAACCTTTGGAAATCAAAGGAGCCACACATATGGTGGAAGATGCCACAGCACAGCACATTCAAATAAAGCACTGCATCTCCATAAAGCATGAATCTACCATTTACACTTCACAGAAAACAAACAGAATAAACATTCTTAATAAATCCAGTATAACTACAGCAGAAGGTAATTATAAATTCTAAGCCAGGCATACCAGAACTCAATAGGATATACTGACTACATTAAATGCCCTCACAAGCAGGGCAGTTGGCAGTGACGTTAAAGGTAATAAAATGGCGCGTGACCCTGACTGATCCTGGTCCCCATACTGACCCCAAAGCGTAAACGTCTGGAGGCTCAGGGTCACAGCAAAGCCAAGGCCTCAGACTGCCCTCAGGAGGCTGGCCATTCACATTCCACGTCCCTGTGAAGAACCTGCAGCACAGAGCAGGACGCTGTCTTTCACAGAGCAGGACACAGTCTTTCACAGAGCAGGACACGGTCATTCACAGAGCAGGACACGGTCATTCACAGAGCAGGACGCTGTCATTCACAGAGCAGGACATGGTCTTTCACAGAGCAGGACACGGTCTTTCACAGAGCAGGACACAGTCTTTCACAAAGCAGGACACAGTCATTCACAGAGCAGGACACGGTCATTCACAGAGCAGGGCACGGTCATGCACAGAGCAGAACACTGTCATTCACAGAGCAGGATGCTGTCATTCACAGAGCAGGACACAGTCATTCACAGAGCAGGACACAGTCATTCACAGAGCAGGACGCTGTCATTCACAGAGCAGGACACTGTCATTCACAGAGCAGGGCACGGTCATGCACAGAGCAGGACACTGTCATTCACAGAGCAGGATGCTGTCATTCACAGAGAAAGACACAGTCACTCACAGTGCAGGACACTGTGACACACACACACACATACAGACACATATATACACATATATACACATACACACATACACACATAGACACACACAGCTTTCATCTGCTCTCTGGAGTAAGACCACCGGACTCTCACCTGAAGTTGTGTATGTCCACATACTCCTTCTCCTTTTTGGCCAGGCGGTGTTTGATGAGCCCCTCCCGCTGGCTGGACTGAGGGGGGAACATGGCGTGCCTCATGGTGGTGGAGCGTTCAGCAGAGGTCATGCGCCTGTGAAGGCATTACATCATCACTATGTGCCCGGGAAGTTATTACATCAGTACTATGCGCCTGTGAGGCAACTACATTATCACAGACAGCACTGCTTATGCAAATTAATAGTGGCCCAGTGGTCCCCCACAGCACCGACCTCACTCTCTTATTTTAAAAAGTATAAAGTTCTATTTTTTTAAAAACCTCAAGGAAAGTTGGTTTGAATTTACACGTACAGCATGTACGTGTTACAATGTAACAGCCGTTTATGTATGATGTAACAGACCATAGGTTTAGAGAAGCACATGCTCAGAAGTGGGGTGGACTTTGCTCACAACCTTGTCAAGTTTATAGTAAGTAATAAGTGAGCGTGGCTAACCTTAAAGGAAAGAAAACTCTGTTTGAAGGTTTCAGTTAGGCATCACATATGCAAATAAATTAAAATACTAATAAAACCTATACTCCTAAAATTCATTTAAAAAACAGAGTCTTGCGTCCATAGAGTACAATAGCTGCAGCAAGGGGAACCTCATAATGAGCAAAGCCCCTGTTCCTCTTACAAGCGTCAAATTCTATACAACACTAAAAAATAATCTAAAAACCATTGAGCCACTGGCAAGCTTTCTCAGCAACTTGGCTGATTCTTCTAACAGCACTTCCTTGAAGACTAATACTCTTTTTTTAATTTAGGTTAGCATAAAAAGCCAAGACAAAACTACTTTTACATTAGACTTAAAACAAGAAAACAAAATAAACGTATAAGAAGCACGCAGAAATTATTGTATTCAGAAATGAATGATGTGTCCTGTAAGGATACTCACTCTCTGCTGGTGGGGGTGTTGACAGGCCCATCCCTGCTCGGCAGGGACGGTGCTCTGTTCCTGGGGGGAAGCCCAGGAGGAGGGGCGCAGGGGGGCGGCTTTCGGGGGGGCAACGGGGGTGGTGGAGGAGCCCCACGAGGAGCGACGATGCGGTTCTGCTGGTTCTTCTTCTCCTCCACCTTCAGGGCGTGGTTGAAATGGTTCTCGAAGCCGAAGTCCATAGCCAGGGACAGAGCTGGATCTCGAGCATCTGCTGAAGGCAGATGTGGGACATTTATCACTGACAAAACCAGTTCAGCATCCTAATCTTTACTGCTCACTCCGATCAAAAGACACAGGTTTGAGGTAAGAGACAAGACATTTTCTCTGGCCTGCCCACACTTCACCAGGATCACATATGTACTGGAAATACTTCAAGTAACAGAAAAAATCTGATGTGCAGGTCTTCGAGACTTATAAACAAAACAGTGTACAATTTATGTGAAAGAATAATTTTGTTCTGATGGTGAATCTAAACTGCCTGCACCATAAATTTTTGTTGTGCATGAGATGCTTTGCATAAATTAACCGAGAATAACATCTTGCATGCTTTACATGCTTGCGTTTTATGCTGCTATTTATTTGTCAGTGCCTACTGCTGCTACTGAACGTTGTAAACAGGGAGTGGCTTGGTGACGTAGTAAAGTTACAGCAGTGTCTGCCTTAAGCAACAATTGAAAACCAAACAGATTTCTCTCTCTATTCTCTTGGCACATTGTTGTTCTGTACATTCAGTAATAATGGAATGAGACCAATGGAGATGTATTTGTGTCTTTATTTCACCCACTCCGCTTGTGAAAGGTGAAAAAAAATGGAAATTTTTTTAAATGATTATTTTACAATAACCTATCAGTAATCTGCAGCATTGACTGGTCTCTAAAGAGTTAAAGTACTTCAAATAAAGTATTTTGTCCAGGTCTGGTCCACACCTGTGCTGAGTGGGACTGTCCCGTTGCTAGGGTTGATGGGCAGGGCAGTCACAGAGGGTTTGGTGCTGGGCAGCACCATGGCCGCTGGTTTGGAGACAACCTTCTGTGGGGCAGCAGGGACTGGCTTCAAATTGGGTACTGGGGCAAGAGGGACCATCCTTTTGGGTGGGGGTGTTTTTGACACGGCTGAAAAAGAAAAGAAAAGCAGGCTTTATTGAAATGGCTGGATCGAATGACTCACTGAAGAAGGAAACACCGCTGGAAGCTGGAAAACCCTTGTCTAATCAGTATTGTGCTCTGGCGTATAGAATTACAAATTTTCCACTGGTTCCTATGAGAATCCAAGTCAAATGCATATCCCTCCATAAGTCAGGGGTGGAAACAATGGTGTATCTGCTCACTTCCCCACAGCCACAGCATCAGACAGAAATGTGCACATCTTCCCGTCTAAAAACCAACACGTGAAAGATGGAAGGATCATAAAATAAACCCGAGGAAACAGCCTCTGCTAGTGGCAGCCTCAAACAACGGACTCGGTTTCATAAGATCCCTGGTGTGCACGTCCAATTTTTTTAACATTCGAAAGAAGACATTTGGTGTAGTATCACTATGCGTCATCCGCGGATGGATTTCATATGTCCTCACGTTTACAAACAATTAAAATAATACAATCAGTAATGAGGAATTCATGTCATGGACGCCACGCCTCACTACAGCACAACCCTTCAGCACACCAGACCACACAAACCTCATAATGGAAATGTTAAGGGCTGAGTAACACTCAGGAAGAACAGCAGAGACAGAACAGCCCGTGACACAAGACGACTGGCTGAGAAACTTTACACCTGCTGTGACGTCATAACAACGGCCTAGTTTAAATCATTGACTGGACGTGCCAGACAAAAGTAGAATGACATAAGTAGAACCGGATGGCATAGTTGTTGAGGAACTAAAAAAAAACCAGTACAGCAGGTTAAGCCTCCTTACGATTTACATTGAGATACACATAATTCATTGTGAAAATATCCACAAGGGATTTTTTTTTCCCCTTCTGTTGTCATCTACGGACAAAGCCTTGCGACAGAATAGCTAAAACACTGAGGAATTTCAACTCATAGTTCCTCATACAAATATTGTTAGACGGCCAGGACAGGAAATTCTTGAGCACATTCCTGCTGGTTTGGGAAGACGTGTAGAAACTTCCTGCTGGCGTACAGCAGCCTGGCACGCAGTACGTGAAGCTCCTCACCTTGATGTTTGGCCTTCTTCACCTGCGCAAAGAAAGCCTGACTGCGCTCATCGTCCAGCAACTCCAGCAGCAGCTCCGGGGATCGTTCGCCTTGCACGCGCACGCGCAAAGGAGCTGGGAAGCACACACATGTGCGTGTTTGGTGAGCACGCAAGCACACATGCGCACGCGTGTGCACATGCAAACACATATACAAGAATCAAATACCTATACAAATGCACACACGCATGGACACAAACTCACAGGTATGCATATACACAGCATATGCACGTGCACACACACACATACACAACTCTCTCATGTACACAGGGAACCCCATACAGTATCTGCACCTGCTTACTAAGGTATTCAAACCTGCAGCTGGTTATACTCTTTGCTGCAGATATATAGAAACTATATATGACTGGCTCATATCCATAAAAATTGGACAGCCAAGGTACACCATTGCATGTTGCAAAAATGCTGCAAGCTTGGATTAACAGCTGTCAAAATAACAACCGCCTGCTTTTATCTTTACACTGTAGCTGAAATACTGTTCTCAGGGTACAATATAATAACTCTCCTTATCTGTTATAGACATAAAACTGATTTACTTTGCCCGTTCTAAACACTCATTAAAGCAACACTGAGCCATAAAACAAACGTATTTAAAGCTATTCCTTAGGTTTCCACATTAAGGACAGAAAAGAATCCTGGGACAGGATGAGACTTCCTCTCATTTAGTAGATTTTACTTGCACTTACAACAGAACATTAAATTTCCTTTTCTAGGGAATTAAAGGTGAAAACATACTTATTTTGAACTCCATGCCACAAGGCAGGTTTTAACAATCTCACAATGAACTCTAAAGTGGTATTCACTTATATTTTTACAATACATTATTATTTAAGCCAATTATCAGCTGGGATTAAGTGAATACCCAATATTCCAGTATGTACAAGGATTTCATTCACACTACTACTATTATGGAATATATTTCCTTTCTTTACTGAGCAGTTGGTTCCAGAAAGAAAAAAATTCAGATCTATTAATTTTATTTCTTCATTTAAAAACAATGACTCCATTGTGAATTCTTAAGACAATAAATACCTGCAATAAATACATAACTGCATTTATAGAACTTTCATAAGTGCAGCTGAACATTTCACAAAATGTCCAGTATTTTGTCCTATTGCCCTACACATCGTATGACCTTCAGCATGGCATTACTCACAGTTAATGGGGAAATCAATGAGTAGTGCCTCCTCAGCCTCTGAAAAAGAAGAAAATTTAAGAAAAAAGGGGTTTATAACATAAAGTGATACTCAGTATCCATTTGGTACCTTGTAGGTTAATCATGCAATACTTTTTATGAATGTATACTACTGGTTGTGTTTAACTGGTCTGTGTGTATGTACTAATCTGTTAAATTGAGGCCTAAAAAGACATGTAAATAAACACAACTCACTTCTAAGTACTGGAAATTTACTAACACTGCTATTTAATGGAGGAATAGTGCATTTTGTATTAATGTGTTTAAATAAATATTTGCACACAGGGTTTTTATTGTATACAGACATGCCCATATCATACTGGCACTTAGAACATGTTTTCTACTGATCATGCCTGCAGATGTAAAGTGCATTATGGAGTGAGTGAAATTCAATGTTTCCTTTTAATGTCAATGCACTGTTTATGAGGGGACACTAAAGGCTAATTTCACAGTCCACTAGAGACTAAAGTCAATCTATTCTACTACTTACTTGGTTGTAAATGGCTTAGAGAGAGTAAGCCTATTAAAGACAGGAGCTCCGTAACTCTATGATACTTACCCCGCACAAGGTGGAAATGGCTGTTGATGGGTATAGACAACTGAGGCACTGGACTCGTCACTACAGCATCAGGATTGGCTAAAACACCCAACCTACAAGACAGGGCCAGTATAAGCCATAATATACCCATTTACAGTGCCTTTATGAGCCTCTCTGTAATGACACTAGGTCTCATCTTTACACAAGCACAGACGCCACTAGACAAGAATGCAGTTTCTTCTCAGACCGTGTTGTCCTCTGTATGCAGTAAGAATTCCCATTCAAATTTTTGACCCAACACTTTTTGCATTGCTTTTCTGCACGTCACACAATGACAAAGTATTTACTTATTCAGCACTAAATTATCACTTCTGATTTGTGAGATTGTGAGATTAGACTCATCACTAATAATTTTGGCAATCAGTTTAATGGGGCAAAGGGGCATGCACTAATCAGATAGTGAGGGAACAGCACAACGGCCAAACAGCAGCCCACACGCTAATCCCGAGTGATTTATTTAATTCAACCCATGAGCAGAGACACCGTGAGCTCCATCACCTGACCAAGACCAAATGGCTGAAACGTCACTGCTGGAGGATTGAATTAACTAAGTCACTTGGGAGCATAACTTATTTTCTTGAATTTGATTATTCTTTCTCACTGAAAAACATTTAATCGTCTTATATTTTATGAAATTACCAACAGCACTGTTGGAGGACCGATGGTAAAGAAACAGCGTGATGCACCAAGATGTTTAAACCTACAGCCTGAAGCCCCAGTGACAGTCCCTGAACATTCTGGAAATCTGGAGCTTTCAATGCCCAGGCTTCTGGCCTGCCACATTAGACTAAAAAGGGATTCCCGTCTCTTTGAGGGCTGATCAAAAAAGGCGACAGTAGTCTTCTGCTTGTAGCACTTTCCACATTACTTTCACTGCCCTGGGACTCCGCACTAAAGATAGTGACCTAATTTAGTGGTTGAGCACACCGTGGAGACCGCAGGAAGCTTAGGAGAGTACAGCTTTAATGCAGTTAGAGGGGCTGCAGGCATGTGAGTCCCATTAGGCCCTGGGACATGGCAGAGGAATGCAGGCGGACAGGCATCCCGCTAGCCGGTACCGAAGCTGAACGCACACACGGTCTCCTTCGATGGCAGCACTCACACCGCAGTCCCGAAGACACGGGTCATATAACACCCTCCCATTATACCACTCCCATGTCCTGGACTTCGCCACCAAGCTGATGTGCAAATGCTGATGACCTCTGGGGCTGGGAGGAGACCCTGGCGGTGCTAAGCACAATACTAGCAGGTTTCGTTTTCCCATTCACAGGAAGCTAACATGAGAGAACCAAATACTGGTATGGCTTTGTCTTATTTTGTAACACAAGGAGGTCCTTGTTTTACGTTGTGTAACTTTGCAGGGTCACCATTATAAAACGTGTTGTGTTACACATGCTGAGTTTAGCTGCTCTGATGCCCATAAAGGCCCGTGTTTAATCCGTTTTAAGCAATGTGTGAAAGGCCTCCTCTGTGCAATTTGAGACAAGTCTTCTTAAGGAGCCAACAATATCCTGCTGGTCACTTGAAAAGGAAAGCATCCAGTAGCATGAACAGTAAAGTACAAGCTCATATTTCACACAGATTTCCTGATAATTATTTTGGGCACAGAGTGTAATGGATGAATAGAAATCCATGAAACTCAATTGAAATATTCTGCTTAATGCCACAGATAAACGTTTTCGTCTTGCCTGTGGGATGACCATGCAATTCAGTTTTATGGCAAATCCTTATGAAGCATGAAGTCCAGAAAAAATATAAAAGAATCCATTAATGCATACAGATGGCTCCGGTTCAAAGTGCGTACCCTTAAACAGAAGCAAAAGAGCAACACACTGCGACAAATGGCAAAATGTAGTTTTCAATAAGGGAAAAATGTTTGTAATTTTAACAGATTTCAACAGATTACCACAATAACGTCACTGTCCGGGTGAACAGCTACGCACTCACATGTAGTCTCCAGATCGCTCGATCAGTGACAGGAGCCTCGGTTCCTTGTTGCCATCTCTGAGCTCTTGTCCCTTCACGGTTTGGTCATGTCGGTTAAGAAATCGTGACTGTGATAAGACGGTGATGGAGTACGTGCAAATCACAAGGCTAACTTGAGTAAAAAAGTTAAATGTCTTGGCAAGCCCTCCTGTTCAAAATTGCATGCAACGGACACTTTTTTTTTTTTTTACAAAAAGCACTGATGTTTTTTAGTTCAATTTCCACACTTCACGGACATCCTTTTGCAATCTGAACACTAAATTGACAATGGAAACAAATATTTATGCTTAAACCATATGAAAACAACTACACAGACAACATTACAGACAAGCATCAGATGTGGAGCAATCTTTTTTATCACCGGTCTAGTAGTCGCTGCTACCCATCCTTATTTCGTTAATTGCTGACATTTGATGATGGAAAAAATACCTACCTGATTAACTGGTGTTTCGAGTCGCTACAAACACACAAACGAAATAACATGCTGGCAAAATAAGCGTGGAACAGACAAATACACGGAAAATCAATGGCAAGCTAATGTGTGCTAGCTCGCTAATACTGACCAGCACTATAGAGCCTTCACACAGCTAGCTTGGTATTAGCAACAATTATCCATGTTGTATTTATTGAATGATTTTATAAATCGCCATTTTTGAAAGGATATTGCTAAACATTTGTCTTCACAAAATCCAAAGCCCAACAGCTTGTCCATCGTCATCGAATTATTGATATGGTTGACTGTGTTCCAGTCCGTCTTCTTCCAGACGCTTTTGACAAGCTAGCCTAGCTAGCTAGCCATCTTCAGAACCAAAACAAGCAATATACGGCCTTCTTGGGAGACAGCTGCCAGAGGATTACTGGATCTACCCGTATTTTCGCTACTTCATCAGCTACGCGTGAACAGCAAGCCTCCAGTTGCAGTTTCCAGTATTGCAGCCTCGCTAGATGGGTACAGTATAGCTAGCCATGTTCCCCACCCAAGAAAACGACTTTCTCCCGAAGCCGGACCGGAGACAGCTTAGGCTATATATAATTTAGTTTGCTATCCTAATCCGGTTCGACTGAATGAGTGAAACGCCGCCCAATGTGCGTTCTTAAACCGGATAACTTTAGCTAACGTTAGCGGTTGTTTTCTAGTGAGAAAGGATGTGATTTTCAAGAAGCTAGTCTAAATAGCCTAGTATTAGCGAGAAAGATCTCGAGTCGTCACATTTTCATTTTGACAACCTATCCCTTCACAATGGTTTTCTTGCCGGTTGATACACCTGGTAGCAATGCGATATCGTCCCCGCCCATTCACGGAGGACACCTGTGTTGTTGGCAACTTCTTTCTCCGCGCTACTGGTACAATGAGGCGGACCGTCCGACCTGAAATACGACATAAGCCTGCAATTGTAATAAAACCTTTTCTTTTGAAGCGAAAACGGACTGACTCTAGAACGACTGGTCAATAACTGTCGTTTGTTTTAGCGTAGGTATTTTTCTCGGACAAAATAATTTCGTTTCTTGGACGGAAAGTAGCCTACCCCTGTAGGCTATCCCTTGTAATGGGCCCTGGCGAAAAACATCGCTTACTAATAATACTAATTGTTGGAAATGGAACCACAATTGGAATTCTAATAGACTAGTGTAATTATTTATTTCGGCGGCATGCTGCTAGTCTATATGAAAAAAGACAAGCAGTATTATGACATTACGTTCATTTAGCAGACGCTCTTCCGAGCGCCTTACAACACAGATCTTGTACCTGAATAATGGGCAGTGCCAGACCGAGTCACTAAAGTAGCAAGTGAAAGTTAATGATGCTAACCAAGAAATTAAATACACATTCTGAATAGAACACATACAGATTACATAAGATCTAATAAATTATACATATTGCCATAAAATAAAACCACCTTAAAATAGCATAACCTCAATTTAGTGAAAAAGGTTGGTGTGCTAGGAGGAGGTGGGGTGGGGACATGTATGGGAGTGGAACCAATATATAGTGTAGAAGTAGTCTGCGTCGAAAGATGGCCAATGAGCTGCTGCCCTGACCACTGTGAAGTTAGTTCTGCCACTAGGGGGCAGGCACAGACAGTCATCCTGATTGGGAGATGCGACCGCGCAAGAAGTGTACAGCTATGAGCGGTTTGGTTTACTTCACACCCCTAATAATGTGTAGACGCAAGATCACCTGAGCATGAGTGCAAGTTGATTATATGAACAAGAACCGAAATTCAAATGCTGAATACATATATTGTTTACAAGTAGTGTATTGTTGTAAACACTCTAAACACTAAACATAATGAACATACTTTGCGCTGCGCACCTTTTTCCTTTCGTGTTGAATCTCCGTGTTTTAGAGCATTCCAATTTGGGAGAAATAAAAAATAATAATAGTTTAATAGAATGTCGTATTTTGTTTACTGTTCACGCTAGGAGAAGTGTTTTCTACAGCCTTCTGATTTACAACCGCATTTCCAAATTTGTTCAGACTAAGGAAGATGGCAAACAGAATATAGAGGGAAAACTAGCACTTCCTAGCGAAGAGCATGAGATAAACATGTGAAGCCATCTGTTCATTATTCTTTAAAAAAAAATCTTTTCACCTTTGGCTCGTCATAAGAATGTTGACTACTGTCGCAAAGGATATGTATATGTATGTACAAAAGAGTTCGGAGAACACATTATTTTAACACAAGAGCTGATCATTTAATTTAACTTTTTTTCTGAAGAGGCAAAACCATCAAATCTTTTTTTATGTTTCATGGGGATGTAATGCAAAATTACATGGATGACATTTACTTCAAGCCTTTGTATAATTATCTTTTCAATGTGGGCTAAGCAAAAGATGATTATTATGTGCATGGTTGAATACGTCTGTAGTCGTAATTTATTTTGGGAAGACACGTTCAGAATTTTCTCATTGAATTGAACTTTGCCTTGTGGAACTTGGTCCATATTAATAAATCACATTAGTCACTGCTTCACAGTTTCTTTGACATGTTATGAAATCAGTGCAGCATAAATATGTACATCACATGCTCTGCTCTTGAATTTAGGCAAATTAGATGAATTCACATTTACAGCGTCACCTTGCTAAGAGCAAGGGTTCCTTCCTCAGGCGGTGGCCGCCTTGATCCTGTGAGCCGCGTAGGGGCTGGAGTCCCTGTGCAGGAAGATAGTCCCGTTCGGCAGTTCCTTCTCCTCCCAGTGCTCCTCCATCTCTACCATCAGCTCTGGGCTGAAAATTTCAGCCAAGCAGTAGGAGCGTTCGAGGCGGTGCAAGGAGGAGTCCGAGGAGGTGTCATTGCTAATGTCCTCCATCAGCTCGGTGCCAGGGTCTTGGGTGTCCTTCAGGTCTTCCCGCAGCTCGTAGATCAGGTCTTTGACGTCGCGTCCCAGAGTGGACTTTAGGCCGAACAGACACAGCAGGAAGAGCAAGCCAGCGCAGATCCCTGAGACAAAGTACAGGGCCACCTTCTCCGGAAGACCTGGCAGGAGAGAGACAGCTTTGTGTGGGCAGAGTGTCCGCAAGTCCGATCCGCATGAGGGGGAGGTAGTGGATGGGATGCTGACTGGAGAAACCAGTGCGAAGGCACAGCTGTCGCCGGTAGATGGCACTACTATAGTCAGGACAATGGCACAGTTATAGCGTAGTTGTTGATGGCCAAGTATCAATTTATTTTTATTTTTTTGGTAAACCACAAGGGAAAAATACCATGGCACATATATTTCATGGGCATATATATATATATATATATATATATAAAATATATATATATATATAGCTTATAAACATACACTACATGTACAAAAGTATGTGGACACCCGAACAGCACACCCATATGTGCTTGCTCAACATTTCATTTCAAAACCATGGGCATTAATGCGGAGTTGGTCCCCCCTTTGCTGCTGTAACAGCCTAAACTCTTCTGGGAAGGCTTTCCACTAGATCATGAAACATGGCTGCGGGGGATTTGCTGCCATTCAGACAGAAGAGCAGTAAGGTCAGGAACGCAGTCGGCATTCCAATTCATTCCAAAGGTGTTTGTTGGGGTTGAGGTCAGGGCTCTGTGCAGGCCAATCCAGTTCTTCCACACCAAACTCAGCATGCCATTTTTTTATGGACCTCGCTTTGTGCATGGGGGAATTGTCCTGCTGAAACAGGAAAGCGCCTTCCCCCAAACTGTTGCCACAAAGTTGGAAGTACACAATTATCGAGAAGCTACAGTCATTGTTTGTTGTAGCTTTAAGATTTCCCTTCACTGGAACTAAGGGGCCTAGCCCAAACCAGTATTCCTCCTTCCCCACGCTTTACAGTTGGCACTATGCATTTGGGTAGGTAGCATTGGAGCGTCTATGGAGATTGCATGTCTGTATGCTTGATTTCATGCACCTGTTGGCAATGGGTGTGGCTGAAGTTGCTGAACCCACTCATTAGAAAGGGTGTCCACATACTTTTGGCCATGTAGTGTATATCTCAACAACCCGTATGGGATTCGGGCACTCTGGCACTGTTGTCGGGCTCCAGACTCAGCTGCCACCAAGCACCCCACAATGTGAACACAGCAAGTGGCACACGTACCCCATATTTGGGCAAAGATTTCCAGAGAGTTGGTGATGAGCACCATTTTTCGAGGGGGTCGTGGTACGCCAGGGCCGGTGTACCAGCCGCCTGCAGAGGAGAGGAGACTGAGCTTAGCAGCCATTGTGTCTCTCCCAGCAGTCAGCGTGCCCCTCTGCTGACTGCGCACAGTTTCGCTATCTGAGCCCTGCTTGTCTAATTACTCCCCCTGCAACCACCAAACCACAACCTTTGCTCCAAGTAAGAGTTTTGGTCTTCATTTTTATCTTAATAATTTTTCACCAAAGAGTAAAATTATTAAGACGGTGGAGTGACCAAAAGCTTGGAGCACTTCAGGCAAATGAAAGTAACACATTTCTGCTTGCTTTCTGCTTGTACAAACATCATGCTATGAGAAGGGTGAGGGCGGAACTGTAATGAAAGAATGTAAGCCCCAACAAGATACCTCTGTAACCAAAGGAAAAAAGAAGTGAGCAGATCTTACCATGTGTGTAGTCTGTGATCAAGAAAGGGTCAGAGGACCCACGTCCAACATCCTCCAGAAGGTATCTGGGTACTTGACAAAGAGAGAAAAAAATATGTCCAAATGGAAAATATCTCATTTCTGTCTAGTTTGCAGTATAAATAACTGTTGCTTATCAGTCATTAGAAAAATATTTCAAAGTGATAAAACTTTAAAACCACATTTTCCCTTTTTTCTCTGATGATAGTAATTTAAACCCCATTTTTGGAATCTTCGGATCAAAACCAAATCCCGTATCTTCATGAATTAATTACTGCCGTGACTGTTCGTGTAACTGCAGTAACTGCAGAGTTTTTTCTTTACAAGCACAGTTTGGCAAGTTCAACAATTATCAAATCTCATTAAACTTGGTACTTGGCTCTATTACTTGTCAAAGTCAAAGTTTAGGACAATCTTGGTTGAGGCCTTAGCCTGAGTGCCAGTGTAAGCCTTAAATACACCCCTTAAACTTACCCAGTGGTTATCCATCTTCATCTACTGTACTTATAATAGCTAGCACCTGTGCCCCCAAGATAATAGCCTTGTGTTTGCTGGCAGATCAGCCTTCCGTTGCCCCCCCCCCCCCCCCCCACCATCCCCAAAATAATCATGAAAACAACATCACTCACCACACACAAAGGACACCTGCAGGTGCTTCTTCACCCCTGGGAGACAGGGGTCCCCAAAGTTCTGTGCATCAGCCAGCACAGAGCAGTTAGTCCTGCCTTGACACCTGCGTGACACTTTCCTCAGTGCCGTGGGGGACAGGCACTCTGTTATGCACACAGGCACAGGAAGTTTTACTGCAGATTTACTGTTTGGTCTTTAATGTCTGTTATGATAAATATGATGCAGTTGTTTTCCAAAACAAGTTGAATAACCAAATTACATTCCATGGGGTGTCTCTGATTTACAATCTCTGTACATTTTCTAATAAAATCTTTATCTGTATTAATGTATAAATAAATTTGTTTTTTTGGTTTAATGTTATAAGTTTTTTCCTATTGCTATTTGTTTGACATTTCTGCCGCAATGACATTTTTTATCCTTTAGGGGGCTCTATCATCTTGTCCGTAATGCGATGAAACAGGCGATGCCATTTTGTGAGTCACAGTCATTATATTTCCCGTCCTGACGGAAGACCACTGACCCATGTCAGGGGCAGCTCCACTCTCCTGGGGACACTCTGCGTTCCCGTGTGGCAGATGTCCGAATGTAGCCGTGTAGATTGCCAGCACTGTGTCGTTCCCGCACACCAGCTGTAGTCTCTCATTCTCGCATGCCAGCTTAGTGCTGTGATTCTCTGTCACACAAAAACGTCTGCGGTTAGCAAGGTCAGCACAGCACAGTAGCATGAATTTTGTTTTCCACCACAAGCCATTTTTGTCTTGCAACTCTAATAACTGTTAATAATATAAAAAAATTAAAAAAAATTAAAAATAAAAAAAAAGAATTTGTACTGAACTTAAAGTGTGACCTTTTGTTTTCACAAGCACCATTTTGCAACACTGCCTTCCTGTCTTTGTTTTCTTAATAACTCTGTCTACAGTCTTCAAAATATCTGCCATGAAAGGCAATGACAGTATTTACTGTGGGACACATGTATGTATATATGTCACATTTTTGCACTCTGACCTGGACGGCACTTGTAAGATACGATGAGGTACTTGCTAGTGCCTGGGCAGGGATCCAGGCCAAACACACGACTGATGACCGGGATCTGGCAGGACGATCGATCCTGACATTCATCCATAACTTTCTGCTGGCACACAAAAAAAACACACTTATTTTTGTCTTCTTTTCAAGGACTAGTACACTTATGTAAGACTTCATAAAGCCTTGCTTTGAGATTTTGTTAAAGTTACATTCATTACTTTTAAAAGTGTTCCAGGCTGGAACTGCCAACATCAACACCCGCCATGTCCTGTTAATTCAGCCCATCTGGGTTTTTTTTTATTTTAAACAGGACTGCTTGCCCTCTTGTCCTGTTGATATAATTCACGTGCCCGCACACACAAACTTCCAAAAGTACCATAAAGTGTTCGACAGTTTCATCCGAGCAGAACACTGCGGAGCACAGAACCGTACCTGGGTAGCCACAGAGGACGTGCAGTCTGTGTTCTCCTCGGTGCTGTTCCCATTCGCAGCGGGACACAAGTTCTCGCTCGAGATGCGACGTCCGTAGAACGAGGACAAGACCGTTACGGTGGTTTTGGTGGGACACGTGATCGAGAGGGTCTCCCCGTCACACGCGTGCATGGTGTGATTCCTCAGGATCGAATGCAGGTATGCTAAAAGCATGGGGAGGTGGAGCAGATATGTGTAACTGTATGGACACTTGAACTTCCGCTCTTCAGTCTGTTGACTTATTAAGCTTTATTATCCGTCTACAATCACAGGCCACAAAAATAAATGCTGTGGTAATAACAGGCATACTTTTACAGTCAAGCTGGGCGACCGTTACATTTTACAGCCGTTTATAATCCAATGTAAGGCCATTGACTCCTGAACCTGCCGCTCCATCAAGTATAATCTTGAGGGAGTGTGTTAAATAGGCTTGACATATGGGCCGCTGTGTAGAGGCATAAAAATGAATCATGATATCTCTTCTTAAGCGAGGTCTCAGGACCTTGGTCCCTGCTGCATCTGCTGACAGAACACATCAAAAGCCTTCATGTAAAATTAATCTACAAGACAAAAAAACTTGCCAAAAGTGTACCAGTAAAGAAAACAAAGTATTCACGAGACTGGACAATTCAAGGAAACTATTATGCGGATGTATCCAAAAAGCCTTTGGAACCAAAACTTCCCCCCATCATTTCCTAATTTGTCTATCATTTGTCGCTAGTCTGTTACAGCTGCTGCTGGTAGAGTCTCGGGGCTCCTCTGTCGCTGCTTTCAAATTCGTATCACCGCTGCACCTGTTTCTGGGAGGGCTACAGAATGCTCTTGCGATGCTATGCTAATGCTATGCTAATTCTAATAAAGAGCTCATGCACTGCTCATTCTGGTTTTTCAGAGGGGTATGAAGTGCTCTTGCACGTGGTCCTCTGGTACGAGGCTGCATGCCGTGGCCTGCGATAAGACTGGCCCCTGTGGATCCAAGGCAGCTTGTTCAGATTGCTGGCAGGCCTTGGCCTCTCTCTATCAGGGTAACGCCTGCTTTGTGTCCCCGGAGAGGCAGCCCCAGACAGACAGCCTTCAGGGCAAGCAGTGCCAGGCACTCATTCACAGTCGACTATTATTAGCCTGATATGACATTCCAATGGCATGGCAGTATTTCTGTAGTGCTGTAATGCAGCAAATGCAGCAATAATTACATCTCTACATGAGACAGATATTTGGCATATTATATGAAGTCCTGTAATACTAGAAATAAAATCAGTACAGCACCAAATATATATGTACCACACTTTTTTTTTTTTACCACACATAGTTTAACAAGATCACAACTGATCTACTGAATCAGCAAATTGGTCTGCTATTATACATAGTTTTTCAATATAATTTGAGAGTATAAATTTGAAAGTATTTTTCTTGGCATCAGCAATTTATAATGCAAACAACGAGAAAAAAAGAAAAGAAAATAGCCTTCAACCCCGACACCCGGCTTTCCGCAGGAGTCCCCGCAGCTGTTTTGCACAGGATGCACAGGCGATAAATCGTGGAGCGTAGTTTCCAACCGGGAAAAAAACACACTTCACTCGCTCGCGCGCGCGCATGTACACAGTGGCAGGAGTAATGCACCGTTCACTCACCCGAGAAATCTGGAGTCACCCATGTTGGACACACGGCGAGGCAGAGGTAGAACGGCACCAAACACCAGGACCCGCTTGAGCTCCGCAAAACCATTGCGCCGACCTTGCGTAACCCCCCAGATAGGTTTCAATGCTTTATGGTCTTGTTTGGCTATTTACTGTGTGCGGCCAACTGTCAATGACAGCTATTGTCTGCGCCCAGCAACAGTGCTCCTCTTCACAGGAGAAGAAGCAGCTGACTGCTTTTGGCTGTCCACCCACACATTTCCAAATGTTTGAGGCAGACAGAGCATTCTGTCATTTTGTTTATATAGAGACTGACAGCGATGTCTTGGAAATATGGTCAGCACCATTTTCATTCTAAAGGTCTGATGGCAAATGGTTGAGTGATATCTCTGAACTCGTCAGACTCTGAAGACAACTGCTACTCGGAGACCTGGGGTCCATTAGCATTTAGAGGAAGACAGCTGTTTACCTTTGGTTTAATGCTTTCTTGTTTGTCCTTTAACTAATTTGTGACTAATGTGACAGAAGCAAGTACAACGTCAACAGAGAGCTGTTGAACTTCCAGAAACCTATTGATAGAGATAAAGAGGATGTTTACCGGCTGTATCCCATCTGCCGTGTGTCCCGTGGAGATAGGGTCATCCATCTCCACATGATAACAGCTTCCTCCTCCATTGTAGGCAGAACGGTGGAGTTCAGAGGTAAAGGAATGATTCACCACATTTATTGCAGTTCCAGTAACAAACTAATCTAATTTCTCTCTCACTTTCCCCACACATGAAATAACACTGAGATTTCTGATAGCCTGTTGTGGGCTCAAGTCATGTTTTTCTCTTTCTTCTGTACATCTCGTGCTAGTTTCTACGGGATACTTGCCATGTCCTCATCTCACTACCTCCCTTTGCAGTCTTTATTGAAATCAAAACAGTTGTCATAGCAACCAAAACACAAGTAATCTGATAACTGAGGGGGTCGAGTCGGCACGTTGTCTTCAGCGTTGAGGTGGGAGTGACTTCAGCGCACGCTGATACTTCAACCTGAGCAAACAGTGTGAGGTGAGCCAGCTGTCAAAGTTGAATGACGCAGAATGTGAACCTACAGTAAACGACAGTCTTGGGCTGTACTGAGGTATGCAAACACAAGCCTCTCTCCTGTGACCTGGAGGTGAACTATTGCAGAAAAGAGTCACACCCCCACATGCGCAGCTGGTCAGCTGGAGGGATGCACCAGAGCCAAAATGGATACTATAGAGACAGTGGATCCTGATAGGTTGAAAATGTTTCTCACATTGATAATTCCTTTAAGTATTATTGGAGCTACATAAGCCATTCAAGGCATCCTCACAGCCAAAACCAAGTCCAGGCCAGACCTGGGTTAAATAAATATTTGAAATTAACCCAATAGACATATTCCTAATAAGGCATACAGCAGAATTGATAGTTAAACATGGTCCCCTGAAGGGGAAATTTCTAATTTCAAAATTCTTCACTTCTTCACTCATACGATGTACACTTAGGCTAGAAACATGTTGCATCGAAAATTCTCCAGGATCTTCATGTGTTCTTAAAATTTTACCAGTATCTAATTCAAACAGTGATATGCAACAATGCAGACAAGTTGCAGAAAGTAAATAGAGGAAACATAAACACGAAGCCGTGTCATAGTTAAACATTTGTCTAAAGCCCTTTCACTTCTTCAGAAAATGAAAGAGAGAAACGGACAGCACTCACGAGAATATTATAAACTATTGTTTTATTGCAATAATGTATGGAGGCAAAGCATGCACAAATGTTTCAGCCTAAGCCTTCCTCGGTGTGTTGAATGTGCCAAAAAATAATTATAATATAATATTTTTTGGCACATTCAGCAGCACAGTCCCACTGACGCGGATGTGCATCCTGAATGATACTAAACGGTTTGTTTTGCCCAGTGTAGAGGTCGTCTATTGAGTATGGGCTCATCGCCTCGGAGTACAGTTGGTGTAAGTGCTGAAGTATTGAAGAAGAAAGAGGAAGTGGATGAATCTGGCCCGGTCTGGGCCTCAGTTTCTTGCAGAGGGGAGGGGCTGCAGTCGCAATCAGTTTCCTGTGCCAGTGTGAGTGTTATTCACTTGATTTCCAGCATTTGTTGGGAGTTTCCATTTCAAGCTTTTGTTTTTAATCTTCTCTATTGGCTAATGGAAAATCCCAGCCCCTGTGGTCTGGCACTGGAGATGCGTACGGATTTAGTGGACTCCTCACTCTGAGGGTTCAAACAGTCCTCTGGTCATGAAACAGGCTATTTCTTAATCTTATCTTCATTTTATTTTTTTCCACCATATTTTGTTTATGCTTCACGCTCTGCTTCATGAAGTCACCAGGCCGTCTGAATTCCCCCAAAATTATGAAATAAATTCCCCCTCAAATGTGCACTGTAGAAAAAAGCAGAATTGAAATTTCCCCTTCAGGGAACCATGTAGTGAAGTTTAACAGTCAATTCGGCAGTATGCCTTATTGCCAATTTTTTTTATACAAAAGCATTTAGAGGCTGTCTCTGAAATAAGTAAGCGTTGAGAAAGAGTATGGCAAAAATTAATAAATCTATCTTTTGAGGACAATCTACCGTAACTTCAGGTTCAGCAAACATTTCCCTGGGTTGTGTGTTGTTGTGTATTAAATTGTTCTTGGGTAGATAAAAGAAGTATATTCTACTGAAATATGAATTTAAGCTACTATCAGCACTGTGAACTCTAGATCATTATTTTGAAAAATACTGCTTGTGTAGTTTAATTAATATTACTTCGTGTAATTCAAAGAATTTTATTTTCTACACGAACAAGAAAATAAAATAGGACAAAGCACACTAATATCATATCAGCACACATGTGCAGGGGGAGACAGATAAGGCTTATCAAGACAAATATTATTCATAGATTAGAGAGAGATATTGAGGCAAAGAAAATGAAAAACAATTAAAATTAAAAGTGAGTATACAGGCTGAATAAGTCTGTAAAAAAATGAAATGTAAAGAAAGTAATAGGTAATAGATTAATTAATTAGACCATTTAAAATTGATCACAGGCTTGGGCAGGGAATTATCAGTTATAAAGATTTCCAAAGCCATGAACCTCTATGCTTCAGAAAGGAATGTGCTTCAACGAGGAGGGGTTGCCGAGGCCACTTCCCTACACAGTGGTTTCAGAAAGTTTTTTTTTTTTAAATGTAAAAATTAAAAACACAGAAAGCATACTATTAACGCAGTGTGTGAAGTGTGCCATGTTTTTACTTTGGTGGTCTTCATCCATCCTGCCAGTGTATTGTTTTTCAGTCAAAGGACTCCTTCTATATTAGGGTGGAGGCCATTATGACACAAAAAAAAAAAAAAATCGGAGTAGTGCTTAACGGACATGGAATTGCTCCCTTATTCAAGGTTATTTTTGGAATATGCAGCCCAGCCCTTCCGTCCTACAGAGTTTCTATAACATGCCAGCTCATTAACGTAAACCTCTCCTCATCTCATCACCCCGTCTAGCTCATAGGGGTTTCCTAATATAGCACAGAGAAGTAACCCACTATGACTCAACAGAGAGCAACGCCCACAACCAAAATATCTTGTGATTTCACAGAAATCAGCAATTCCCTCATAGCGAAGAACAATAATCAGTGCATTCCTCTAGTATTTCATAAGCCAGAAAGCAAACAGGGATGTGGAATTGCTTTTACAGGTTATCATTGTATGGGAGAAGATAATGTGAACAGAGAATTTTCTTTAATTTCCTGTGAATTAAGCGCTGAGAATTACTTTAAAATGAGCTAAAGTCAAAAGGCATAAACTGTCTAACAATATGTATCACATGCTCAACAACCACCCTACTTATTTCCATGATGACTCAACATCCACTAACCTAAAAATAAAAAACCACAACTTGAGGCAGAATCACTGCTTTTGAAAAAAAAAACAGTCTGTCTTTATTTCACCCTAAAATAAGATGCAAAAGAACAGCAGTATCCTATACAGCAGACTTAAGACAAATACATATTTGAGATATCTTAAATCTTCAGATTCTGGTCAAATTGAAACATACTCATGCATAGATCCCTGAGATATTCTCAGAAAACTGGAGAAAACTGGTGTTTCTTTGAACATTTTCAGTTGTAAGCATTTTCAGTTCCGCAGGTCTGCTGTACAGTTAGTGTGTTGAGGGATTGGTGACAGAGCCTTATGTGTGTTGTGACTGCAGTGTACCACTAACAATACAGCAGCTTTCACCGACCGGAGCAGAGACGCTGTGGTACAGTGAGCAGTCTGTCTGTCAGCTGCTGACAATGAGAGGCAAAACTGATGTCAAAGGGATGCTTATAGTCATTACACAATAAACCATATATTTGTCTTGATTACAATAATCAACTCTGGAATCTATTTTCAGGCAACCCGGTCAGAAGCTGCTGGTGTGTTCATACGAGTGACCCCCCCCCCCCCCCCTGGCCCCCACCACCAGCCCCCCCATGTCACGCCCCTCTTCTCTCCCCACCCTCTGGCTTTTTAAGCAAGTGTGCACTGGAGATACTGAAAGATCAAGGAGGAGTGCTTACATACACTGCTTCCTGGAATCCCCCCTCTGTCACGTAGTCAAAAGAAAAGAAGAACCCTGTGTTACATACCCAGCACAAGCTCTGTGTATTCCTGCCATGTGGA
The DNA here is from genome assembly GCF_013347855.1 of Anguilla anguilla. NCBI lineage: Eukaryota > Metazoa > Chordata > Actinopteri > Anguilliformes > Anguillidae > Anguilla > Anguilla anguilla. Next base: position 60,981,423 of record NC_049203.1, on the reverse strand, counting down.
GCCTGGATTGTCAGTGAGCTTCCATCTTGTAGTGCACTTGCGAGACCGCCTCTTCTTTACTGGAACTGGGATCTCCAGGAGGATCACACTCACTGTGGGACAGCATGGCTTTCAGACCCAGCAAAGAACCAAATATTGAACTTTTTATAAAGGTCAGTTCTTTCTTCTTCATTTTACTTTGAAACTGAAGGTGAAACTGAATATATATATATGTGTGTGTGTGTGTATGTGTGTGTGTGTCGTTTACATGTGAATAAAAATAAATATGAATGTCTTTATGCAGGAGAGGGAATTGGTTTCAGATTCAAAATCAAAATCATTTTTCCCCCACAGTAAAGCAAAAGTGCTGTTTCAAGGCATATAAATTCATCTTTATCAGGGTCAAAAATTTTAACTGGAGAATGTATGACTCCGAAGAACATTAATTCGGAGCGGAATATACAATCGGGACCGTAACCCAGATTTTTTCGCACGTGGGACTTATCGGCTGCCACATTGTCACGGGGCAGGAACCCCTGGAGGAGACAGCATGAATCACAGGGTTTCTGCTCGTTGGGCGTTAGCAGGCTGGCTGGGTAAGAGGTCAGAAAAAGCGGTTTGCGGGCGCGGTGCACAGTCCCTTTGAGCAGTAGCGGGTGTGACTGGGGCTGCCGAGAGTCTCCTGCAGGGGGCGCAGTCCCCACGTTATCGCCTCAGACAGACAGACAGACAGGGACTCGAGGCCCTCACCCCTTATCATGGCACAGACAGGAGGTGATGGTGGAATGGCTGCTGCAGACCCCCCCCCTCCACTGTGCCACTCTCACAAACGAACATGCTGCAGTACCCTTGAGCTCAGCGCAGGGCTGTCTTCCTTTTCTCTACAGCTCAGTCATGGAAACCTTTCCCTATCAGGCTGGCTGTCAGAACTAATATAATGGTCTGGTATGGATCTGTTGTCAAGGCGTGCTGTTGCACAAAATAGCTCTGTGCTCCAGGGAATGAATGGATCCTATATCTCATATTATCAGTTTGGCACTGTCTCCACCTGAAATACCCCAGCCCTCGATACCCCAGTGCTGCTGTTGAGTGCTTAAGGATGAAAGGTACAGAAGACAGGTGAATAAAATACAACTGGGTAGGCAGAAGAACTACAATAGTGTTTTGGTTGCAGGACTGATCCGATAATAGTATTCTGATCAGTATTTGCCCACTCTGGTAATCAACCGGAAAAATATTTTCACGCAACAATAACAATCCTTTGCGATAACTGTAATTGTTCGGTTCTCTTTTTTAAAATTATTTTTAGAAATGATTAGGAAGTGGAATGCCTGTAGAAACAATGCTATAAAGAGTTTAGTAGCAGCACAGAATTTAGATGTGAAGAGTGAGCTGTGCCCTGTGTGTGGTCTCTACGGTGTGTAACCGTGTGTGTGTTTGTCATCAGGCTGGGGCAGATGGCGAAAATGTGGGTAACTGCCCCTTCTGTCAGAGACTCTTCATGGTGCTGTGGTTAAAAGGAGTCAAGTTCACTGTGACCACCGTCGACATGAAAAAGTAAGCTTCCTGGCAGTCAACCAGCGGAATGTTCAGGAAAATTACAATTAGATTCCCATTTGCGTGTGAGATGCCACTATGATAACGACATTCTCTAAACCAGGGCTGCCCAACCCTGCTCCTGGAGATGCAGTGTCCTGTAGGTCCTCACTCCAACCCTAATAAAGCACACCTCATTCAATGACTAGAGATCTCATTGAGCTGCTAATTAGTAGAATCAAGGGAGCCAAATTTGGGTTGAAGTGAAAAGCTACAGGACAGTAGGTTGCCAGGAGAAGGATTTAGCAGCACTGCCCTAAACAGAGTTAGAATTTTTTTTTTGTTGAAAATAAGTTCTGTAAAAGTTACAGAAAAATGTTCTTGTCACATACAAACTTTCTAGAAACCTTGAAGGGCCATCCAGGAAACTGAACAAATATACACACTGGGAATGTTTACCCAAACTTTCCAACCTAATAAGATCAGGAATCTTTTACACACAGCAGTGATATTTCCACCCTCCCCCCTCCAAAGCAAATAATGAAGTGACAAATCAGCATTAACAGTGCACTGTAAATCTCCCAGGACACATGAAGGGACATTGTGCAATTCCACCCCCCACCCCCCACTCCCCTCCCCACTCCTCCCACAACCTCCACCACTCACATCCCCTCCCCTTGTTCTGTAGGAAACCAGCAGAACTCAAAGACCTGGCCCCTGGGACCAACCCTCCTTTCCTGCTGTACAATGGGGAACTCAAGACTGACTTCATCAAGATAGAGGAGTTCCTGGAGCAGACTCTGGCCCCACCCAGGTATGAGGTCATATAATCACATGCTGCCCAGCTGTGGCTGTGGCTGATCACTGCTGTTAAAGCTGATTGGACATGTGTGTTTGTGGTAAAGCAAGGTGGCTGCCCGCCTAGTGAAAATCGAGCTGAAATAAAACAATTAAATTGCACAAGATTTTTCATTCACCTTTGTTGCCACAACACATTTTATGCATTGTTGTAAATGCTCTTTGACATACAGAAACTACGCAGATTGAAGTGTGAGTCATAGGCACCGCCTACTCAATGACACACCTCACTGCACATGACTGCAACTGAGGTCTGCCTCCCCATCCCCACAGGTACCCCAGCCTCAGTCCACTGAACAAGGACTCTTTCAATGTCGGAGCTGATATTTTTGCCAAGTTCTCTGCTTTCATCAAAAACAGCCCCACCAACAGCTGTGAGTAAGCCTGAATTGGAAACGCATGGGGTAAATTATGGGATAGATTTTAATGCTCGACCATTTCGGTATTATGAACGAGTGGAACACTGGTGGAAACTTTATTACTCCTCTTAAATGTATTATGGCATATAATGGGCTGGCAGCCACTGAGTCAGCCCTATTCGTCGGGCAACCAGGTGTCTCGAGCCCAATGAGAACATAATAAAAAAATCTAACAGTACTGTCCTGGAGGTCAGCGGGGAATTTGGGAATTTTTTTTTTTTTTTTTTTTTTGACCCACGTAATAATGATGATGAGGACGTATGTTAACATGATTATGAGAACCATGAATGAGGTGTAGACCCCCAGTAGTCTACAGGTCACTTAATGCAATATATGGATTATGCTGGAGTTTCTAAAAAATGCACTATACACAGTAATTACATACTCCCCAGTCAGCAGTAGCATCTGTTCTTTCCCTGCTGCTCAGTTCATGAGAAGGCCCTGCTACGAGAGTTCCACCGGTTGGACAAGTACCTGAACTCCCCACTCCCAGAGGAGATAGACCACAACTCCACAGAGGACATCCTCGTCTCCAGCAGGAAGTATCTGGATGGAAATCGCCTTACACTGGCCGACTGTAACCTGCTGCCCAAGCTTCACGTCATCAAGGTAGGTCACCAAAGCGCCAGTGCTGACTCAACTCCTTCTTCCACGGCCTACATTCAAACAAACATGACCAGAGGTGGACAATCCAGGTTCAGAAAGTAAAAGTTCATCCCAGGATTTTGTTCCAATCACCTGGATTTGCTAATGAGTACCATTCTTCAGCCAGGAGGTAGAGCTAAATCAGCTGGCCAAGTTCAGGGGTGGATGAAATACAATACTTTTACTTTCTGACCCCTGGAATGTCCACCTCTGAATGTGACCATTATTGAGTGGCAACGTGATAAGAAGCAAAGAGTCTGTTCAAACAGAAAAGTTAAGACACCTGTTCATTTTTATTAGGTCGCAGCCAAGAAGTACTGTGACTTTGACATCCCTGAGCAATTCACGGGCGTATGGAGGTACCTGCGGAATGCACATGAGAGGGAGGAGTTCAGCCACACCTGTCCGGCCAACGTGGAGATTGAGAGGGCTTATCTGGATGTGGCCAGCCAGAGGAAATGAATAACCTGCACCTGCCAGTCAACTCGGACCCCTGAACAGGAAGGATGCTCAATGAACCAGCCTGAATCTGAACTTTGAATCCTTAATGAAGGACTTTTTAAATGGTTTTGAATCATATGTCTTTAAAAGTGCTTTCTGTCACCACAGTGCTTCTTCTCCCCACTGGTAAAGGAACACCCGGCGAAGCTCATTTTGAGAGCTAGTGCCTTAGGAACCACAATAACCCATAACCATAATCACAAGAGTCAATGACTCCCAGAATTTAATTGCCTTGTGTCTGGGCAAAGTAAAAAAAAATATTGTTCATGGAATACACTATATGCAGAATTTGGTCATTGAGAAATTATATCTCAGTTTGATTAATAATCTTACAAGTGAACCAGCCTTACATTTCACACTAAAGGCATTTACGACTAAAGTGTGCATTTAACAATATACCTATTTTAGGAGCATCATGTCCATAGTGTAAATACACAGAATTATATATTTTTCGTATACTCTTTAGAATGAGTTGAAAACATACATGTAAAATGTACCAGTATATTTATTTTATATTTCTTATAGTGTGACTGAAAATTAGATCATGTAAATCGGATACTGCAAGTAAACAATAAAGCACCCTTATAATATTCTCACACTTATCAGATTGCACTAATCTTATGCTAAAAACAGGATTAGGAGCAAAATGTCAAAACATAAATGGCACATTTCCCCCATTTTATTGGATAGCCTTATAAGTATTTTTTTTTTACATGTGAAAATAATTTAAGCTTTAATGTAATTCATCACACCATATTTTCCCATTTACTTAAATCTTTAATTACCTTACAGCACAATAATTTCATGATCTCTGTTTGTGTATACACTCATTAGCCTGCTTGCGATGGAAACTCGTGAATTTCAGTATTTATATTGACTATTTTTTATATAAACTCTATTGCCCCCTTGTGGAGAAAGAACCTTCAGTGTTTGTTTCCCCAAACAGAATTGCATTATTACTCTTTTAATGACCAAAGACTCCAGAGATTCCACAACCATTTTATAAACTGTTGCATTGACATCTGTTTTCAAGGTATTACAGCCTCTGTTTGCCATTTTCTTTAATGATCTGCTCATTAAGTTTTTTCTTTGTTTTCATGTGTGACACATGCAGCATGTCACAGGACTGGTCTGGCACACACACTCAGTCATTTAACCACAATGTTTAAGCAGATCTCTTTATTGTCGGCCACTGCTTTCATCCAAATAAAAAATATAGATTTTTATTTGATATATAGTTTTATTCCTATGTACAAAATGATGTACGCATTGCCTTGGAGCTGAGTGATGAGTCTTTTAATGTCGAACACATGGGTGGGGCTAGGGGAAGGGGTGTTCTGTGGGTGGATTTGAGAGGGGTAGAGTGGACACACAGTGCCTGTCCAGGCTGGACTGGTTGGTTTTCTTGTCTTTCGTGAAGTAGACTGCCGTCAGTTTGTTACACAGTACTTCCAGAAGCAAGCTGTGCGGGGACAGAACATTTTTTTTTAATTACTGCATAGTAATACCCTTGAATCATATAGAGATTTAATACAGTGGTTTTTCCTATATAGGGATGGAACTAGGGTGGCTCCTGGAGCAGCAGTTGCATAACTATGTTGCTTTCGTCAGTACTCTGAGTAGATAAAATTACTCATATCACTTATGCAAACAATTACCAACAGGTTCTTAGGAAATGTTACACAATAGACATCTGCTCCACAATCAGCAAACGAGTCATCTTTCAAGATTTTGAGATTTAAAAAAAGGTTCCATATGGGAAGCTGTCTAGCAATGAAGTTTTAGTTAAGAGTGCATAAATCTCAATGGGCTTTCTCTGTGAGTAAAAATGATGGTGCCATAATTATTTAGCCAGTGCAATGGGCAGATGCAAGTTCTCACCCCTTTTGTTGGTCTTCGGT